>NC_083330.1:24419096-25023122 GCF_963455315.2 Globicephala melas
CTCCAAAGAAGATATACAGATTGCCAACAAACACATGGAAGAATGCTCAACATCACTAATCATTAGAGAAATGCAAATCAAAACTACAATGAGGTATCATCTCACACCAGTCAGAATGGCCATCATCAAAAAATCTACAAACAATAAATGTTGGAGAGGGTTGGAGAAAAGGGAACCCTCTTGCACTGTTGGTGGTAATGTAAATTAATACAGCCACTATGGAGAACAGCATGGACATTCCTTAAAATCTGAAAATAGAACTACCATACGACCCAGCAATCCCACTCCTGGGCATATACCCTGAGAAAACCGTAATTCAAAAAGAGTCATGTACCACAATGTTCATTGCAGCTCTATTTACAATAGCCAGGACATGGAAGCAACTTAAGTGTCCATCGACAGAAGAATGGATAAAGAAGATGTAGCATATATATACAATGGAATATTACTCAGCCATAAAAAGAAATGAAATTGAGTTATTTGTAGTGAGGTGGATGGACCTAGAGTCTGTCATACAGAGTAAAGTAAGTCAGAAAGAGAAAAACAAATACTGTATGCTAACACATAGATTTGGAATCTAAAAAAAAAGAAAAGTGCTTATGAAGAACCTAGTGGTAGAACAGGAATAAAGACACAGACATGGAGAATGGACTTGAGGACACAGGGAGGGGGAAGGGTATACTGGGACGAAGTGAGAGAGTGGCAGGGACTAATATATACCACCAAATGTAAAATAGATAGCTAGTGGGAAGCAGCTGCATCACACAGGGAGATCAGCTTGGTGCTTTGTGTCCACCTAGAGGGATGGGATAGGGAGGGTGGGAGGGAGATGCAAGAGGGAAGAGATATGGGGATATATGTATATGTATATCTGACTCACTTTGTTATACAGCAGAAACTAACACTCCATTGTAAAGCAATTATACTGCAATAAAGATGTTAAAAAAAAAAAGAACACAGCCAGTACACATAATAGGAAACCATTTTGATTTAAAAAAAAAAAGGAATGAATGAATAGAAATAGCAGGAACAAAAGACAGTGGGGAGACAGATTCCAGGCAGCCAGACGAACAGTTACAAATGCTCTGGTGTAAGGAAGCGCACAAGGTCCCTTAAGGCAGTTGGAGGAAGTTCAGAACATAGGACCAGGTAGTGGCAAGGTGGGAGTGTTGCAACACTGTGCCAGAAAGGAAGCCGGGGTCCGGTCACAAGTTGTGGATCTAAGGAGATTAGGTGCTGTCCTCGTGCAATTGGAAGCTGTTAAAAATATTTCAATGGAGGAGTGATTTGATCAGATTAGGATTTTAATAAATTCACTCAGGCTACTCTGTGGAGAGGAACTGGGGACCAAATGAAAGGAGACGCATTAGAAAGTTGTGGAAGGAATTAAGAGTGCATCATGCTTGGGGCTAGGGTAATGACAGTGAGGTAAAGAAAAGTGTGATTTGTGAAAAATTTAAGGAGAATCGCGGAGACTAAGGCTCCGGTTAAGTACCATAGAGGACAGTGATTTTCCTTTTTATCTGTTTTGTTCACTGCTGTATCCCAAATGCCATCCTCTAAGCTTATTGAGGACGGCAAAGAGAACGGCAAGGGGGTGTTGGATTATCCACACACCACTGACTGCATCCTCTGACTGGATATTAAGAACAATGGAATCCATTTTTGAAGCCCTACTGTGTACAAAACACTGTACTAGATGGCTTGCATATACAATCTTATGTCAATCTTCACGTAGAGAAACCAAGAATCAGAGATTTGGCGTAATTTTCCCAAAGGCACACAGAACTGAATGACAGAGGCAGGATTTGAACTCAAAGCCCATGCTCTTCCCATGACGATATGCTGACATCACTGAAATCCAGCCGGCTCTATGCTCATCTCTCAGTAATAAGATGGAACATGATTTTCTTCCAGGGGACCACTTTCTACTTGTTCAGGAGCTGATAAAGTAACTGACTTTCCTTGCCTCCTACACCATTTACCATCTTCAGGTGCTAAAGCCCAGCCAAATCCCCAGGGCTGAGGGGAAGAACCAGTCTTGAGCCATGATCTCAGATAAAGTGGTCCTGGCTGACAGCCTGAACTCCTCCACAGAGTTTGAGGTGGAGTGAGGTCAGGGCAAATACTTTTATATTTTTCTTTCTATGAATTTTATTGGATGACAATTTCCATTCTTAAAATGTTAAAAAATAGTAATGAGGAAAACTCGTACTTCATGCTCAATTCTGACTGAGGGAAGATGGTGGGCTAAAGAGGGAGTCATGTGTTCCTTGGGAAACAACTACCACATTGTCTTAATTTTTTAAATAGTCAGAGAATATAACTGTGAGTCAGTTAGGTAGTCAAAATATTTTTATTTGTCCCCTATTCTGTGTCAGGTATTGTTCTAGACTGTGGCTGCATAGGACAAGTCATACAAAGTCCCATCTCTCAGAAAGCTGACATTCTAATCGGTGGGAACGAGATTTTAAACATAAAAGTTGGACAATTAGCCCAGAATTTGGAAAACCTAATTTTAATAATTTGAGGAAATTTTAAAAATGCAAAGTCCTAATGCCAGACAAATGGTCCCAGTTTTTCTTTTTCTTTTTTTTTTTTAAAAAATTAGCAGTAAAATACTCGAAAACGGAAGCCCGGTTTTAAAGTGAAAATTTATTCAGTGACTGATAAAACTTCCATGGGAATGATGGAAAGAATATAGTGGCATAGGCTAGTTCTCCATCTTTTAAGGATTTTTTTTAAGTCTTGAATACATTTAGGAGATTTCTCAAATTTTATTTTTTATGTCTATAAGTATTCTTTATTAGTATCAGTTCAATTAAAGCAGCATCCTATACTATAGTTAAAATATACCTATTCTGTTAAATTCTGGCTTGGAATAAATTTTAAAGTATATTCTTAATAGAAATTTTTAATGGAAAAGAGGACATGGGACAACATCAAAAGTATTCAGGACAATAATTTCACCCCTAAAGACACTAGAGGAGAAAGTTAGCTTGAGTGACCAAAGATTTTAGAAGTTCTAATTAAAAAAAAAAAAAAAAGGAGATTTGGATTGTGGAAAATTGCTAAAATAAATTCTTGAATATAGTTTGTGAGTATGTAGGAAATGAAATGGTGATTCTAGGAGATCATGGTATTTTAATAACAAATCATAGTTTTTAATGAGTAGAACAGAACGTGCTAAAACACAGTGCCTTCATATTTTTTTAAGTCATTTCTCAAAATCTTTCACAATATCTGTGTTAACAAAATTTTTTCAATTGTGTATGTAGTACTACAGTTAGCAAGTTTCATTTCTGCTTACACAATAACATGGATTAGTGGTTTGATGAAAGCTAGCTGGAACACTTTGTTCTGTTCTGAATGAGGACACCAAAGGCATGTTATCCAATGTACTGATTCGCAAAGTTTAGAATCAAAGCTAATATGTTTGAAAGGAAAGGTTGGACTAAAAACGTCTTGATTGACTTCAACAATTGTAAAAGGGCAGACTTGTCCGGCTACTGAGATAGGAAACTCATTACTGTTGCTACCTTTCCCTTGGGTTTGCCAAGATCAGAATCCAGAACTAATTAAGCACCTATTCTTATACAATATGCAGCTCTGGGGAAAAATAATAAGGCAATAATCAAAATCCAGAAAGGACTAATTCCAAGGGTAAATGATAAATAGGATTTTATCATTGTTTTCTTCAAATGAATAAAAGTATAAAATTTTAGAGTAGGAAAAAAACCCATGGAAATAACACAACTTTCCTCTTCAGATACAAAAACTTCCTATAACATTCTACATTGTGGTTATCAGCCTTCTCTTGAATTTATTCCTGGCTATATCTCTGTACTTAAAACAATGCCTGGATCAGCTCGGTGCTTTGTGACCACCTAGAGGGGTGGGATAGGGAGGGTGGGAGGGAGATGCAAGAGGGAGGAGATATGGGAATATATGTATATGTATAGCTGATTCACTTTGTTATAAAGCAGAAACTAACACACCATTGTAAAGCAATTATACTCCAAAAAACATGTTAAAAAAATAAAAAACAATGCCTGGAATATAGTCACTCAGAAAATACTTGCTGGTTGACTGAATGATTTTAAGGAAGGGAAACTCACTCCTTTCTTAGGCATTGCATTTTGTTTCTAGAGGATACCAATTGCTGGAATGATCTTCCTTACACTGAGTCAAACTCATTTTCCTATAACTCCCTGTTTATTAGATATAATTATGTTTTCCTGATATGGACAAAATAAATCTAGTTGTCTTCTAAATATTTTAAGACAGTTAACGTTTCCCCCAAAGTAATTTTTTTTTTTAGGAAGAAGGTAACTAATTCCTGAACCTTCTTTAACATGGTTTCCTATCCCTTGATCATTTTCATCATCTCCTCTGAATATGCCTCAAATTTTTCAAGATTTTCTGAAAATGTGGTGCCCCAAATTAAACATATATCCAGATGGAAGTTGATCTGAAAACCATACCACATGACTGTAAGATTAGATTAGCTGTCTGAAAGAGCTATGTAAGTAGCGATTATTTCAGTACAGCCTGAAATCAATTAAAACCTTTAAATGTTTTCTCAAACTACAGGGAGGTCCTAGCTGACATCTGGGTTAAACATGTTAACTTTTATTTTCAAAATAAGATTATATTTTCCATTTTGTTTTCTACAGGAAACATTTCTACAAACAAAATTTTCTGTCTTGTTTTCTTTTATTAGTCAAAGAATAAAATAAGACATTTGTTATAAGAAAAACGGTTGGGGAATTCCCTGGAGATTCAGTGGTTAGGACTTGGTGCTTTCACTGCCATGGCCCCGGGTTCAATTCCTGGTCAGGAAAGACCCCACAAGCCATGTGGCATGGCCAGTAAATAAATAAATAAATAAAAACCTTCTTCCCATATGTATAACTGATTCACTTTGCTGTACACCTGAAACCAACACAACATTGTAAATCAACTATACTCCAATAAAAATGTTTAAGAAAATAAAAATAAAACAAGTTTCAGACAATTGCAAAAAAAAAAAACCTCTTCCCTATTCTTAAAAAAGAAAAAAAAAAGAAAAATGATTGATTCTAAAATCATTTAAATTTGGTTTTAAAATCTCATACAGACCTAATCAGGTAAACATTCCTTGTTCTCTGCTTTCAGTCCTGAGGCCTGACAGCTGACACCCTGGTACCCAAGCGTAAGATCTGCACGGGCAGGGTGCCTGTGGAGGGGCCAGATCAGCACAGGACACTCAGCGAGGGGCGTATGAGAAGCCAGTGGGTGAGAGGCCACCGGAGCACACAGCACACGGTTGCCCAAGCTCCCCTCTAGGCCAAATGGACATGAGCATTGCGTGAACAGTACTATTGGCAAATAGAGAAGTGATTTCTGTGGCATGTCCCTGCTCCTCTGCCCCATGCTCTGAAAGGAGGGAGCACGTCAGAATTCTCCCCCAGAAAGAAGAAACAGCCATAAGGGCATATAAGGGCACACTCTTCCCAGCCCTCCTCGCACAGTGGGAATGGAGGGAATATGTGTGAGAGGGGAGACTCTCCTGCAAATACCAAGAGGGTACATGGCGACTAGAATAAGAATGCTGCCGATTCATCCTTCAGTAACTTGGATTTTGAGCCACTTGCTACTCTAGGATGGGTAACAGTGGGAGTTGGGAAGACTGGGCCCCCACTCCCTGGAGGTCCCCTCTTTCACTCTCTCTGCAGCACAGGGAGCCTGGGCCTGCTACCCACACCACCTTCCAGCCTGCACTATGTTCCCAACCAAGGCAATCATGGTCATGGCCTACCAGGACTCAGTCAGCTGCCCTCGGGGATCACATGGGCAAGGTACTTCTGGCATTTAAGTGGATAGAGGCTGAGTGAGTACTTCCAGGGGAAGGCAGAGGAATAGGACCTTTGGTGGTAGGGAGAGCCTCCCTTATGTCCTTACAATTTTGCTCTGCTCTACTCAGCAATACACAGACTTGGCTGAAGCCGACCCTTTCTCTTTAGAAGGCAGGTTGGCAATCATATCTTGTTCCTGGAGCATTTCCCCTGGGAGTCTCACCCCAATCCAACCCCCATTCTCAGCAGCTTATCAAAGTATTCCTCTCAACACTTAACAATTCTCTCCCTGGAAGGGATTCCAGTGACGAAATGTTTTCCATCCTATAACATTCCTAGCGATGCTTTATTCCCCCTGTAGAGTGGTGTCTTGGTAACTCTACTAATCCAAATATGGGATCAGCAAAGAGCAAACTTCATGTTCATTTCTTTTCGTTTATGGGTCTAGGACCCACTTCCTTCTCCTCGGCCAGGATGTTAAGGGGTCTGGTTCAAATGGGATCAACAGTCATGTGGTGAAAAGGAGTTCTTTCCTCACCTGCCTTGCCAGGTAGCTTCTCTCTCTTATCATCTGACTTGCTTTCTACAACTATAATAAAGTTGCCATGGGGATCCTTGACCTACCCTTTCCTGAAACCTCCAAAAGATAGGTTTTGCCTGGTAATATAGACTATACTCTGTAGAAAATTCAGCATCTGAGCCTCTGTTCCTGAGAGCTGAAGAAAGGCTGGGTGAGTACTGCAACACTACTGCTACCTATCCTGGGGAGAGGTTCGTGCCACTGAGTACTCCAAAGGGTTATAATTTGTCTGAAGCATGAGGTGAGAAACCTCTGCGGTCTGGTCCAGGAGGAAGCAATTTAACTTCTGAACTACTGAACCATAATTTACGAGCGGCAAGGACTCCTCGGTAGTACAAACAATTCTTTGTAGGAATGTAACCTTCAGACGTCACTATATGGAAAAATGATATGCTCTGTTTATACATTTGCTCTTTCTTTACCTCCATCCTCAGCCCCAGCCAGGTCACAACCTTTTTTCCTTGAATTCATTTTGAGAAAAAAATCATAAAAGGTATTTTCCCAACAAAATCTTTTCTCACCACACCCTCAGCTGTATTTATCTACAGCTGTAGTAATGGTCTGCTGGTACAATGACACAAAACTTACAATAAAGAATACCAACTGAAAGAAAGGAAGATGTAACTAATTTGGCACAATTATCCCACTGTCTTCTCCTGTTCTTTATCTCTCTCATACTTTACTTGTGCGGACATGACAGGATTTGGAGAGACCCACATCCCTCCAAACTTATGAGAAGATGCTGGAATAAAGTCCCACACTAACAAACTGAAAAAAAAAAAAGAATTAAATGCACACCACCTTACAATCAAAGTCAAGGAATTCCTGTCTTTATTTTATTTACCTCCAAAAAGTTGTTTTACAGCCTAGATACTAGGTAGGCCATCCCTCTGTGAGCCAAACAAAAGATATCTTGGCTTCTGTTCAGACAAAGGGACACACTTTTATGAACCAAAACCATCAGCTATACCTGCATGACGCTGCAGATTTCTTCTGTTCTACTTTCCATTTCCTCTGTGTTCCTTAAGAACTCTACAGCAGACCCTGGGTCAGGTTTCATTAAGGTCATTATCTCTTTTAATCTTCTCAACATTTTTCATAAACACAGACTTTGAGAGACTAGGGGACTTCCCCCAGAGCACATAATCTAGTAGGTGGCAGAGCTAGGACAAGAACACAGTGACATTAAAGCCCATCCTCTTAATCTTAAGTTGTGCCACTTCCACTCAATAAGTGAGGATAGCAACTGTAATCCTCCTTGATGAACTAACCCTCAGTTGCTATGTCTTCAGGGTGCTACTGTGACCTGGAAGAGCCAAGTTGCTGCAGAGGGTCCTGGCCGCCCTTCCCAGCACACAGGTCCTCTCATTTCACTTCATGAGTAGATCGTATGTCTTTTTAAAGAAACTTTCATTATTATTCCCCAGCTCCTTGAGGCAATGAAGTTGTTTTTTTTGGTTGGTTTGTTTGTTTTTGCGGTTCGCGGGCCTCTAACTGTTGTGGCCTCTCCTGTTGCGGAGCACAGGCTCCGGACGCGCAGGCTCAGCGGCCATGGCTCATGCGCCCAGCCGCTCCGCGGCATGTGGGATCTTCCCGGACCGGGGCACGAACCCGTGGCCCCTGCATGGCAGGCGGACTCTCAACCACTGCGCCACCAGGGAAGCCCGAAGCAATGAAGTTTGATGGAGATTTGGCAGAATTTTCTTTTCCTTTTTAGTCTCAGTCTACCTTAGTAGCTGTGAGATCTTAAGCAACACATAATTGTTCTCAGTTCCGAATCTCTAAAATGGAGTAATCATCTCCCACACTTCCTGATAGAATCACACAGTGATAGTGTATATGAATGTATTTCACAAATAGGAAAAAATTCTGTGACATACCAGTCCAGGCTTAAGTTCCAAAAATTAGGTTAGTTACCACACACCCAATGGCAAAAAAAAAGTGAAACTGCATTGATTATTTTTTCCCTTTGCTAATATTGTAGCTAAGATTCTAAAATGCATTGGTGTTTAAACTGTTGATTTAACAAAAGAGGCTTTTGGTTGAAACAAAGATAGTGGTCAGACAGGTTTTAGCCATTGTGGTTTGTTGTGTGGTTCTGGAGCGTAGGCAGGTTAAACACTGATGAGGTCAAATGGAGATGCACAGCGTTGAACCCTGGGACCCCAAGAGCTGACATCTAGAAGAAGAAATAGTTTGATTCTGCAGTGTTCTGAAGAGAGCAGGTGACTTAGCAATTCTGCCTTTGTTTCTTCTTTGGTGTGGACTCAGCACTAAAAGGGAGAAAAGCTCTGCTTTCTTTAATCTATGTCTCCACCAGAGTAAGGAGACCAACCCAGACATGGCAGACACAGGGAAGTGCTAACTTCAAGACTGAGTAAGCAGTGCCAAGTTAGGACAACCCACTCAGAAGGCCCAAATTACTCCAAGGAGTTTTAGAATGAAATATGTTTCTTTAAGTCATGATTAAAGAAGAAAAAAAAGACATTCCTAGTCACTGAAAAATTCCCTCTGGATGATAATTAGCATTTTCTTTACAGTTACAAAGCTCTTTCAAATATCTTCTTATGTGAGAGAGGATATTTCTTTTTTATAGATGAACAAAACTAAATTTCAGAGAGACTAAGTTACTTAGGTAACTTAGGTAGTAAATGGCAGAGGCCAAACTTGAACCCAAACCTTCTTTTATAGAGCATCATAAGTGTTTATCCACACTCCTGTCTTTCTAAAATTCATCAGCAAGATGCTGGGGTCATTTAAAGCCATGGCTTTGCATTCAGTGAAACCACTAACAAACACGAGGCAACATGGTTAATTTTCAGAAGCCGTTCATTCCAGATTTTTCAGGATAAACCCAATCTGAAAGTTTATTTCCCGTTTTCCTCCAACAATTATTGAACCTTCATAACACACTTCCAAAAATCTGTTCGCTGTTACTGCTTTGTAAAAAAATTCTGTATGACTCTAACATTGTCTTTTTTTAAAATTAATTTTTATTGGAGTATAGTTGATTTACAATGTTGTGTTAGTTTCAGGTGTATAGCAAAGTAAATCAGTTATACATATGCTGTTAAAAAATACAATGAACACTGAAATGTTTGCTTTTTTCTTTACTAATTTTGTTTAATAAGCATACATATGTATGTGTTAATTTTGTATTACATACATACACATAGAAAAAATAATACTGATGGCCTCCTAGTGAAAAATAACAACACTTTTCAGACAAACATCTCTTCAGTCCCACTTCCTCGTGTAAACTCTTTTTAATATCTCTAATTTGTTTTACTCTTATGATTTTTAAGAATATTCTGATGTATTCCTTATATGGGACACCTACACCTGGTAGTACATATGTTCTTGTTTTATTGAAATATACTTGATTTACAATGTTATATTAGTTTCAAGTGTACAACTTAGTGATTCAATATTTTTATAGTGTGACCATCTCACACTTTCATTCCTTTAACTTCAGTCCCTCCTGTATCCTCAAATGATGGCACAAATGTCAGCTTTCTGGCCATAGAGAGGATTCTGTTGGTACCTGCTGACTTCCTCCTTGTTGGAGTTGCCATAGCCACACAACTGCGCGGTCCCAGCAACTGCTGTCTTAAAGTCACAGAAATATTCTTCTCTGGATTGGTAAACATCAAGGTTGTCAACAACAGAGCTATTGACATTGGGACTGGATAATTCTTTATTGAGGGGGCAACTGTGCTGTGCAGCCTGGAGAAAGAAGGAAATCCTGTCATTTGTGACAACATGGACTTGCGCCCAGTGTGCATTATGCTAAGTGAAATAAATCAGACAGAGAAAAAAACAAATATTGTATGGTCTCACTTATATGTGGACTCTAAAAAAGCCAAACTCCTAGAAACAGAGAGAAGAATGGTGGTTACCAGGAGCTGGAGAACCGGGGAGATATTGGTTAAAGGGCACAAATTTCCAGTTATAAGATAAGAATAAGTCCTGGAGATCTAATGCACTATAATGATTATAGTCAACAATAGTGTATTATATATCTCAGAGTTGCTAAGAGACTAGATCTCAAACGTTCTCACCACAAAAAAGAAATAATAATTATGTGATGTGATAGAGGCATTAACTAACACGACAGTGGTAATCTTATTGCAATATACATGTGTATCAAATGAACACGTTGTAAAAAAAGAAATAAAATTTAAAAAATACAACAAAAAAGCAAATTGACATGTTGCACATCTTTAACATAATGTTATATGTCAATTATATCTTAATTTTTTTAAAGGAAAGAAAAGGAAAAAATAAGAAAAATTTCCATACCCTGAAAAAACAATTTTTTTTTTAAGAAATATACCTAAGCCTAGCTTTACTGCCCCTAATTCCCAGTGATACTCAAGTTAGGTCCTAATTCTCAGAATTAATAAATAAATTAATAATAATTAATAATAATTATTATTATTAGTTAAAATGTCAGGTTCTAATTACAAATATGCTTAAATTTTTAAGAAAAAATTTAAGAACTTGAATTTGGTCCTACTATATTAGTTCAATTTATTAATGCTTGAAATTGAAACTAATACAATTTATCTATCCTTAGATAATCTCTAGTTTACTTGTTTTTTAATTCATAGTTATTCCTGAGCATTAACTAATATGGATGAATTTTGACTCTAAAACTTAAAATGTTTGCTCTGAATATGTTATCAACAAAATGAGTCCATTAAATAAACCTGTTCCTTTGATTCAAAAGGGCAGTGGTCTACTCAAGGACGGGTTTGTTATTTTCTATATAGAGTAGACACACATGTAATATTGGCTAAAATGCAGGCTTATCACAACAAAGATAAGAAGGACCAGAATCTGGTCTTCCTTGGTTGTTTTTTAGGATGCTTTCCATGGAAAAAGCACATACTTCCCCAGTGAGAATGAAGATACTGGTCCCAATCTAGTCTCTTGGAGGTTTCCATTGTCCAAACAAAGCAAGGTTCTGTCAACTCCTTTCAGCCACACACTGGGCCCAAGTCCAGTTGATGACACCTACCCTGCCCATTTGGCTACTCGCAACAGGCCTTTCTGCCTACATTTCTGAGTTTGGGTTGAAAGAGAAGCTGTAGTGAGGCAAAGGGCTTTAGTCAAATACATAGCAAAATAGTTTATAGAGGTATCAAACTCTATCTTATTCTTTCTATTGTGTAAGACTCAGGACAGAGCGAGAAATTTTTTCCCTCTTCCTTAACTTTTTATCCAAGCAGTTTCATCTTGGAAGCTTCTGTCATCGGGAAGAAATGAGGTCTTTTTTAAAATGAATTATAGTTGACTTACAATATTGTATTAGATGCAGGTGTACAGCACAGTGAAACACAGAGAAGGAAACTGTCAACGGAACCAAACGGCAACCTACTGAATGGGAGAATATATTTGCAAGAAGAGTTTGTCTTAACTGTGTGGCCTGAAAGCAAACCTCTAAACCAGGGCAAGAGGAGGTTGATGGGCTGAGACAGATTGAGAAGGGGCTGGTATTCAAGAGTAGAAGAAGCCCACGGTCTCCTGCTGAGTAGGTTCACTGAGCTCTAGTGGAGGCACCCACAAGGTGAAGGCTGGGTAGCAGGCTCGGAGGAGAGCCGGCTCTGAAGGGCTCTTATAGCTCCACTCAACCTGGAGGGGCTGCAGCTGCCCACCTGCAGGACTTGGGCAAGGAGGACTTCAACTATGGTCTGAAATTTCTATTCCTTACTGTCCTTAACCGTGGAAACACCCCCTTCTTGACCCTCAGGAAATGGAAGGAATTCCCCCAATCCTGACTGAGATTGGGGAGATAAAGCTCACAACAGATTTGATTTGATTTTGAACAAATAAGGAAATGTGACATCTCTTAGACCCAAGAGTTATGCAGCAGATCCACTGTGACTACACATGCTCACCTTCACCTGCTCCAGGTGCTCAGAGGTTTCAGCCAGATGCCTCCAGAGGAGACCCTTAAAAAAAAAACATATCTCGGGCTTCTCTGATGGCGCAGTGGTTGAGAGTCTGCCTGCCGATGCAGGGGACACGGGTTCATGCCCCAGTCCGGGAAGATCCCACATACCGTGGAGCGGCTGGGCCCGTGAGCCATGGCCACTGAGCCTGCGCATCCGGAGCCTGTGCTCCGCGACGGAGAGTCCACAACAGTGAGAGGCCCGCGTACCGCAAAACAAACAAACAAACAAACAAAAAAACATATCTCTTAGCAAAGGTTACTGCTTAAAATGGGTGGCTGTGTGAGCTTTCATATTAAATGATATTATACATTTATTATTTGTTTATAGGATAAGTAGAATGGGACTCATGAGATTTCAACTTTGCAAATCCCACTTCACATTAGATAGACACTGGGTCCTAAGAGAATTGAGAGCTGTTTAGCTATAAGAACCAAAGTGGAGGGCTGCTTTGGAATATTCCATACATCCCACAAGAAGACATGATTTGATATAAGTCTCAAGGGGAGAATCAGCTCTGACATTATCAGTGGTATAGGGCAGGGCTGATGAGCAAGCCCACTGACACGTCTGGAGACCCAATGCAAACAGCAGGTAAGAGGTCTGATTTAAACTTGAGCCTGTAGACAGTAGGAGCGAGAAATGATTCAAGTGTGGTCTTTAAGGAGACATTTTCCCTTTAGAATTGACTTCTGCAGTATACTGAATTTCCGAATGTTAATTTGAAACATCATAGTATGTGCATAGATTTTCCAAATGCCTGAGATAATTCAATTCTACAAACACCTATTAGATATCTACTGTGTACAATGTGCTGTGCTAGGGCACCTGGGAGATGCATAAAGGTGAAGAGGATAGTCCCATGTCTTCTTCAGGAGCTCACGAGTTAGTGGCAGAGATGGACACAAACATAAATCAGTCTAATACAAGAAACAATATATCATATGTTAAAAGAAAGTAATGCTACTAGCTTACATTTATTGAGAGCTTTCTATGAACCCAGCACTAATCTACTACAACATTTTAAGGTATATACTATTATCATACCCACTTTACAGGTGAAGGAACCAAAGTCCAGAGAGGTTAAGAAACTTGCCCAAGATCATACGACTAAGAAGAGTAGATCCAGAATTTGAATCCAGAGATATTGACCCCAGAACTCAAGCTCCTAAACTCTAGGGTGAAACAATAAAGACTTACAGAGGCTTTCACTTATTAGGAGAATAGGGAAAATAGCCAAACTATGTATTAATTCACTTTCAAAAGCAAACAAATTCCCTTCACTTATTTATGCTCTAAATATGTCAGAAAGTTAGCTTTTCATAGAAGAGAAAAAAATTGTTCTTTAATTATTATTATGGGAACCATAAATTTTTTTCCATGTATTTTTCTCATACGTATTTTTCTTTGCAGTAAAAATGTAGTTTTGACTATTTTTTAGAACACATAATATGAGTTCATTAACCAACCTTTATGCTTATAACTCATGTGATGTCTATGTAGAGTAATAGGAATATCTTGCATTCATTTTACTCTTTTCTCTCAAATGATTCTAAGCCCTTCCTGTAGCCATGATCCTTTCCATTTTCAGATCCTCGTCATTAATTTACTGTATCATGTATATTACAGGGGGAACTAAAGAAAAAAGAGTTTGTGGCATTTCGGGGGTTAGAGATTACCATCTAAAGTAGATTGGACTAGAACGTGTAACTTCACTTCCACCCAAGGCTCAAGCTCCCAAACCACACCAAGTAGCAGAGTAAATGAGGTTGGCTTGGGCTCATGGAATAAACTAGGAACTATGAAAACAAGTCAACAAAACATCAGTGCACTGGCCCCAAATCTTCCCTAAGAAATACGTCAGGCGAAGATTATTCATATCCAAAATGGCCACTTGGTAGTTTTTCCTCACTGTAAAATGTATATTTCTTCATCTTCATCATGATTGTATGTACATCACACTGTCACGTAGACAATGATCGAGAGACTTGGCTAGAATGTGAGCAAACAAGGAAAGGGAGTGAAGGAATGAAGACCTTCAGTAACAGAGTCTGGGAATTCAACATCAAAGTGCCTGTTTTAGTTGGATCAGCTCTCAATCTAGAGCTTCAGAAGCTGGGCATGTCCAGGCTCACCCGAGAAAGCCGTGTTTGTGTGGGCCCCGCCCTTTTCTTCTTCCAGGCCTGGCGTGTTTATGATTGAACTCACTCCACAATTGTCTTCCCTGTGGGCTGAGTCTTCAGTCATAGTAATAATTCCAAGGTCAAGCTACAGAGTCCTTAGCTATTGATTTTGCCGTCTTAAACATTTCAGTAATTTTCCTAGGGCCTGGCACATGAGTGGTTGTTTTCCTGATTGAGGTCAGTGAACGAACTACCTGATAAGCAGCCAACCCCATGTCTGAGATAAGGGTGACTGTTTACCAGAGGAGCACATCAGCTTCTGGGGCAGAGGATCCTGAGGTCCTGCAGACTTTCTGGCACCAGAGAACCTCAGCGGTCAAGGGTCCAGCACCCAGAGAAAGCACTCACGCTGTTAAGGGACCCGTGGGGCTGGGCTCTGTGCTGCTATGTACTTTGGGGTTCACACAACTGCGAATTAGAGAAATTTGGTGGCTGATTCGAGAGTAAGCGGTTAGCTGTGACTTCAAGGTCACCGCACAAGTGATGGCACCACAAGGCAGGGGACCTGAGGCACACAGATGGTTAGCGGTCATCAACGATAGTGTGGCAGCCGAGGGCCACTCTTCTCCACCTCTGAGAAGGAGGTCTAGAGCCTCAAGAAGACTCAGTCAGCTGAACACTCACTGAAGAGCAAAAGATACTTGTCTACACACACACACGCACCCTCACTCAGGAGTCAGGAAAAAAGGTCTCTGCCAACACGACTCAGGACCTTGAGATGGGGAGACTATCCTGGGTTATCGGAGCGGGTGCTAAATGCCATCGCAAGTGTTTTTGTAAGAGAAGAGGCAGAGGGAGAGTTCCACACACACAAAGAGGTGATGTGAAGACAGAGGCAGAGAGTACAGTGATGTGGCACCATGCCAAGGAATGCCAGCAGAAGCCGCCAGAAGCTGGGAGAGGCAAGGAGCAGGTTATTCCCGGAGCCTCCAGAAGGAGCATACACCTGCTAACATTTTAATTTTGACCTCTCAACTGTCAACCTCCTTTTGCTACTTAGTTCTCAAATGTGTAAACCGTTTCTCTCTCTCCTGAGCCTTCCTGTGTGCTTTCTTTTCTCAGATCCCAAAGGAATCGCTTTCAAATATGATTATAAAATCGAGGATCGTAAAGCCTTAGCCCACCCCTGCCCCCAGTATTTGCCCCTTTAACCTTACTACAACCTGTCTCTCATCAAACTAGCTGTCCTGAGACTGGCTCACTTCCAGCACAGATTTCTGCGGATGCTTCTCGTCTCTGTCTGCGTTGCTCTTTACACGCCCATCTGTTAGCCATGAGTCCATTGAACATATTTTGAACTATTTGATTTCCACCTTGGTCCACATCTCAGGATAATGAGTCCTACAAGACTTTTACTTACTATGTAGAGGAGTTAAAAGGCTCGTAGAGTCACCCCTTGGTTTTGTCAATGAGAAAACAAGGAGGTTACATCATTGGCCCAGAATGTTAAATGCCAGGTCACTCCAATGACCTTCCCCCTGCGTAAGGAGGATGGGACCGATCAACAAGTCCCTAAGAAGACATCTAATTAAGGGGAAAAGTGTCCATTCTCTTTTTTCCAGGCAGCTCCAAGCCTTATGAGGATTCTCTTGACACCTCCATCTCTTTGGGTTCTGGGAAGCAAAACATCCCACCTTCTCTGCAAACTGCACTTTCTAAGACAGACTGCCTTCTCCCCTCTCCCAGTCATCAAACCTTAACAAGAAAGCCAGCTCCAACTGGGGTCTCCCTTGTTAGCCTTTCGGGAGGCAGCTGGCTTTAACACAGGTGCCTCCTTGAATTTGGAATTGGAACCATAGAATGACTTTTGTTCATAACTTTGAGTTTCTGAAATTTTAAACAACACTGAAAATTCCAGACAACATTCTATTTAGACATATATCATAAAATGCCAAAGACATTTCAAAAACTGTTCTTTTTATAATAAAATCATCTTAATTTAAGCAGCAGTGTGTCATACCTGAGAGTTCCAGGAAGTCACATAGCAGTCACCTGAGGCAGGACCCTGGGACTTTCACGCGCACATTGTACAGAGGCAGCTCTCCTCGCTGGCCCCCCCAGGGTCAGAGGATTACCAGGCTCTGTGAGAGGATTACTGCTCTACTTATGCGGCTTGTCTCACCATTCCAGCATATGTTCAACACTGATTTCATAGTGACCATTCATACTTTACAGACTCCATCCATGAATATGAGAGAGAAAGAAGTTTTCATGAAAAGCAAGATATTATGATTCACAAACTGTCTGAATCAAACATGCAAGAAAATGTGCCAAAAAAAAAAAAAAAAAGAACCTTGGCAAACTTTGATTTCTAAAACAATCAAGTAATAACATTTGCATAATGATTTTTAGAGCATCGTAATATGGGTGCCTAAAGAATTAAAACTGAGTAGATACACAGTCCGTTACTAAAGATTTTATTCTTTTTGCAGTCGATGAAATAAAAATTATTTCCTTTAATTTTCTTTTCTTCTGAGTTTGATCATTTCTTTTGGCTACCATATGATTTGATCTGAGACCTTTTTTTGTAACTATCTAGTTAAATCAAAAACGTACAGGCTGTAGCATCAGCTCTAATTGTTCCATTAACTTATCATTTTAAAGGGCTTCACGGTCAGATATGCTTGGCAAAGGCTGACTTGTGGGAAGTAATACACTCCCTCTAGTGGGTAAAGGAGAGAAGAAAGTATTCGATTTCTTGATTTGAGGATTAGTTAGGATTTCAATTTCTGACCTCTAACTCTGCTTTTCGGCTTAGTTTCTCCCTGAGAAGCTACACTTTGTTACATTCAATTTACCAAGGCTCCATCCTTTTTGTAGTTTAATTTTATCTCCACTCTTGTCATTTTTTCCCATTATGATTCTCATTATGATTTTCCCATTATGATTCTCTTCATCATTAAAGTCATTCAGCCAACAAATATTTATTAAATGCCTACCATGTGTCAAGCACAGCTCTAGGTACTGGGGATACAACAGTAAATGAACAAAATGATTCAAAATTCTGTCACTGAGGAGGTTAAAATAATATAAGGTAGTGTTCATTGTGTGTGTGCTTCCTACATGCCAGACTTACGTACTTAGTGTTTTGCAAATATCATTTAACTGAATCCTCCCCAAAACCCTATAAGGAAACTGAGAAGCTAAGAAATTTGCCAACATCACTCAGAGAGCTAGAGTTACAACAGTACTTCAGAGCTTCCCTGACCAGATCACCTAGGAACTCTGAATCTAGTGGCTGTTTTGATTTTCATCATGACATTTAAAAAAATTTCCTGTCTTCTCTAACATGTATGTTCCCTGAGCAGGCACTGTGCCTGATTGTTTATCCACATAACCCAGCACCTACAGCCTGCCACAGTTGGTCCTCCAGAATAACTTGGTTTAATGGTTTAGTGATAATGAAATCAGCGAGGAAAAATTAAACTCGGGAACTAATCAACTCCAAAATCCTTCTCCCCAACCCCTTACTGGTTGGCTCAGTTGAATTATTTTAGAGTTATACATCCTTTCCATTTTCTTAAAGAGTAGGTAAAGAAAACCAAATCTAAAATGAACAAGATCTGATTCTTTAGAAGAGTTAAAATCTTGAAACAGATTCTCACTCGCTGCCTCTCCTGAATTTTACAACTAGAGGAAACAGGAAGAAGCCAAAGCAACATTCACTCTGGGCTAAATGGATTTCCTTAAAGAGCCATTCATGCTTTGCGGGTAGAGAGCAGAGGATGGACAGAATGTGAGCTGCCCTTTCTCACGTACTCCTGTGAGTGGGACTTCATGCCCATATAAAGGGGTCGATTTCCACGATGTTATTTTGTTATTTTATAGTAGTTACATCCTCAATCATTATATGCCCTATAGCAGTATTTGCCTCTCACCAAGTGACTAAAGAACATGAGAGCTATCATTCAAATCTATTAACCTTTGTGTGTGTGAAAGTCATTAGCAGCATTCTGGCCTAAGCTGTCCATGGCAGAACGGTAAACACTGAAAGAATACTCTTGCCATTTGAAGTGCTTCTGGCTTGAATAAATGTTCACTTGTGTTGTAGCACTGCCCAGGTAATTACTCGGTAAAGAAGCAGGATCCAGGGCTGGGGCAAGCAGGAAAAATGACTACGTGCAGGAACAGCTTGTAGGGTAGATCTGTCTCAGCCTCCCCTTTAAATTTGTATTTTACAGAGGAATTGCCTGTGTCCACTCCTATTACACAAGTCATAGTAAAACAAACTGAAAGGAGGAGGCTGAAAAGAGGCGACTTCAGGCTGACAGTTATTCAAACAACAACAACAAAAACCAACCCAGGGGAATCCTGAATATCACAGATCAAGAGGCCTAGGCTGTCATCCAATCTTTTTTAAAGTCATGGGGGTGGGCTCTTTCCTCCTTGTTAAGTCTTTTGTGTGTGTGGAGTTCTGTACGTAGCCAAGCAGGACCCTATGGGGCCTTCCCAGGACAGACCCATCCCCCATATCTTCTGTTTTAGCTCCTCTGAAGTTCCTAGATAATAGCATCTGATGCGTATTTCCTGAGTTTTATAGATGTTCCCATGCTGCAACTAAAAGACCTCACATGTGGCAGCAAAGAACCCGAAAGTGGCAATGAAGATCCTGACACAGACAAATAAATTAAAAAAAAAAAAATAAAACCCTTGGGGAGTTTTTTTGTATGTTTTTTGTTTTTAAAGCACAAACTACCCATTCTCCTTGCTCAGCCCTGCAATAAATCTTTCTCTGTTCCAAACTCCAGCAATATTTAGGTTTGTTTGGCCTCACTGTGCATCAGGCACATGGACCTGCATTCAGTAACATGTAAAGGTAAGTTTGCTTGTTGATTCTATACAGCTCTTCTTTCACTGCACCTAGATTTTTTTCTCCAATTTTTTTCTCACAATAGTCAGATTGTGTTCATAGTTGATAACCACTATCTTATTTTGAGAGGTCAAGATACTAGTTTCTGATGGGATTAAATTGCTCTTTATCAGTTTTTATTTTACATGTATCAACTTTCCTGATAAATCTATCTCCAAATGAATGGAACCACACTCTTCGAAGATCCTCTGATGAGGATCTTTATCTCCCATCTCTTCCTTACGCCTTTCTGTAATCGCCTATTCTCCTATGGTGTCAACCTCTCTGCCAAAATCTCTCATGTTTTACTAATCCTCTCTTTCCAAACTCTGGGTAGCTATGCCAACTGCCCTCTAAGCATCTCTACCTGGATTTCCTACTTTTGCTTGAAGCTCAACATGTCCCAAACTGAACTTCTCCCCAAATCTGCTCCTAATCTTTCTAATCATTGCCAAAGTCCTGAAGATGGTACCTCTACAATGGGTTTTGGATTTGTCCCCCTCCTGTGTTGCCCATAGCCAAGTCACCCTCATTCTTTCTTGGACTTCTCTAAAACTCTTTTAACTGTCCTTCATGCTTTCTAAATACCACTCCTGTCTGCAATCTGCTATTCATTTTCTTACATGCAACTGTTGTCAATCTCTCTGCTGCCCAACAACCTTGAGAGTTCATTAGCAAATTTAAGAGAAATTCCTCATCCTGGCCAGGCATCCAGGGCCCTCCACAATGTTGTCCTCCTGATGGGCCCTTGGACTTACCTAAGATGCTCACTAAATGGGAGTTCTCACCCTTCTCTAAACTAACCAGGTTTTTCCTGTCTCCAGGTGTTTTCTCAGGCTGATTGGTATTATTCTTCTTGGTATGCCAGTCTCAACTCTATCTTTCTCAATTCCATCCATTCCTTAAGGGCTTTAACTCTATTCAAAAGTCAATTTTCCAATTCCTCCTAACAGAATTCTTTCCTCCAAATCTTTTTTTTAAATATATATATAAATTTATTTATTTATTTTTGGCTGTGTTGGGTCTTCGTTTCTGTGCGAGGGGCTTTCTCTAGTTGTGGCAAGCGGGGGCCACTCTTCATCGCAGTGCACAGGCCTCTCACTGTCGCGGCCTCTCTTGTTGCGGAGCACAGGCTCCAGACGCGCAGGCTCAGTAGTTGTGGCTCATGGGCGCAGTTGCTCCGCGGCATGTGGGATCTTCCCAGACCAGGGCTCGAACCTGTGTCCCCTACATTGGCAGGCAGATTCTCAACCACTGCGCCACCAGAGAAGCCCTCTCCAAATCTTTATAGCACGTTGTTGGTCTTTCTTCCATCACACTTTATTTTCTTCTTCTTGGTATTATAGTTATTGATTTACATATCTTATGAGACACACACACACACACTGCACTCTGTGCTGCAGGTGGCACCATAGTTGGGAAAAAACAGCAGCTTTGCATCCCAGCTCCAACACCTCTCTAAATAGCCTTGGGCAAGTTCCTTATCCATTCCTCATCCTTATTCTTATCCTTATATTATTTGTAAGAAGTGAGTTATGCTCAACTTTTTCAAATTCAATTAAATTATGTATATTAACTACCAGGTGCTCACTAAATGTTGGCTCTTGTTATCAACTCTAATGATCCGTTTTCCCATCTCCAGATCCCTGTAATGCCTACCCCATTCCTTTCACAAACTAGGTGCTCAGAATATTGGTTGAGTTGAAGTAGGACCTTGTCTTTAGGTGGATCCCTGTGCTTAACACTTACCTCAAAATTTAGTAGCAGCTTGACAAGTATTGTGTTGACCTACAGAGCCCTGAAGAATATTTCCCAATTAGATTTATCAAACTCTAGGGTCTTCAGCTGAGCCAACATGACCCAATAATTATAAAGCTGATCTTGGTATGGTGAAGCCTAGCTGTCACTTATGTTTCAGAACAGACGGAGCCGTGTGATAAGTAGATATGAAAAAAGTGAAAACCCAGCAAATACAGTGAAGCCTGAGAGCCCTCAGTTTGGTTTCTAAGACAGAGAGCTGGTGTCAGGCCACATCACCCCAATAGCTCCCTGATGTCATTTAGCTGATATGTCTCAAACTGCGGTCCAACTAGAGCTTGGAGCTTCCTCCTGGGAACGACTGAGGAGAGTAAAACAAGAGAGGAATGTCTGGTTCTCCCAGCTGCAGACACATGACCAGTCATCCAGATAAATAAAGCAGACAGTTACCCATGTGGTATAATTGCCAGGCTTAATCCCATCTGTAGTGATTCTCCAAGGCTTGGTGGTTGTAGTAAAGACAGAAAGGCAGAGAGTGTATTTTCCCTTAGTGAAATACAGCAAAACAATCTGTGGGTCCCCTTTACTAATTCTAAGAATCACTCTCTAAAGCTCCTATAACTTAATGCCTTCATGGGAATTAGCTAGCAAGTAATGGAAGACAAGACAGGGATTAAGATGGAAGTGTTTGTTTGGGGCCAAGCGAAAAAGGGCACAATGGAGGGAAAGGGTCAGTCCCAGCAAAACATCCATGTCATTGTTTCAGATGTAAGTTTTCTAGCTGGTACATGTACCATGAGTTTAATGAAGAGCAGCCAGGAAATATAGTTGCTTTTTGACAGAAAAATTGAAAAATCATTTACTGATTTTTAAACAGATGTACAATAGTTCTGTAATGCACACGCATGACCCCCTCTCCCATTTCTCTCAGCATGAGTGAGCATACATGCAAGCACACACACACACACACACATACACGTGCACACAGCTTTCTCCAGATCAGCCAAGGGTGCTTAATCTTTGTACCAACTGCAATATTTTTCTTGACAGAAGCTGAGTGTAATAATTATTTATATATTTGTGTGGTTATCTACATATCTGTTTCTTGTCATATTCCAAAAAGGATTTAAGATGGCATATGTGAATATGTAATATGACAAGAATTTAAATTAGAAGTGAGGTGAAAGAAGAAATTAAAAACAAACCAAAGATGAGAACACAGGGAGACAGGAAAAGAATTAAAAAGCATAATACAATAATCTACACACCTGCTACCAGTGCACCATAAATGTGTCTTTCAGCTTGCCAGTGGCCAAATTTGAAGAGAAATCTAGTCAATTATATAAATCTTGTCTATAAGAGGGATTCCCACACTTTTCTGAGTACCTGAGTTACCTGAAGAGTTTATAAAACTAGAATCAATAAGGCCCCACCAACAGAATTTCAAATTCTGCTGATCTGAGGTAAGATCATGGAATTTATAATCTTAGCACATTCCTACTTATCTCTCAGATAAAAGCAATCCAAGTTCTCAGGAGAACAATCTTTTATATGTATATATACATATATATATACATATATATATATAAAGATCATACAGAAATTTCTTCCAGGGAATGACAAGGAGAACCTTGAGAAATACAATGAACATTCTTACAGGGATTTAAGATGAGTTTTAGAAGCCCACAGACTGTTGTTTATAATAACCTTCAAAATAAATTTCATATAGTTATGTGAAAGTAATTACATTGAGATTTGGTAAAGAGAGGGCAAAAAAAAAAAAAAAACCCAACATTCTGCAGGAACTTTATTTTTGCCAGTTTTGCTTAACCCAGGATAGGAACTAAAAAGGATTTTATATCTACTCAATACTATTATCTTTATACGAAGTCAAAAATCAAGACTCCCTTAGTAAATATGTCAGCAAAGCATACAAGTCTCAGGGCTATGTCAGCATTGAGGTTTACCTACATTTTTTTTCTTTTTTCACAATGAAGGAAATTTACTTTATTAAAAAATCAGCTGCATCAAATGCTGTGCTAGGCCTTCAACATCCATTATCTCATTTAACTTCATAATAACCCCATTAACTAAGTATTATTATTATTCCATTTAATTTTTTTTTTTTTCTTTTGCGGTACGCGGGCCTCTCACTGTTGTGGTCTCTCCCGTTGCGGAGCACAGGCTCCGGACACGCAGGCTCAGCGGCCATGGCTCACAGGCCTAGCTGCTCTGCGGCATGTGGGATCTTCCCGGACCAGGGCACAAACCCGTGTCCCCTGCATCGGCAGGCGGACTCTCAACCACTGCACCACCAGGGAAGCCCCTAAAAATTTTTAAAAATTATTTTTATACAATCTTTAAAGGTTACTCTCCATTTATAGTTATTACAAAATATTGGCTATATTTCCCGTGTTGCACAATATATCCTTGAGCCTATCTTACACCCAATAATTTGTGCCTCCCACTCCCCCCTGTATATTGCCCCTCCCCCCCACTGGTGTAAACTAGTTTGTTCTCTATATCTGTAAGTCTGCTTCTTTTTTGTTATCTTCACTAGTTTGTTGTATTTTTAGATTCCACATAAAAGTGATATCATACAGCATTTGTCTTTCTCTGTCTGACTTATTTCACTTAGCATAATGCCCTCCAAGTCCATCCATGTTGCTGTAAATGGCAAAAGTTTATTCTTTTTTATGGCTGAATAGTATTCCATTGTATATATATACCACTTCTTCTCTATCCATTCATCTGTTGATGGACACTTCCCTATCTTGGCATTTGTAAATAATGCTTCTATGAACGGGGGGGCGGGGGCGGTGCCTGTATCTTTTCAAATTAGTCTTTGGGGTTTTTTTTTTGGATATATACCCAGGAGCAGAATTGCTGGATCAAATGGCAGCTCTATTTTTAGTTTTTTGAGAAACCTCAATACTGTTTTCCACTGTGGCTGCATCAATTTGCATTCCCACCAGCAGTATAGGAATGTTCCCTTTTCTCCACATCCTCCCTAACATTTGTGTTCTTTTTGATGATAGCCATTCTGACAGGTTTGAGGTGGTATCTCGTTGTTTTGATTTGCATTTCCCTGATGCTTAGTGACGTTGATAATCTTTTCATGCGCATGTTGGCCATCTACATTTCCTCTTTGGAAACATGTCTATTCAGTCCTTCTACCCATTTTTTAATCAGGTTGTTTGATTTTTTGATGTTTAGTTGTACGAACTGTTTATGTATGTTGGATATTAATCCCTTATCGATCGTATCATTTGCAGATATCTTCTCCCATTCAGTAGGTTGTCTTTTCATTTTGTCCATGGTTTCTTTTGCTGTGCAAAAGCTTTTAAGTTTAATTAGGTCCCATTTGTTTATTTTTGCTTTTATTTTCTTTACTTGAGAAGACAGATCCAAAAAAATATTGCTTCGATTTATGTCAAAGAGAGTTCTGCTTATCTTTTCCTCTAGAAGTTTTATAGTATCCGGTCTTACATTTAGGTCTTTAATCCATTTTGAGATCATTTTTGTGTATGGTGTTAGAGAATGTTCTAATCTCATTCTTTTACATGTAGCTGTTCAGTTTTCCCAGCACCACTTATTGAAAAGACCATCTATTCTCCACTGTATATTCTTGCCTCCTTTGGTTTGGAAGAAATGTTATCTAGTTATCTTCAGAATTTATTCTTGAGAAATTACATTATTCTCAGGGCTTGAATTCTTATTGAGGGAGGAAGCAGAGGGAGGGGGAAGGAAGGAAGGAAATGAGCTCCTCCTTATTATGGAAATTTTGTGAAGACCTTTTGGTTTTTAGTGGAACCAAATCATCAAAGGTTCTCAATGTGGTGAAATCCTCTATACACATAAACTTTGCATGATCATGTAAAGTTTTTTTCCTTCCAATTTTGTGGCAAAAGAGACATCCATTTTATTTTCCACATCTCATATCCTGTCACCTTGAATCTGAAGTAAATCTATAAGACTCTGGGGGTGCTTTCTAGATGATTTGTTTTGTCTTATTTTTTAAATAAATCAATAACTAGATGGGATGGTCTTTTGTTTTTCTAGGAAAGGGACAATTTGAGCTGGTTTTAGACAATTTGTTATTTGCAGGTGTGCGTAGAAGTTACTGCTCTCAAACCTGGGTACAAAATGGCATAAGGGTGCTGTTAGATATTGAGACCTCACTCACTTGTTCAGTAAATACCTGTAGAGGACTTGGTATTTGCCAAGCACTGAGACAGCTGATGAGAATACAAGAGTAACCAAGAATGCCTCCATGGTGTTTGAGGTCTTTACAGACACAAAAGAGGTGATTATAACATGGTGTGCTAAGTACGTAAATGAGGAAATGCAGAACTCTAAAGAGAGGAAACAAAACCATACTTGAGTGGTCAGGGAAGGCTTCTTGGAGGAAGTTACATGTAAGCTAAGACCTAATATGTAAGTAGAAGTTAAACATGTGAAGGTGGGTTGAGATGGGCTTCAAAATGGAAGGTGGGAGAGAATGCTATGAAACAAACAAATCCCAGCTTGTAGTGAACATTCATGAAACAGAAGAAGATACGTTGCTAAAGATGAAAGAAATCTAGTCTGAGCTCTATGTGTTATATGTGGGGCTGGGAGTGAAAAAGTTGAGAAAACAGGAGAGTCAGGCCAGATCTTGAATGGTTTTCTAATCCATACTTAGGAATTTAAACTGTATTCCAAGAAAAATGAGGGAGCCATTAGGAAAAGTGGGCATATAACACTGTCAAAGTGACCCCAGCTTTGCAGGGCTGGCTTTCCACAAACTTCCTAGGAAACGTAAGCAGGGCATTAGTAAACGTTTTAATTAATGAGTCAAGTTTTTGACAGGACATTAAAATCTATTGGCAGAAAAAGTGTTCGCGAGTATTTCATTTTATATACGTTTATAATTAATGAACCCCTTTTTAAAGCTGAAGTTGAAAAAATAACTAAAATTAAGGCCATAGTGTACATCTAGGGTATCTATGGTTCTGCTTAAGGGAATATGAGTTGATCCACAATACAGAGTAATTCAATTTATGAAAAAAATCTCCCTGGTTTTAATACTATGTTATTAAACTCAAATATTGGTTAATAAGGTTATTTGAAGGAAAAAATCAAATATTTCAGAGATAAAAAATGCTTAACATAAGATGATTCCCCATGTATAGTTTGCCATCTAGTGTTAATTTGTGGAAATAAAAAAGTCTGGTACAATAATTTTCAAATCTGGCTCACTCGGTGGCAGAGGGATGACTCAAAGCAACATTTCAAGTTTAAGACATCAAATTATATCATGAAACCTTCTGAGGTTTGTGGAGCTGAGGGAGTGTGTGGGCAGGTGAGTTGGCTACTTCTAAAACATCGGTTACTTCTGGGAAGCAGTACACTGGAGCAAACAGTTCCCAATTTGCGCTACCCTGAGAATCACCTGGAAAATTTTTTAAAAATACAGATGGCCAGGCCACTCTCCAGACCTAGTAAGTCAGATTCACTCCGTGAGACTCACGTCCCAGGTGATTCTAACGTATAGCCAGGGAGAGGGCCACTGGGTGGTGGGTTAAGACTGTGGACTCAGCTGTATCTCTACATGAGTTCCACCACTTAGTTGTATGGCCTTGAGCAGGAAAACTGGTTTAATAACATCTATGTGCCTCAGTAAAATGAGGATAATAACCTCTCCTGGGGTTATTGTGAGAATTAAATATGATCATGAATGAAAAGCCCTTAGCATAATTTATGGTACTTTGGGCTCAACAAATGCTAACTATTAATAACAATATTTATTATCAAGGATATTTTATGAGTTATTTAAGGGAATAAACAACCTAAGGGATATAAATATATAACATGGAATACTAGAAATTAGAACGCGTGACTATGGCCTATTTCTATTCTTCTTAAACTGGAAGATTTGTGGGATTTAATGCTGATGCCCGGTACAGCCTGAGGGTCAGCCACTCCCTGAGAAGCACGTGACTTCATATTCAGTACTGACCTCAACTTTATAAGTTATTCCGAATCATTCCTAATTTCTGTTCTATTCCTATTCCTAACTGGGTTCAAAATGCCCAATTCCCTAGTAAATTTCACGTGTCCTGCTTGGGTCAGATGTCATCTCATGAATTCATCAGGGGGCAGAACCATATCACCTACAGACATGGTAACAGTAGGGACAGCCCTGAGTGTCGGGGGCAGTTCCCAGTGAAAGGGGAATCATTGTGACTTAGAGGTATCTTTACAATCATAAAAAGTGATGAGTATTACTGTAATAATACTGGGCAGAAAGAATATCATCTGAAAAGTCTCAGAGGAGTCCAGTGAAGAGCAAGTGTTTGTTTGGCTGGAGTATTCAATGGGAATATTGGGGGGTGGGGGGTGGGGAGAGGGGAATATTATGAAAAACTTGGTTTTGACAAATTGGAATGGAAGACTAGTGGAAAGGACACATCAAATATAACAGATTCTTATTTGAGAGGATGGGGTAGGGAGCGAATGTATATAGGACAGTAGCAGAAAATTATGAGCAGAAAATTAATTAGTTTGGTTAGAGACATGTTGGGCTGATAAAAGTAGAGGGCATTCAGAAGGGGCCGTCCAGCAAGGAGACGGAGATGAAGGGTAAGAACTCACAAGGGCAATGCGGGCACTAAGTTAAGATCTGGATTTGGGACTCAGCAGAATGGTTGTGACAGCTGAAGTCAGGGACATGAATGAGTTTCCTGAGTGACTCGATAGAAGCGGGGACCAAGAATGGCTCTCTAATAGCACAGTATCTTCACCAGAGGAAGAAGAGTCAGCAAATAAGACAAGAAGTGGATAGAGGAGAATTGACAAATGTAATTTTAAAAACACAGAGAATGGGTGAGATGAAAAACTACAGAGAGGTCAAGTAAATTAATAGCATAAAAGATCTGGCTTCTTTAAATTAGGACATCACTGGCCACTTCAAAAAGGGCAGAACCTTTGGACTGATAGAGGTGGCCAGGTGCTTCACATCCTTATCAATCCTTGGTATCATTCGGGGTTTGTTGGAACTTGATATGTAGGAGTTATTTATATACGCTGGATATACTTTGTCAGGTGTATGTATTACACTCTGTGGGTTGCCCTCTGACTGTCTGGTGTGTTTTGATGGCAGAAGTTCCTAATATTAATGTAGCCCAATTAATCAATTATTTCCTTTATGCATAATGCTTTTTGTGTCATATTTACCAGTTCTTTGTCTACAAAGGTCAGGAAGATATTCTCCTCTGCTATCTTCTAGAAGCAAAGGGAAGCCCCAGAAGGACTGCCATGCGGCATATCTAGCCAGGAACCAATCAGACTAGAAGAAAAGGAAAAGGGTCCCAAAAGATCTATCTTCAAGAGGAAAAGAAAATAGTACTAATAGAAGAGAATATCTGATTATGGTTGAACAAATGGAAAACAAAAAACACTTACAGTCCTGTGGAAAATCTGTCAACTTCAGAAAGAACAAAAAGTTGCACAGGAAAGAAAATGTCATCATAACACACTACTAGTTAGCAGTGAATAAAAGTCCTAAGTTAAACACTGAATATAAATTTAACAACAACAACAAATAATAGATATCACTATACTAGAAGAATAGAAAGGAGGAGCTAAAAGTAATTCATGGAGTTAAGAGTACAAAATCCTCATCTTCCATAATAGCAAGTTAATAGATAATTAATAAAGTCAATAAATAAAGATGTAACAGAATATGTTTATCTTTTTTTTTTTTTTTTTTTAAGATGGAGGTAAATACCAAAAGAAACTACTTAAAGAGTTTGGGGAGATCGACTTAGGGGTGAGGTGGAATGGGATAGGAAAATGTTGCTTTCCTTCTGAGCTCTGTATATTATTTGAAATTTTGAACTATGTGTATGTATTAATTGGATAACAAAAGAATTAATTTTTCCAAATGAGGCAGGGTAAAGATAGGGGGATATGAACTTGAAGCAAAGAGAAACAATTTGAAATGATTATTTTTTCTTTCTTTAAACATTGTATCTTAGGCTCTAGATTAGATCTTGAAATGAAGGACAACTGAGTCAAAATGATATATATCACAGGCAAACTACTGACCCAGACATTGTAAATTATTTCTAGGAATAGCTAGTAATTCATATTGAATCCAAAGAACACTTCACACATAAGTACATGATAGAATGAGCTCATTTTTTATTTTAAAAAGGAGGGGTGTTCAAGTGTGTATATTTTATGTGTGTGTGTGTGTGTACACTTGGGAAGACTATAAACCCTGACTATAACATATATATACTTTTTAGTTAAAATTTTATTCATGACCATATTCTTAATCACAATATATTTAATTGCAAAACAACCTGTCTTAGAATACTACAGTATGAGATGCATTTGACCAACAGTACAAATACAGTAATTATAATACTCAAATCTTAGGTTCATAGATATTTAATGTATTAGATGTGCACGACAATTAAAAAAAAAAAAACAATCCTGTCTTGAAAACTTTATAGAAGCACTTCTCTTTTCATCAAATATAAGGCTCACATGAGCCTATAACAAAACTTAATACTGTTCATGTGTCAAAGGACAAGGCTAAGCAATAAGTTATTCTTTTAAAAGTATCTATGAACCAGAACAATTTTCTTTTTGAGTTTGAGAAGCCAAAGACTATTAAGGAATATTTGAAGGCTGAATAGAATCAACAAAGGTAAATAAGGAGATTGGGAAGAAAGAAATAGTTCAATATTAACAAAGCAGTATATCTGCCAGGTTCCTGTGCTCAGCCAGATCATCTTGAAAACATGGATTTTGAGTTTAGTAAAGTGTCATACAGTATCTAGTTACATCAGATACCTGATGAAAGTGCTTTTCTGAAACTGTTTCTTCTCTTTTATATATGGACTTTAAAGAAATCCAAACAAATACTGCAATGCAGTGTTTTGAAAAACATATAAACTGCAGAAATGCCCACAATAACAAATGATATCAGGAGGTACAGTAACTGAAATATATCAGGACGTATAGGTACAGTTAATTGAAATGGCATGGTAATGTGAAATGTTAAAAGGAATGGTAATGTGAAATATAAAAAGGATGACTAGATAATTTCTACTTCCAAACTAGATAATTTCTACTTCCATTCTGAAGTAAAATTACAGAATGATGAGCTCATTACTTTATGTAGCAACTAGGAATTGCTACCGTTAAAATATTAATTCTTTCAATGCTTATTTTTGGATTGCCTACTATTTAACAGGTACCATGTTTGGTGCTACACTGATTAATAAAACACGGTTCTCTGCAAAGAAAGAAACCTTGGTCTAGGAAGTACTCATTATATACTTCTTACAAATTTAGTTAAGTATGGCTTTTGGAACTAAAGAAAAAAAATTTTCCAAAAAGTTAACTTTGTAATTAAGAATGCATACGAACATAAATAGTTAAGTCAAGATTTCAGAGGCTCATAAATACTTAGAAACTCTAAATTGCTAATTGACTATTTCAGTTGATGTGATACCTGTCTCATCAACTGCCTGCATATTTTTCCCAAAGTACATTCTTAACACGCAAAAATTTTTAAAACCATGAAACAAACATTTCAGCCATTCTTGCATACCTACTCTTAGTAAAATACAGAACAAGTTGCAATTTTTAATCTGGACATCGACGACAATTTAAACCAATCATATTATTCAAGTGAAACAGATGTCCTGAATTTTGTAACACCATCAGCAAACCTGGAGAGATGCAACTGATTGAATGTGTGAAGCTGTTAGAATTAATCTTCATCATCTCTTTGAAGAGGTATTATCTGAATTTCTTTGGCTATCCTTTCTCCTAATGTCTTATTGTTTGAAGCAATTATTCTTCGTGACATCAAATCAAATGGTCCACCTAAAATCAAATATGGAACATGGTTATATCCTGTACAAAAGTAATTCCTATAAAACTTGCATAGCAATATGTACTATGGTCAATCATAACATTTTAATACTTTCGACAATCTTTAAAAAGATCTATGCTGTCACATAACCATAATGTTTAAGCTTTGATAATACATAAATGAGTTTCTAAGCACCTTCTTTTAGTAAATACCAGTTGTGGAGGGAACTGGTATCTCAATCACACTAGTCTGGAAAATGTCATCTTTTCTCTATTTCACCTTTTGTGTGTTCTATTTCTTCTTTTTATTACTCTTATTACCTCTTTAATGTTTGGGAATCTATGGACAGAAAATCTGACTCCAATGCATTTTCACACCACTCTCCTTCCCATTTCCTTAATACTTTGCTGTCTTTCTCCCAGGCCATTGATGAATTATTTTAACCCAGGTTCGCTCTTTTAAAAATCTCACCACCAGCGCAGAGGAAATACGTAGCCCCTCTAGGCTCAAGGCAGAAAGTGATGTTGGACGAAGTCCATGTTCAACCACCACCATGGTCACCATTCAGAGAACTCTTGGTACAATTCTCAGATTCAGTGACCTTCTTGACTTTTTCTATAGTCTCTCAAGAATTCCTGATACTCATATTTGAAGAGGCTAAGCCATTTATCATTATTAATTCCATGCTACCATTAGCTTCTTATCCTTGCCTCTATCTCGCAATGTTTGTTATTTTGATTGTGTAGAAAATTACTGGCTTTTTTTGCCTTAAGAGCTGAGGTATAACATGTAACAAACATTAAAGGAAAAAAGCCATATATAGAGGAAGGTCCAACAGATATGGAAAGAAAAATGCTTTACTGTCCCATAATTTTACCTGTTACATCCAAGAGTACTCCACCAGCTTCAGTCACAATAACACCAGCACCTGCTACATCCCAGCAGTGAATTCCCATTTCATAATATGCATCTGCAACTCCAGCTGCCACAAGGCACATATTAAGAGCTGCTGTTCCAACACCTCGGATCCTAACAAATAACATTTTAAAAATAAGATAGAAAAAGAAATTATTTCAAATAAGGCATTCCTCCTTAACTTCAGTTTCTTTTAAGTGTTGCCTGATGCAACAGTCATGATGCACTATATAAATGACAAAACTAATCCTATGAAGCAATCATTTGTAACATAAACTATAAAACAAGGATATTTTGGGGAAAAAAACTGAAGAAAATTCTATAATTCTACTATCATGGTATGCATGTATATTCATTGTGGTCTAAACCCAGGGACAATAGCCCCACAATACAAGTAGTTTATAGAAGGGTGAAAATGTACTCCCGGTCATCCCCAACTGCATGGGCATCAGTACGCGTGACCAAAGAGATAACAGCACTGGTGGGCTCTGCTTAGATCTAGGCCTGCCTGGAAAGATTATTTCAGGTTTGCCTTCTCACAGTAGCTTTTCCTTGGAAATATATCAAGTTAAGGTAAGTACAGACATTACTTTATTAGCCATTATAATAATAACTGATTCAGGAAAGAATCATCAATAAACGCTAGGGCTTCCCTGGTGGCGCAGTGGTTGGGAGTGTGCCTGCCGATGAGGGGGACGAGGGTTCGTGCCCCGGTCTGGGAAGATCCCACATGCCGCGGAGCGGTTGGGCCCGTGAGCCATGGCTGCTGAGCCTGTGCGTCCGGAGCCTGTGCTCTGCAATGGTAGAGGCCACAGCAGTGTGAGGCCCGCGTACCGCAAAATAAATAAATAAATAAATAAATAAAAAATAAACGCTAAAATGAGTGGATGAATGATATTTACATATCAAAGTATCTCCCTATAAGATACACAATAATTACAATGGGAAAGATAGCAAGATCATTACCAAGTGATCAAAGTTAATATTCAATAATGGGACAAAAAGGTACCATGTGCCTCCTGATATAATGCACTGAGAAGGAAATAACAGTACTTCTGTAGCATTCCTGCCCCAAATGCATAACCCAAATCTAATCATGAGGGAACCCAACAAATTCAAATCAAAAGGCATACTATAAAATAATTACCCTATGTTTTTCAAAAATGTCAAGGTCATAAAAGATAGACTAAGCAACTGCTCCAGATTAAAAGAAATTGATGAGAAATGGCACCTAAATGCAGTGTATGATCCTGGATTGGATCTTGGATTAGAATTCTTTCAAAATATGAATTAAGTCACTATATTAGGTAATGTATCAAACTTAATTTCCTGATTTTAGTAATTGTGGTTATGTTAAAGAATGTCCCTTTTATCAAAAATATACACACTGAAATGTTTAAGAAGAAGAGGTCATCATATCTGTAAGTTACTACTTTCAAATGGGTTTTACTCAAGCTTCTTTTTTAGTTGTTTAATTTAAACCCCTGAAAATAAAGCAGTCAGGTCTGTTCACTGAGTTCCTTCACTATTTATTTTTAAAGAAATAAGGGGATTCCACATATGAGTGATATCATATGATATGTGGAATATAATTTTTAAAAATGAAACAAATGAACTTACTTACAAAACAGAAACAGACTTACAGATATAGAAAACAAGCCATCGTTACCAAAGGGGAGACACAGTGGGGAGGGATAAATCAGGAGCTTGGGATGAACATACACACACTGGGATGAACATACACACACTACTATATGTAAGACAGATAACCAACAAGGACCTACTGTACAGCACAGGAAACTCTACTCAATATTCTGGGATAACCTTTATGAAAAAAGAATCTAAAAGAGGATGAATATATGTATATGTATAACTGAATCACTTTGCTGTACACCTGAACTAACAAAACACTGTAAATTAACAATACCCTAATAAAATTAAAATAAAAAAAAAGAAATAATGAGAAATTGATGACTAATGTGGTATTTGTTTAGTTTCTTAAAAATAAAAAAAGTACTGCACCTGAGTACATCCTTCATGCCAAAGCAATTTTTCTTTTTAGAAAAGGATCAGAATTACATGATGCCTTGATTTCAAATATATTTTACTGCCTATATTCTTACTATATATCAAATTTAAGAAAGAACTAGCAACCTCAATAAACTTCCATAGGTGTTTGACTGCTTTCCAAATATATAAACCCAAATTAACTTTAGTGGCTTTTTTTAGTTTATAAATAATGGTGTATTTTCCTCCTCTTCTCAAGGGTATGTGATAGTTCACATCTCATGTCATAGAAAGAAAATACCAAGATCGCTCACAAATTATCTCTTGGTATTCTATTCAAACATAGAACCCTAGGCTGGAAGAACAATGCTATATAGGCAGTTCTTCCAGCACAGCATATACGGTATGCTTCTGTCTACTTTTGATGTGTATCAATGGCTCTCAGTCAAGAGGTCTTTTGATCAGAAAGCATATTCTTTTATGGACAAATATTACTAAATATTATTAATTACCAAATAATTGAGGCTGTGGTCTAGATTTTGCATATGTGTCCTGAATTCTATGTTTGTCTGATCCTCCTATACAGCTAGGATGGTATAGAGTAAAAAAGACTATCTTCAGAATCACACAGATTTGAGTTTGCTCCCCTACTCAGTTGCTTAAAAACTATAATTTTGAAAAAGTTTCTTCTTCAAATTTTAGCTTTCTTGTCATCAGAATGGAAATATCAACTTACCTTGGCTCTGGCTGCAATGATTAGAAACAACAGACGTAAAGCACCTAGCAGAGGGCCTAGCATATAAAAGAGCCTCAAAAAATAGTAGCTATATTTATGAAGAAATTATTCCCTAAAGCATGATACCAGAAAACATCATTAAAGTAAACAAATACAGTGCATTTCATTAAACAAATCCCCAAAAATTACACAAAGGAAATTGACCCATAATGATTTACTTTGCCTCATAAATGTCATTTATAATTAATATATAATTATACTTCAATTTAAAATAAAAGGAGGTGGTATCTCTTGGGACAAAGTGAAGGAAAAGCAGGAGCTAAGAGTGAAAAAATTAAAGATCCTGAGAAATGAAAGAGAAACAAGACATGCCAATCCTCACCTCCCACCACCACTTAGCAGAAATTCATAACAGAACCTATACAGAAGGGTAGAACTGACAGGATAAGGAGCTCTGAAACCAGGAACCCAGATTGCAAAGTGAACAGAGACAGAAAAAGCAGACACATCCACACAAATCTACTGTGAAACATCAGACATTGCTAATAAAAGTGTTTGGGGTTTTTTTGACTCATCAAGTGTCTCTGCAAAAAATTAAGCACAGAAATGAACAAAACAAAATAAAACAAGGAAAAAATAAAACAAGAGATGACCGAACTCAGAAAAGAAGTGGGACAAAAAAGACAAAATTCTATCAGAAAAGAAGACTAAATCGCAAGGTCCCCTAAAGAGAACAGATGCAAATGAAAACTTAATAAAGGGCAGTGAGGAAAAGCGATAAAAGAAAGAAGTAAAATGGGTCGGAGAGAAAGTGGCTGCAAGGGAAGAAACAAAGAAGATTTAATGTTCCTGCTGGTGTCTCTGAAGAAGAAAATGAAAACAGCAGAAGTGAACTAATACTTAAACCTAAAACTCAAGAAAACTTTCCAGAAAAAAAAAAAAAAAAGATATGAATCTACCTGTTATAGGGAGAAAACATCCCAGAATGAGCAATTCCAAGATATACCGTTATAAAAGTGTCAGCCATGGAAGATTAAAAGAAAAAAATTTTTCTCAGAGCCTCCAAGTAAAAAATGAAATAATTTAAAAGCCAAGAAGATTAAATTGGCATCAGATTTCTCATAACATACAAAGCAAGGCAACAGTATAGTAGCTTTTTTTTTTTAATTTGGGTTTTTTATTTATTTACTTATTTTAGTTTTGGCTGTGTTGGGTCTTCATTGCCACGCATGGGCTTCCTCTAGTTGCAGCGAGCGGGACTACTCTTCATTGCGGTGCGCAGGCTTCTCATTGCGGTGGCTTCTCTTGTTGCGGAGCAGGGGCTCCAGGCACGCGGGCTTCAGTAGTTGTGGCACACGGGCTTAGTTGCTCCACGGCATGTGGGATCTTCCTGGATCAGGGCTCAAACCCGTGTCCCCTGCATTGGCAGGCAGATTCTTAACCACTGCGCCACCAGGGAAGCCCTGTAATAGCATTTTTAAGAAATGTACTTCAGGACTTCCCTGGTGGCACAGTGGTTAAGCATCCGTCTGCCAACGCAGGGGACATGGGTTCGATCCGTGGTCCGGGAAGATCCACATGCCTTGGAGCAACTAAGCCCGTGCACCACAACTACTGAGCCTGCGCTCTAGAGCTCACGTGCCACAACTACTGAAGCCCGTGCACCTAGAGCCCATGCTCTGCAACAAGAGAAGCCACCACAGTGAGAAGCTCACACACCGCAATGAAGAGTAGCCGCCACTCACCGCAACTAGAGAAAACCCACGAAGCAAAACGTAAATAAATAAAAAATAATAAATTTCTAAAAATAAAAGAAAAAAAAGAAATGTACTTTATACTTTCTTTCACTAAAGATGTTCTATCCAGCCAAGCTGTCTTTCACGTTTCAAGACCATAGAAAAACAGTTTGGAATGTGCCAGATCTCATGGAATACTGTGTACATGTGCCCTTCTCAAGGAATCTACTAAGAGATGAGCTTCATCTAATCTAAAGGTGATTGGTGTTAAATCAAAAACAAACAGAGACCAGCCTTGAAAATTCCCTGAGCAGACAAAACCAGTTTAGTCATGCAAACAAAGCTTAATTTAGCATATTTTGCAAAACTACCTCAACCTGGGTCATTTCTTGCTTATGATTCTGGAAATGACAAGCAAAACTTAAGTTGTTTTTCAAGGCTGATATGAGGTAACCACTAATCAATTCCCTATCATTTAAAAAAATTCTATTATAGCCAATCACTGTGAAGAATAAATAGTCACTGCTTTCTCATTTTATAAGCTTCTTTATAACAATATATGCCTGAGCCTCATTTCATGTTTTGGTCAGGGTGTTCCTGGTTTGCAAACTGTCTTTTTGTGTGTTCACAATAAACTTTTACTAATTATACTTCAGTGATTCGCTGGTTTTAATTCTGTTATTTATGAACTTTTGACACCAGGAAAACTTCATGGAAGGACTGTGAGCATTTTATAAAGTCAAAAACTAAGACCACAGGATGGGACCGTGGGTGAAAGAATATGTAATAATAACACGTCTGACAAAGTATAAAGAATGCAACTTAAAAAACTGGATGAAAAGGGAGAGAAAAAGGGGAAAGTAGAGTAAAATCACTGAATGTCATATAGGTAACAGGCGGAAGCCAAAACGTTCTGGAGCCTTTACAGAGAGTAAATGGTCAAGTAAGAAAAGAGAATATTAAGAGCATTATAAAGAGTTTTAATATAAAAGAAACCCATGAGAATAAAATTGAACCTTTCACAAATTTCTATTTCTAAAAAGAAAAAAAGCAGAGGGGATACACCAAATAAATACAGTAACTATAACATAATATACAAAGTAATTACAATGTAAGATAATACAACAGAATTGAGACCAAACAAAACGGTCATATCAATAAATGAGTAAGCCTACCTTTTTTATGGAAAGAAAAAAGATTTTCAAATTGATTATAAAGCAAAACTCCACTCTATGCTGTATTCAAGAGATGCACTTAAAACTCAGTGATTCAAAAGGACTAAAAATAAGAGTGGACAAAGATTTACCAGGCACAATTCTGATGTCAAAGCAGATTTCAAGTTCAAACATCAAAGTACAATACAGAATGTACTTTTGTTTCAGTGCATATGGAAGTTCCACAAAAATTGATCATATACAGGGCACAAAGAAAACATAAAGTTCCATAATATATATTTATTACAATGTAATAAAACTACAAATTAAAAATGAAATTAAAAAAGCAAAAAAAGTCATTTCCTCGTGGAAATTTAAGAACACAACTCTTGGGTGAAAAGGGAAATACAAACAGAAGTAACAAATTTTGTGAAAATTAATTGAAATGAAAACACATCAGAATCTATGGGATACATTTAAAGCAGTAATCAGATAAAAATTCATAGCCTAAATACTTACATCAATAAAAATCAAAGCATACAAATAAATTCTCTACTTAAAAAGGAAAAATAAAGGAAACAACAAAATGAACAAAAAGAAAGCACAATGATGAAAATAATAAAGCAGAGGAGAAAAACAGTAGACCAGATTAATAAGCAAAATCCTGGTTCTTTGAAAAAACATAAAATAGACAAACCACCAAGTAACTTAATCAAGACTTTTTAAAAAGAAGAAAGCACAAATATACAAAATAAGAAATGATAAGGGGGAAATAACTACTGATACAGAGAGGCCAGAAATAAACTATAAGATTCTACCTTGTATACCTCCATGCAAATAACTTGAAAACTTAGAGGAAGCGGGTAATTACTTAGGCTGTGGAAATGTTCTGGATTAAAGGTGGCCAAAGAGACATGGCAACTAAACATAATACTGACACTAGACTGAATCTTGCACTGGAGGAAGAAAAATGCTATAAAAGACATTATTAGATCAACTGACAAAGCTATATATGTATGGATGGTAGACTAGATAAAGAGCAAATTCATGAAGTCAATAATTGTACTGTGGTTATGGAAGAGAGTATCCTTATTCTTAGGAAATAACAAACTGAAGTATTTAGGGGTAAAGAGCCATAATCTAAATAATTTACCATGAAATAGTTCAGGGAAAGAAAGGAGTATACACAAACACACACACACACATACACAGAGAGAGAGAGAGAGAGAGAGACAGACACAGAGAAAAGAAAGAATGATAAAATGACAAAGCAAACGGGTACAATGCTAACAATAGGTGAATCTGGATAAAGTGTATACTCTTGTTTCTTGTAGTTTTTTATTTCCGAAAATTTTGTTAAATTTGAAATTATTTTCAAATAAAAGTTTTAAAAATTACATTATAAAATTAGAATTACGGTACTGATCCCATGTCTATTAATTAAAAATTTCATTTCTAAAGAAAAATTCATTCCTTAGAATGTCAAATTATCTATAATGTTAACATAGAATGTTCAAATTTTGGGAAAAAGTGAAAAGAGCTTACCCATGGATGGGAAGGCAAAGAAGCCTTTCCATATTAGAAAGAATAATTCTCACAGTCTCTGGTGTTCTGGAAGAGCCCAACTCTGTCACCAAGAGTGATTTGGTAACATCTAAAAGAAAATGTTTTAAATAATCATTAGAGTTTATTAATAAGAATTCTGATAAAAAATTTGACACTTGTAACTCAGAACAAATTGGACATTTTTATTCCTCTTTCTAGTTGTATCATATTTGTTTCTTTCTAAGTCTTTAAATATTAAAATACTTATCAATTTATTATCTCTTTTAGTTATTTTATCATCATTTTTATAATCATCAAAAAGAGTCTAGCTCCTTACACCACCCCCCCAAAAGTACAGAATATAACCAATCTGCCTGCATGCATGACACATTTAGTGGGAAACGAGCAAACGTCTTACATATTTTTTTTTAAAGTGGAATCTAGGGGGCTTCCCTGGTGGTGCAGTGGTTGAGAGTCCGCCTGCCAATGCAGGGGACATGGGTTCGTGCCCCGGTCCGGGAAGATCCCACATGCCACGGAGCGGCTAGGCCCGTGAGCCATGGCCGCTGAGCCTGCGCGTCTGGAGCCTGTGCTCCGCAACGGGAGAGGCCACAACAGTGAGAGACCCGCGTACCGCAAAAAAAAAAAAAAAAAGTGGAATCTAGAAATTAAATAATTTATATATAGATTTGAAAAAGACAAAAATTAAAATTAAATGGTAGCACTGTTGGCAGGAATGTAAAGTGGTGCAGCCATTATGGAAAACAGTATGGAGGTTCCTCAAAAAACTAAAAATGGAGTTGTTGTATGATCCAGCAATCCCACTCCTGGGCATATATCCAGATAAAACTATAATTTGAAAAGATACATGCATCCCTATGTTCATGGCAGCACTATTTACAATAGCCAAGATGCAGAAACAACCTAAATGTCCATCAACAGATTAATGGATAAAGAAGATGTATATACATACAATGGAATATTACTCAGCCATAAAAAAGAATGAAATAATGCCATTTGCAGCTACATGGATGGACCTAGAGATTATGATACTAAACGAAGTAAATCAGAAAGAGAAAGATACCACAAGATATCACTTATATGTGGAATCTAAAATATCACGCAAATGAACATATCTACAAAACAGAAACAGACTCAGATATAGAGAACAGACTTGTGGTTGCCAAGGGGGATGGAAGGATTGGGAGTTTGGGACTAGCAGATGCAAACTATTATACACAGAATGCATAAACAACAAGGCTTACTGTACAGCACAGGGTACTATATTCAATATCTTGTGATAAAGCATGATGGAAAAGAATATGAAAAAGAATATATATATGTATAACTGAATGTTGGGTTAGTTTCTGCTATACAGCAAAGTGATTCAGTTATACATATATATGTATTCTTTTTCATATTTTTTTCCATTATGGCTTATCACAGGATACTGAATATAGTTCCCTGTGCTATACAGTAGAACTTTGTTGTTTATGCATCCTATATATAATAGTTTTATGCCTCATTTTTAATGATTCCCAACTTGAAGTGCCTTTTCCCCCTCAATTTACTAATAACTGGGCCCAATGGCAACAGAACAAAGGAATTCTACAAAGAATTTGAGATGCAGTGGCTGAAGCAATAAAACATGAAGGCCATGAGGGCAGAGAGTCATTCTTACTCATCTTCCTCCCCAGCCCCTGACAAAACGCAAGCCTCAAGTGTCTTCTGCTCCATCGCACTTGCTTCCCCTGCTTCCACTACTACATCCAAAATTGTGGTCACAATTAAAAAGTACAGAGAAAACAGACACAATTTATGAATCAGTTAACACTTGGAGAGCTCTACAGGTTAACATTCAAAAACAGTAGCATACGAATACATAATATCAATCACACCAAAAATTAGAGGATAAACCAACCTTCTTGGCGTGAAACCTGTAGTTTTTGACCATTACAAAAGGCACCTTTTCCTTTCCGGCCAGTATACATCTTATCCTCCATGCAACTGTATACAATTCCAAATTCCATCTGCAGAAGGAAAACAAGTTTCCTTTACCAAACCTGAGTATTCTTTCTCATGTCATCCATACTTTTTCTAAGAAAGTAACAAGAAAATCTGGTATACTAATAATGTTTTCAAATGGCTAAACCATGGGTATTTAAAATGCTAATTCCCAGCTTAGTCAGAGGAAAGAAGTCATCAGACCCAAACACTTGACTCCTGTCTCATCCATTTCTAAATTTAAGGGCACCCACCTTGACCTCTCTCCTTCCTGCCTCAGATGAAGACAGGTTGCTCCTGTTTTCTAGGGTGAATCCTTCTTCCTGTTAAACTTCTCTGAAAAACTGCTCCATCAACTGATCCCTCCTCTCTTGGACTTTCATTCCGGGACTTCTCGCCAAATTTCTTCCTCCCTCACAAAACCTTCAAAACGTTACCTTCTCCTTTTCTCTTCACTGCCAAAGAGTGGTCTAGACTTTGCATCTCCCATTCTCTTACTACACTACAATTTGGCTTCTTCCCTGATCACGCATCTCCTGAAACTCCTTGCAAAGAGATCATCAATGCACTCTTGCTGACCAAATGCGTCTTCTGAAGATTTGGAGACTGCTAACCATCACCAGTTAATCCCATACTCCGTGTTACTGGCAGTATTCTCCTAGACCTCCTACTACACTCACTGATCTGTCTTGGTGTCACAGTTTCTTATGACCTTCTTCTCTGCCTAACCCCTAAAAGTTGTGTTCCCCAGAGTTTTTCATTCTTCCTCTTCTTCCATTTCCCTTTTAGCTCTCTCGATTCTTACAGGTTTGTTCTTTCCAGTCCACAAATTCAACTACCTCTCTAACTGTGGCTCCCACCAACCCCATCTTAACAGGTCAGTAGCTGTGCTTCAGAACCTAGGCTTGCAGAAACCTCAATTGAGGAGGTCAAACTCACTCACTATCTGATCACTCACGCCTCATTCCTTCCCCATTAGTCACTTCCTTCCAATTTTATCTTGAAAACACTTCCTGATTTTTGGCATTTCCTCAGCCATTCTCCCCACCTCCATCTGAGTTCAGAATCACCGGCCCCTCTGGTGTGACCTCTACATTGCTGGAATTATCTGTCACTCTGCACGTAAAAACCTCTACTGGTTTCCTACCACCTAAAAACAAAATCTAAATGTTCTGACACGGACAGGCCATGGTGCCTCACGGCAAGACGACAACTAACTCACCTCATTGGTTCTGCTCCTGCCATTTCCAGAGGTTTGCCCACAATGAACATCTCACTGTTCCCCACACACATCATGCTCTTCTCCAAACTGTTCTTTCTGATTAAAATGCTTTCCTTTTCTTCTTTATCTGGCAAACCCCTAATTTGCTATGACCCAACTCACATGACCAAATTCTAAGACCCATTACATTTAGTATGAAGATTTCCCCAAACAACTCCTGGCAGAATTGGTTACACCCTCTTCATGTTCTCATAGTATTTTTTTTTTTCACAGTTCCACCACATATTACCTTTATCTGTTCACACGTGTAACTCTTGCACTGAACTGGGAGTTCAACAGCCCAGGGCTGATTAAATGAGAAATGCTCACCTATCTCCCTTTGAATGTTCTCAGTGATTAACACAATCCTGTGCCTAAGATTTCATTTGCACTAATCTGTGTTTTTATTTTCAGAGATTTCTTAACTCTCTTGTGTACATGCTGATCAAATATATCTCAAGCCCCTTGAAGACAGTTATGTAAGATGTTAGTAAACATCATTCGTGTTTTGATCAATCAAATACCCAAACAGCACGGAAATGCAACAGGTAGAGATTGTACTCTACTGGGCTTTAGAGACAGCAAGTGTTCAGGTTCCTGAACATAGTCTGCATTTTCTAAACATGCTTGGCCCCTTCCACTTCCTGATGTTTCCCTTCACAATGCCTACTAAAGCATTCCTAGCTCAAAGCACACCTCTTCCATTAAGCATTTCAGACCCTACATCAACGCCTATCTTATCTGACTCTATCATGTATATAATGATGATTAAATACTGAATCATATTTCAGTTATTTGTGTGTATTTTTTCCTTATAAAATCTTCTCAGAAAACATTACATTTTCTTCACTGGAAAAAGTATCATGACAAGTTTAACAGTTCTGCAGTTTATTTCAAAATAATGCAGCTACATAAATTGAATAGAGACAAACCTAAATTTATTATGGAGACACATTTACTCTTTTCTCAGAAAATGAGAGCAAGGCATTTTACCAACCATAAATTTAAACAACATACCTTTTTATTAACAACAAAGCCAATTGAAACAGCTACAAAAGGAAATCTTTAAAAAAAAACACACAAATTTATCAAAATAGAACTTATTTTCAACAAACATGTGTTTTCATAATAAAACTGCTTACAATTTTTTTCATATGAACAGTCTTATCCCTCCTCCCCCAGAACTGTGTGTACAGTATGCAACCCTTTGTGTAAATCGTAGGGGATGGGGAGGGTAGAATATACAGATGCGTACATACAGGATGCTTCTACAGGCATGAGACATCTCTGAAAGGATTCACAAGAAGCTGATAACAATGGTCACCTCCAGAGATGGGTCCTGAGAAGCTGGGGTCAGAAGTGGGAAGGCCACTTGGCACTGTATGCCATTTCATACAATTTAAATGTAGAATTCCATTAATATAGTTTTAATTTTAACAAAAATGGGATCATACTATATATTATAATCTTCTCTATGTTATATAATATTATGAGCATCTTTCCACATTAACATTCCATCACAAAACGATTCTACATCTTAGCTTTATGGCTTTAACAATTCTATTAGTAAAGATACATACAGCTAGCTACATGGTAACTTCAAATATAACAACTATGTGTCATCCCACCAAACTAGGCTACTCATTTGAACTCTCACTGGCAATTCTATCAGGCTTTCTTCTAAATATCCTGAGTTATATACTTACTTTGTGCCAGGCACTAGAGTAAGTTCTTATATAAATGTACAACTCATTGAGTCCCATCAACAAGCAATTCTATGAGGCAGGTACCATTAATGTGCCCATTTTATAGAATGAAAAAAAAAACTGAGGCCTAGAAAGATTAAGCAACTTGCTCAAGGTCACGATTCATACATCCTAAAACCCATGCTCTTTTTAACAGTTTTTTTCTCCTGGATTGAACCCATTCTATATAGACAACACTCCAGTATTGAGTTAGTTATTTCCTTAATTAATCTCAAAGGAGCAATGTTGCTTGCATACATTTTTATGTGGTTTCAACAGTGAGAAAAAGAATAGTAAACAGGGCACTTCCCTGCACTAGACAAGTCTACAACATTAATACTTCATCACCTCTTCCATAGCTGATGAAAATTATGCATAATACACTTACAAACTACTCTACAATTTACACAGTTCTCTAAAGTATATATGTTTGTGAACAAAATATCCAACAGTCCATTCAGTTAATACAGTAACAGCAATTACAATATTAAAATTTTTAAAACATACCCATGTACAAAGTTAGTTGTTCCATCAATAGGGTCAATGATCCACGTAGGGCTGTCAGTTAAAATACTTTTTTCCCCAGCTGCCACAGATTCCTCACCAATGAAACTAAAATCAAAAGTGACGAACTCTGAATCTTTACATTGCTTTCAACAATTTTCAAACCTTAAGCTACCCAGGGTCTACTATAAAACACAACAAAAGTCCGTACACTACACTTTTCTATTGTTTTTCCTGCAGACTGATGAAAGTGAGAAAGTTTTACTTCCCCCAGAACAAAGTCATGTGAAAAATAACAGAATCTGAAATTCTCAAATGTAATGCCAGGATAAGTGAAGGCACACATGCTGAAAAGGGAATTTGTTGCTGAGAACTTACTAAGGAAATGTGGAGGTTTTAAAAATAAGTCCACAGATTCTCTCATACTCCTCTCTTCAAGAGGTAGAGCCTAACACCCTTTGCCTTGAGTGTGAATTTGGACTTAGTGACTCGTTTCTAACCAATAGAACAAAGTGGAAGTGACAACGTGCAACTTGGAAGACTCGTTCACAAAATGGCACTGAGGTTTCCATCTTATTCACTCTATTTCTTCCTCCCTCCCCTTCCCTCTGTTGCGCTGGGGGAAGCCGGCCACCATGTTATCAGCTGCTCTGTGGAGAGGCCCAGATGGTAAGGAACTGAGCGGAGCTGCCGCAGACAACCCATGAGGAACTGAAGTCACCAACAATCACATAAGTGAATGGCCCCTTCAGCCCCAGTTGAGCCTGAGGTGACCCACAGTTTGACTATGACGTTACGCGACCCTGGCAAGAACAACACAGCCCAGCTACTACCACATTCCTGACCCTAGAAAACTCTAAGATAATAAATGTTTGCTGTCTAGAGCTGCTAAGTTTTTAGGGTAACTTGCTATACAGCAGTAGATAATATACAGAACATTAAATAAGTCAATGAGAAAGCAAATCACCCACCAAAATTACTGTGTTTACATGCTTTCCTAAAACACGCTACACAGTAAATCTCAGGTGAATTCTGTAAATGGTGTCTGAGTTCACTGGATTTCTTCTTTCCGTTGCTACTTTCTTTTTTATTTATGTCCTTTATTCAATACTGAACAGTCCTAATAATCATTATCATAATTTTCTTGTATCTCTTTTTCTCTTGGCTATAAACCTTTTCATTGAGAAGACATATATTTAGCTTTAAACATTTTTTTTCTCCTCAGTGACTAAAATACCAGGAATGGCCAATGGCATGATCACGAAGAAGTAGAGAATGACAATGTTAAACCCTTAAAATGATGACAATATTTTGGTTATATTTCTGTGCCTATAAAGAAAGCCCTGATTTTAGTATTTTCTCTCAAACTCCTTAAAGATACCATGACTTTAGCACCTAAAAAAGTTTGCAATATAGAGAATAAAACTGAACTTTTAAATCTTGTCTATGCCAGCCACTTGTCACGTCAACTTCCCAGCATCCAAACACTCCTCTTACTATAAAGGAATCCAAATAGGCCCTGTTCACTGCTCCCTGGAAATGTGAGCTTAGGCAAACAATCTCAGTTCAGCTAGCAGATGTTCTTGCCCAGGATTTGTAATCTTGAGCTAATGGGGTAAAGATATCCAAAGTGAGCAGGGTCAGGAGTGAGGCTACCAGCAGCATCTGAAGCAATGGCTCCTAACCCTAACCCTAACCCTAGCCCTAACCCTAACCCTAACCCTAACCCAATCCTAACCAGCTCTGCCTTCCTCCCTGGTTCCCACCTGAGCCCTGCTCTCAGGGCTCCTGAGCTGCCCAACACCCTCCAAATAAATTCCCGTTCAGCTTAAATTAAGTATAGTCAATTACTGAGTCTAAAATCAAAATTTCTGTCTAGTACTATTGACTCCAACCTAGATTTCATTTTTATCACAAGAAATTGAAATAAGAAATACCTGTGAGATGGATACTTTTCCTTTATGGAAGAGATAAGCATTTTTTCAACTTTTTGGTCAGTAGCAGTTACCAAATCAACTGGAGAACTTTTGATCATAATATTCATTTCGTTTTTTAGGGCTTCACGAGCCATCTAAAAAGATTTTTTGGTAAGCAAATAGGAAAAGCATAAGTCATTTTAAATCAAACTAAAAGATGAAATACAGAAATGGTTTGAAACATTCAATCTGTCTTAAATGATATTCTTAAATATTTCTTACCACAGTGTAAATAAAATAAATCCTTAGGGGTTATGACCTTCTAGGTATAAAATCACAGAATCTTACATCCTATTTTAGATTCACAACTGTCATCACAAAAAGTTTAATGACACAAAATTAAACTATCACTCCACTAAAGTTCAATAAAATGAAAACAGATACAGATTAATCAAAGTATATGTTTTGTTTAACAAGGCAACCACACGCTGTCCACATCCAACACATCATGGCTGAAAAGATTTCAGTTCATACCTCTCCAGCTTGTCTGGCTAGGGTTACTGCATAATCCATGCATTCCTGCCAAGGATCAGCCATCTTCGGAACAGATTTAACACGTACAAAGATACAGCAGTTACAAATCTCTAAAAATCTTAATCATAGAATAGTTAGGTCACAAAAACAGCTCAATTTGCAACATACTTTTATTCAGGATTCACCCTCTACCTGATTCTAGAGTTCAGTTTTTTTCAGTATTCACTCACAGGTCCATTAAGAAACACTTTTTATCTAAATTACTTCACTTCTATTGTAGAAACATTTTCATAACAAAAAATTTTATTCTATAAAATTTTATTTTATTCTATAAAATTATTTTATTCTATAAAATTTTATTCTATAAAAGTGTCTCCCAAAGTGCCCATACCATACAACATTTTAAAAAACAGCATTGGTCTAGGGAATGGAGAAGAAAGGACACAAGAAATATCTTAAAAGACAGGTGCATGTTTGGGTTAAGAATAAAGTGAAAATTAGAGAAAGAACACAGGGAACACAGATAGTTTTCAGTATCTGCAGTTTTGGCATCCGTGCATTCCACTAGCCACAGATAGAAATTAAAGAAGCTCTGAAGGGAAGGGGTAGAAGGCACATGTACTAATTGAATGTCAGGTAGTTCAGTACTTTATACATGCAAATTTATTTTTAATGAGGTTGTAAAGATGAAGAACTTAAAGCTCAGTGATTATAAATAACTTGCTTTATTAGACAGATGACCCAGTCAGAATTCGAACTCAATTCTGAATTTAAAGTCCACTGCTCTTTCTATCATAACATTCTGAGGAAAGAAAATTCCAGGACTAAAAAAATAACAATAAAGTAAAAAAGGAATTTCCTCAAGTTTCAGAGAGGAAAAAAAACAACACATTTTTGTCTTCTGAACTGTCCAGCTTTCCACTTACTTCTGAAGAGAAGACTAAACTAACTCACCACTGGCTTGACCACACTCTCAAACCTGCACCCAGGACAGTGAAGCTTTTCAAGCTGTCAGACTCAGAAAAATGTGGATCATTTATAAAACAACCCTAATTTTGTCATCTTTATATTTGAGAATAACTTACACAGAGTTTCACCTTGAAGACTGGTCGGAAATCCCAATCATGGTGCTCACAGTATAGGAATGGGGAGGGGAAGAGAGGGAGGGGAAGGGAAGGGAGGACAAAGGACAGATACTTTGAGCTGTTTCTGCTAGTTGCTTCTTCTTCTTGATATGAGCGTTTAAATAATTTTAAAAGGAAGCCACTTTTTGAGTTATAGGAGTAACTGCTTAGAGCACTTCAAGAATTGTTTCCAAACTTTATTTTTTCATTCTTACTTACTCCCATTTCTTTCTTCTAGGCTTAAACAGAACTAGATGTTCTCACTATGAATCTGCTTTCTAGCCAGAAACTTTGCTTAAGCCATTCATATCTCCCTGTACTAACAGCACTGATATCTCCTACCAATTTTTCCAGGCTCACTTCAAAAGCTACCCTTTCTTCTAGGGATTCTCCACCCAGAAGTCATAATCTGTTTAACCATTCAAGAGCTATGTGCTGAATATCTATTATATGCTGTGCAATGCATCACAGTGAGGAAAAACAGGCAGAGTTCACACTTACTCTCTAGTGGGTAGTCAGGTATTAATCAAAAAAAAAAATCACAGACCACATGCAACATCACAAATGCAATAAAGGCTACGCAGAAGTGCAATGAGAAGCATGTAACAGGGGAACTCTGACCTGGTCTTAGGTACCAGATACGGTTTCCCTAAGAACATGGTTCAACCAAGATTTGACGGACAAGAGAATAGGTATTAACTAACTCAACTGCAGGACTCCTGGTATGTGAAGAGCAACTGAAAGGCCTAAGTGTGACAGCTCACAGATCAAGAGAAATGGGGGAGGGGTGAGGCCGGGGGATAGTAGGGCTCATCCCTAGCGAGGCCTTAGAGGTAAGATTTTGATTTGAGAGCCATGAGGAATCACTACATTGTGGCTGCTGAACAGAATGGATTAGAGGGTGGAGGGAAGAGTAGACAGTGGGGATATTTGCTTTGGGAGGTAAAGCTGAGGGCACTTAGCAATAGATTGGATATGGAGTATGAGGGAGAGGAAGAGTTTAATGATGCCCAGATATCTCACTTTGGCAACTGAATGGATAATGGTGACATTTACTGAAACACGGAGCAATAGAAGAGTCAAATTTGGGATCTGGGTAGGAGGTCGGGAGAACAAAAGTTTAATGAGTAGAGAATGAGGAACCTTTGTGAAACCAAAAGAAGATGTCAATTAGGCAGCGGACTGTATGCATCCTGACCTCAGAGGAGAGGTATGGCCTGCAGATTTAAATATGCAAGTCACCTGAGTAGGCAACAACTGAGTCCTGAGTCCGAATGACATTCCTTAGGAGGGAACATGCTATGAGAAGCTCAGAGGACACCCAAGCCTGGAAGACCCCATAAAACTTTGTACATCACTCTTAGGGCACTCAGGAATGTTTCCTTACATTTCGGTCATTTGCGTGCATGCCTTATCTTTCCAACCAGTTTTGAGTATATCTCAAAAAGGAACACATTTTGTTCACCTTCACTTTCTCAAAGACAAACACATGAAACATTTTCAACTTTTTCTGTCCTGGTTCCCACCTTCCCTGCGGTGGGAGCCATGCCACCTTCCTGCCACCTGTCCCCAGCAGCGGGACTGCGGACAGCACGGGATCAGGGGCTTACACCGGGACTACACGCCCCTGGACGTATGCCAGGTCTCTCTGAGCTTCTTTGGAATCGGTAAAGTGAAAAAGAGGGAATTATTCTACACAAGCTGCCGCAAAGGTTCAGCGAGATCCCGGGGGCGAAACCGCTACACACGCAGGGACCGTTCCTGGTGTCACTCAGCCGTGGCTCAAGACAAAACAGCAGGGGTGAAGGCGCCCCAACTGCGGCCTCTGTCGCTGGGCGCCACCCCGCACCGCTGACCGAGCCCACCCACTCCAAACCACTCCGGAGAGCCGCCCGCGTCCGCAGCGCCCGACGACCCCGCCCAAGGGCTGGTGCGGGATCGCAGGAAGGAAGGTCTCACCTCTGGGTGAAGGGCTAGAGGCTCGCTAAGATACCAGCCGCATCCAACGCTGGCCTCTTCCGGAGAGAGAGGAGGGTCAGGCTGGTAACGCCTCCGACAGGAAGTCCCGCCCCTGCAGCCCCGCCCACGGGGTTCGTCTTCTTCTGGCCCCGCCCCACAACGGAGCATAGCCCTCCAACCCCCAACTCCCTGCCCCACCCCCAGACCCAAGCTGCGCTGGTGATCGCTTCCTGACCCGTCCCCCTCCGCCTGGTCCTTCCAGATCTGACCTCTTCTTTTTCGTCTGTGGTTCTTCTGACTTTCTTTCTCCTGCCTGTACATTCTTCTGTAATTTAAAAAAAATTCCTTTCCTCTATTTTGCCCATCCCTTATGTCTTCCATTCCTTCCAATTTTCCTGTTTCCCTTTCTTTGTCCCAGTCTTTTATTCCATGCTACCCTTTTGGCAAAACACAAACTGGAGATACGACTCTAGCTTTGCAACTTTTGTTAAAACTGTGCTGGGTAAACCTACACTATATACATATTGTAGGGGTTCATAAGGGAGCGTCCCCCAAATGTTCCATTTTTGCATGAGGATTATTTTGAGCTAAAGGCAACTGAGACCTGGTGAGTGAAAGAGAAAATACTCTCCCTCCCTTAACTACCTAGAAGAATTTAAACTGGAAATTTTTCTCAGAAAAGAGTTATTACTGGAGATATGCTTTATCTAAAGGGCCCCATCTATATGGTAGGGCAAATATCTAATTACCAAACATCTGCTTTTCTTATCATCCTCCTGTCCTTGGAAGCCCCAGGCCCCCATCTCATTTCCTTAGCTCAGGATGGCATGTAGTCCTCATTTTACTTTTCTGCCTCTGACCCTCTCATGCACGTGGGGTCTCTGGCCCCTTTATGTGTGGAGGATTCTCATATGTATAAAATTAAATTTGATTTTCTCCTGTTAAATCTGTCTCATGTCAATTTAATTCTTAGACCAGCCAGAAGAACTTAGAAAGTTTCCTAGAGGAAAGTTTTCTTCCTCCTCAACAATATACACTATAGTAAACCTATGATAGGTAGACAGACAGACATTTATTGGCCAGAACCAACTAACTGCCCCTATTCTCAATAATTCATTTGGTAACCATGTAGTGAGGACTTACCATGCTTCAGGCACTTTTGTTTTCATATGCATTATTTTACTTAAAGGTTGCAACAGTTCCATGAGAAGATATGATCAGCTTCATCATATGGACGAGGAAACTGAGGCTCAGGGGAAGTTATTTATCCTCAAGTCACACAGCAAGAGCAAAGAGTAGAACACACTGACTCCAAAGTCCATATTCAGGGAATACATAGTATGATAAGCTTGCATCACATGAAATACAAGGACTAGTCTATGGTCCTTAAAATAGTTCCACTTCGGGCTTCCCTGGTGGCGCAGTGGTTGAGAGTCCGCCTGCCAATGCAGGGGACGCGGGTTCGTGCCCCGGTCCGGGAAGATCCCACATGCCGCGGAGCGACTGGGCCCGTGAGCCATGGCCGCTGAGCCTGCGCGTCCGGAGCCTGTGCTCCGCAACTGGAGAGGCCGCAACAGTGAGAGGCCCGCGTACCGCAAAAAAAAAAAAAAAAAAAAAAAGACAGGATATTGTCACCAATGTGTTGCAAATGAGAGTTCTCAAAAATGAATGACATGGAGTCTGGGACCAAACCTCACAAAAAGCCAGAACTTTGTCTCCTTCTAAGTATCTGATTTGAACACCTCAATTTGTCTAGCAAATGATGCTTTTGTCTTCTTGATTAAAAAAACTAAAAAAAAAAACTTTAGAAATTAGCTTTTTGGTTCTTCATTGTCAATCATCTTAAAATAAAAATCTTGCCAACTCTGTGGTGACAAGTGTTGGTTTTTAACCAAATAAAATTTTCCAGGCATTTGCAGAAATGTCATTTGAGTCCTCTTTAAGTCCCGTTTAAATAAACAAAGCTGCTAATATCGGTGTAATCGAAGAGTAGATAGAATATCTCATTCCTTCAAATTAAAACCATTTCAAGCTTCCTACCTCTAGTGAGCAAGAAGTACAATCTTTTTCTAGGAGCCTCAGCTGCTACTTTACAATTGTCCTCAAGTAACTCAGGGATTTTTCAGTCCAAGGAGGTTGTTCTGCTTTCAAATGCCTGACTGAAAGTAAAATGAAGAATCCTCTAGTACACAGGGAGGTCTAGTGCTCCGATCTGGTTTTGGCAGTGTTGCAAACTGGTCCCACACAATCCAAAAGATTTTTGTCCAGTGCTGTGAGTGGTTCAGATGGCTGCAGAGACCTTGGTACCTAGTGCATTGATCTTGGCTTCCCAAAAGGGCAATTGTTAAAGCTATAGTCACATCTGCAGCTGGTGTTCCCAACCCCGAAGACTGTCTGCTGCGCCAAGGTGGTTTGGGGTTACAGAGGGGTCAGGTTCCAGCCTTAGCCACACACTATACCAGGACAAAATCTGCTCCCTGGCGTGGTGACCAGATCACTGTTCCAGACTTCCCTAATGGGGTCCCTCTTGGGGGCCTCTGATATCCTTTCCTACCAGCGGACTTACATCCATGACAGAGGTTCCAATTATGCTAAACCTCAAAATGGAAGACAGGCCAGATCCAATGCCCCTGACACCTCCCCAGACACCTGACTATTCGTGGAGGGGTTCTGGGAAGGATGGCCTTTGTCAAGCCACAGAGTGCTCTGGTCATCACCTACATGAGTGATAGGTGCCTTGTATTTGCATAATAAAGAGCACCCTGCATGCTGATTTCTTCCCCTGCAATCTTGGGTATCTTGCTAACTTTATTTAGTCCCTGGAGCTGACTTCTTTTAAATGGCAACTCCTTTCACTAAAAACAAAAACAAAAAAAACACATACAGATTCCACCTACCAAGACCTTCTTAATTAATAGTTAATTATTCAGTGGACTTTGATTAAAAATGACAAAAATTTATAAACACAAAATGCAGGTTCCTTATGGGTGGAATCTTCAGGATACCTAACAAGATTTCACATTTTGACATAACATAGGTTGGAATTACAGACAGAGTTTTTAGTTCTGGAAAAAAATGTATCATAGAATCATCTCTATTAAAGGTTGGAATGAAAGTTTATTTTTTAAAAAATGGCTTATCCCTCTACCTCTGGATCTTTTGTCTAACCAATCATGGCTGTGTAAAACGTGTGAAAGGAAAATCAAAATGGAGTTGGTATTGCTAAGAGAGCTCTCTAAAATGGAGCCAGCCAGGAGGCCATCAAGGAAGTGTGACTTATGCATGTCTCAGACAAAATGAAACTTTTGACCACTTATTATCTTAACACATGCATCCAGAACATCTACCCAATGTTCCAGAAACTCAAGATATTTATTGGACCCTTACCCTAAAATAACTCATGAGAGCCTTAAGGACAAATATTTCCTTTCTTGAATCAGGGTCAGTCATAATTCTTGAACAATCTTGTGGCTTTTGCCTGCATAAGCTCCTTTCTCTCCCCTGCAATACTCTTTCAGTTTTACCCGAATCTGTGTCTCCTGTCTCTCTCTCTCTTTTTTTTTTTAATTTTAAAATAATTTTTTTTTTTTTTTTGGGGGCCATGTTGCACAGCATGTGGGATCTTATTTCCTGACCAGGGATTGAACCCAGGCTCCCTTCAGTGTGGAGTCTTAACCACTGGACTACAAGGGAAGTCCCAAATCTGTGTCTCCTGAATTGCAATTCTTAAGACTTCAAATAAAGCCTTTTGTTCTTTGCAGCCTTGATACTGATTATTGTTGGACAAATGGTTGGTATGAACTCAAGCAATTAGTTAGCCTGCTTTATGCCTCTCATTCTTAAACAATAAATAAATAGCTTGAATAACTTCATCCCCATCCAAATTAGACAAATTTTCCTACATAAAAATCTCAATCTTCCATGATACATCTATAAGATAAATAAAATATATTCCATTTGTACACATTAATCTGCTTTTAAGGTGCAAGATCAAACATACAGAGAGTAACCATAGTAATTATAGAGTTTACTATGTGTTAGGCATTATTCTGAGGACCTTATTAATACTAACTCATTTAATCTTCACAACAATATCATGAGGTAGGTACTATCGTTATCCCCACTTTCCACATGAATTTAGGCATAGAGAGATTAAGTAACTTGACCAATGTCAACCAGTTGGTGACAGAGCTGAAATTGCAGACCCCGGCATAATCTGGCCCTAGAGTATATGATATTGACTTCCATAGATATTAATGATTAATTAATTTAATGTTTTATGAGCACCAACTCAATTAAAAGTATTGGTTAAAAACTGTAGGGAATTCAAAGAATAATATGTGGTCCCTGCTCTCAAGAAACTTATATTTTGGTTGTTGCTTTAAGTAGAAAACAGCAACTGTGAGTGGTTACTCTTGTCAACCTGAACCCATTGCCCTGCCCGTGGTGTTAATGTCCCAGAGTTTTATGCCAGAATTACAGGCTTAGGAGTTAAGCAAGATCTTAAACCTCAGTTGAATCTCTTCATTTTACAGATTTGAAAACTGAACTGCAGAGAAGTGTCTTGTTCGAGACCACAAAGTTAAGGATAAAGAGCAACTAGAAAGGCAGTTTCTGGTCTCCCAATCAGTAAAATATGTTCATGAAAATGTACATAAGTCAAATTTATGCAAGCTTAATTATATTTTAAGCCCCTAAGTGGAGATTTCCATTTAAAGGAGTCAGTAGTAAAGTATTTCATGTAGGCAATTAACATTTTATAAAATGAATAATAACCATGCCAAACCAGCACGTTGATGAATCTTGGTATTAACATACTGGATTTGGTGAAATAAGAAAAAAAGAACTTTGGTTGTCTTATCAGCTGGCAAACTGAACAAAAATTCCCTAATACTATGAGTAAGATGGTGAATAACACTAACAGGAAAATGCTCGAAGTTTTAGGCTTTATGCAGAGTTATCAGATTAGTATTTCAAACCAACAGTAGATACATCACTGTCAAAAGTTTAAAGTCTGGTAAAATAATTATAGCAGCTAATACTTGCTGAGCATGTACTCTGTTCTAAGTACATTGTCAATATGATCTCATTTAATTCCTATGACAATTTGATGGAGTTTACACTATTATCTCCATTTCTTATGTAAGGAAATGGTACTACAGGATGGCTAAGTAATTTGCCTATAACTAAAGGCCTGGGAAATGTGGGAAGCAGAATTATTTAGAGTGGTATTTCTCTTTCTTGATGCCCTCACTTTCTTTGCAGAGAAGTGCAAACTGGAACTAGATACTAAAAATTGCTTTTGAAAACTCAACAGTGGTATAAAAACGAACATACTATTCATTTGGGCCCTAGTCTGTGCTTCAATACTTATTTGAATAAGCACACAGGAAATATGCTACATATTATGGGGAGTATCAAAATGAATAGTTATCGTATTCTCTTGTTTATATTATTATATTATACTGTTCATACTATTATATTGTACTGTTAATATTGTTATATTGTTTACATATTATATTATGTTTATAATTTGCATGTTCAAGGATTTATAGCAAAATAGGGAGGATACGATAGGAACACAAATAGCTGTAATGCAAGCCAGGTTGGCTAAGTACTATGAGCATAAAAAATTGTGATGAGAATTTAGAGGAAATTTTAGTTCCCGGTAGCTAAGGGGGATGAGTCAAAGTTTCATGGCAAGGGTGGTATTTGAGCCAGGTCTGTGAGAGTGATCAAAATATAGACAGAGATGACGTGGTCCCCTCAGGTTTCAGGGACAGTGTGAACAAAGGCAGAGTCATGAGTTATCAAGTTATCTGTTGATTGGAGCAAAGACTACCTGTAAAGAAGTGGGAGGGGAGATAAAACTGGAACGCTAGAGTGAAGTCAGTGAGCAGAGTGTACAAAATGCCTCACTAAGGAATACAGACTTTATTCAAGAGGCAAAAAGTTTTGTAGCAGGGAAAGCACATGATCAAAGTTCTGCCAGTGCTTGGAGAGTGGACAGAGAGGCCAAAAGCCAGGTAAGAAAGGTTTAGGGAAGCAGCAGTCTAGGGCAGAACAAAAGTGGTAGTACTGGGAATAGAGAGGAGACTGATAAAAAGATATTACAGGAAATTGCCTGTAAAAAGAAGAGGGAAGAAAGGAGAAGAGGGGGAAGAGATGACCCTGTGCTTCAGGGTAAATGGTAACGTCTTTAGTGGGAGACGTGGATGACAGGAGGAAGTATAATTATGAGAGCAGAAATGCTATATTTAGTTTAAGACATTGATTCCAAATATGAATTTACGTATTCATTCACTGTGTGAGCATTTACCAAATGCCTATTATGGAAGGGCAGCCCTTCCGTAAATACTTGGGATATATCATAATCACTATAGGAGGACTTTTTTTTTTTTATTGTTCCTTCCTGTTCAAGAGACCATAATAAAGTATTATATTCAAATCCAACTCTATAGAACATTTCCAAGCCAACACAGTTGAAAAGTAGTCTCCTTCCTCCGAATTCCTGTACATTTAACTGTCTGTACTATTCATTGGTGTTTAGCACATATGATTATATGTATGTATATATTTCTCCCCTAATGTCAAGTTTTCAATCAGATCATAAGTGAGTTGAGAGCAGGCATCATTTCAGATATTCTTTGAATCTCCCACAGTACCTCATTCAGAGTAGGAAAATTCAGTAAAGCTTTAACTGTTAGACCAGGGGATTTTTCTTTCTTTTCTCTTCTATGATAAGGATACATCTTTTCTTAGCCTTGTAGAACAGAAGGATCAGTAAAATTTCACATCCAGAACACATGGCCACTGTGAAAGGAGCCACAGAAGCCAAGTCTGCATTGGACCGTGAAAAAGAAAGCTGAATAATAGCAAGGGCTAAGAAACTATTCAGTACCCCACCTTCGATAGCAACAGTTTTACAAACAGGAAGAGGCAGCATAGACATTTTAGCAAAAAAGTACCCAAACGACAAACCCAAAGCAGGAACTAAGACACCCGATAAAAGCACCTCTAGGTTCACTGTTTTTAGAAACATTAATCCCATTCTGAAAGTCAAATAAATCCCTACAAACATTAAAATAAAACTCAGAGGCCTAATGATCCTCTCCAGGAAGTTTGCTTTTTCAGGTAGTCTACGCTTGATGATTATTCCCACTGATATAGGTATAAGTACGAAAAGGAGTGTTGACATAATTTTAGAAACAGGAATATGCAAAGTACCTGATAACCCTAACATCCTACTGTATATGTACGAATTGGTAGGCATCATTATCAGGGCCAATAACGTTGATGTGCAAGTCATCAAAATGGCCAAAGTGACATCTCCTTCTAGAAGCAGAGCGAACAGATAGCCCCCACCCCCTCCTGGGCAGCTACAGGTCATTACAAATCCAAAAGCCTGTGCTTCAGGCAATGCCAAAATCTGCGTCAAAAGGAATCCACAAAATGGCATAAGAAAAAACTGTATAACTGCCCCAAGAATTATTGGCAAAGGTCTCTTCCATATTGTATGAAACACCTGTAATTCAATCTTACAACCAAACGCACATTTATTTAACAGTATCATTGGCAGAAAAAGCATAAGGATATTTCTATCAATAAGGTTTGATGTCTGGAAAAGACTGTCTTGTCTTTGTTTGAGCACTCTGACTTTGACATTCTTTATTTCTTCAATGAGTCTTTCTTGCCTACCTTCAGAATCCCACAATTGAATAGTCAGATTTGTCTCCCCGTCTTCATCTGTCACCAGGTTTATGTTAAAGTTGGTAACATCTGATAAGGTCTTAGTCACATTCACCACTTGGAGCATTTTAGGATCTTCTAGTTGCACAAAGAGGTAGCTGGAGTTTGGCTGTTGACCTCTGTAACTTGACCTTACAACGACAGTTTCTTCAGTCTTTGTGAAAAATAGTATTTCAGTCTTTTCTATGTTCAGAAAACTGAGAAACGATTTCCTTGCCTCCCCAAGAGTCACAGACGACAAAAGCAGGACCATAAAAAGTTTTCTAATCATTTTGAAGCCTTAAATAAATTACATATGCAAAACCATTTAAATAAACTAAAGAACGTTCTTCATACAGGTGTTCCAGTGATGGTCTGAGGTTGTTAGGTAACAGTTGTTTCTGCTAGATCAAAGTCCAGTAGGAGGGACTCTTGTACTTTTCAAACAAATACAGAGCTATCTAATGAGTGACATAACGGTTTAACCTACAGTTACGAAACGTCAAAGTCATAGCATTTAACAGGTTCAGTTTATCACAGCAGAAACCTAATCTTTACTCCTGACTTCATTTCTGCCACTGGAAAAACAGCCTCCTACTTATTTGATTTTAAAACCTTAGTGTCATCTTTTTTTGAGTTCTGTTCCTTCCTAAGGAAAATCTACACTAAAAGCAGACAGGATCCAAAAATTTTAAATAGACGTTGAGGAGGCCTAGAGGTGGGTGTTACTATTTTATTCATTCAGGTCAGAATCAAATAAAAATTTACGGAATCTGTGTTCTAGGGCCCTGAGCTAGGAGCTGAGTATACCACAGTCATCAAGCTAGGTGACTCTTCCCTCCTGGAGCTTAGCCTTGCTGGCTCTTCATCATTACTCAGGAAACTGCAGAGCCCATACATTGGCCTTGCAGCATCCTTAGGCTAGTTAGGGTTTTCCCGTGACTCTAAACAGTGATGGTATCAGTTAGGCAAAAACTGAAACGGTTTGTGGTGTCCTTAGGTAGAAAAAAAAATTCCTGGATGGTTACCAGATAGCTTGGCAACCTAGGGAGAGCACATAGCCAGATCCATGGCCAAAGGTACAGCCTGGTTAAGGGACCACTGCTGCTGGACACTTGGACCCTGACACAATGGGGCAGTCGAAGCCCACTGACTAATTCTAATCTTTTATTCCTTCCTAGTAACACGACTCCTTACTCACAGCTATGGCAAGGATATTCAATTGACCCAACTTAGGTCATATGCCTGTCTTGGAATAAGGAAAAGAGTCAGGCTTTTTGAACTTCAACCCACAGATTCACAAATGCTTTCTGTTTCCCAAACAAGAGGAGGGGCTTCTGATGCTAAGCAGAAAAAGAAAAAAAAAAAAAAAAAAAAGAACAACAAAAAAACCCCAGTACAGTTATCTACTACTGAGCCTACAGATCTAGTAGTCTCTGATCATATAATCATTTCAGCAGATCCTTCCTGTAATCATGACACAATCTGTGTCAGATACAACAATGACAGTTACACATTAAGTATTTTAGATCATAAAATGTTTGCTCCTCAAAAATTGTCAAAGCAATTTTTATTGGATATTTTTACAAGTTTTTGAAATTTTCACTTATGTAGGTTAATCTTTCAAATACAATAGACTTTATAGTCCATCAATTTTATTTCCATGTACCACACTGAGAAAAACAAAATACACTATACCAATGTTGAAAATAGGGACTGGAACTAATGCTTCTGTGATATTTCAGTTAAGTTCCCAGAGAACTTCCCTGGTTTAAAAAGATAAAAAACAAACATAAGACAAGAACTTTATGAAACCAAAGTTATCTTTACAGTTATGTGACCAAATATCTTAATTCACAATTTTTGTCGCCCAGGTCAAAGAGGTGAGGAATGTAAATTTTACTTTCCTCAGATCCTTCCATCTGTAGCCTTTACCCTTCTTCAGGTTCTCCAAGGCTTCTTATCTGAAAACTGCCTGGAATAAAATCTGACAAATCTGGGAAAAATCTAGTAATTTATTATTCATGTGTATTTACTGGCTGATTATATGAAGCTTAAGCTCATTTGTATCATACTGTAGTTAGATATTTATCTGAATTTAAAACATTTTTCTACTTGTGGGTTTTCTGCTTGTAATTCTAGTCGCCTGTGAGCAGGTAGAAAGATTCTAAGGAGGGGTGGGGACAGCCAACCCTAGAATTATATTAAGCGGACTCAACTGAAAGCCCTAAAAGAAAGCCTGAGAAAGATGTCTGATTTCAGAGTAATTTGGAAACGAGACACTGGGGGGACTTCCTCTCGTGCCCACAAGCTTGTTCTCTTTAGGAGACTTCTCAGGCCGGATCTCCCGTCCATAGAGCCTCCAAGAATGCTGGCACCTGTGTCTCTTACAGACTAGTTTGCTCCACTATCTGGGACCAGATGACATAAGTCCTTCCCTCCATGCTGCTTTGTCTCTTTTCTAATCATTGACAGGACCTCTTGTTTAGTCTCAAGTGTAGCTCAATCTCTGTTCGCCTTACTTCTCTTCTTTTCAACCCGCATTGGTATTTTTTCCGGTATATTTAGCTTCAGTTCAATTCATGAGACATGTGTTGGTCATCTACCCTGTGTAAGTAATTATGCAGATGCTAAGGTATTTGTATTAAAACTGTCTGGTATCTGGGAATATATTTAAATATTATTTCTACTTCTGGTCTTATGGTTTCTGATAAAAGAGCTATTAGAACATAGCTCTACTTACTATATATTCTTTGGCACTTGCCACGCTGCTTTGTATTATAGTTTTAAGTACGTATACATCTCTTCATTGTATCCACCACGGCAGTTAGAATCAAATCCTTACATTTAGTAGGTACTTGAATAACTAGGTTAATAAATGAATGTATAAGCAGCTGATAGAAGTCAGAAGTTATCTCCATTCACTGCATGAAAATAATATGAAGAAAGAATTAGAGATGAAATAAACACTGTGAGTTTATTCCTTTAATTAAACCTAAAGCCACTATCCCTGTCTATTGCAAAGTAGAAAAGGGACAAATAACAAACAGAAATAACTTCTATTTCTTCTCTATAGTAGTACTTTGCTGAGTATAGATAGAATACATCAGTCAGGAGCATTAATTTTAATGTGTTGGTAAAATGTAGTTACTTTTGGCATGTGTTTTGCTTTGGTATATATATAAAGGACTTGTAATGTAGTTTAGCTATCCCATCTTTCTTCTTATCTGTACTGTATGATACAGATAAAATGGTGAATCCTACTGGAGGGAGTTTTTTAATCAGAGATATGCCCCAAAGCACTTAGGTGACAACAAGAAAATAATTTTCCCTTCCTAGGCCTGAGACTCCTCATCCACAAACTTTGAAGAGTGAGTGAGATGACCTCTAAGTTTCTATGGTTCATGTATACACATCAATTTATACATCATGATGTAGGTGGATACTAAGGCTCCATGATGGTAGGCTTGGTCATGTGTCTTGCGTAAAGCAAAAGTGATACATGTTATCTTCTAAGAGCCATCTCTTTCTTCTGCCATAAGAATGGCAATGTCCCCAAAAGGGGTCATTCCTTCATATTAGATTCTGGAGTAAAGACAACATGGAGCAGAGTCACAGCCAATCAAAGCCGACATTAACCAAATGAGAAATATATCTTGTTGTTGTTATTATAGCATAACCTAATAAAAGTTAATTAGATAAGAGAATTTGCTAAATGTCAGTTCATAGTTAAACCTGAAAACACAAAAATTCAAATCCAATTTAATAAAGACTGATAATGTAAATTATGACATAATATGAAATAAAAAGCAAGTTTTAAAAATAAAAAATACATAGTATTTGTAGTAAAAGAATTTGATTAACAATGAATTTTCCTCGATTTCTAGCTTGACTCCCTGAATGACTATTCCAAGTAAGAATCAACATTATTTAAAAACTGTTCTTCATCATTCAGATATTCCAAGATAATACTTCCACCATTGTATAAAGGACAATCCTCCTTAGCAATCCAGGTTTCCAAAATATGATCCAAGGGTAAGGCTTCTCCTGAGGTACTGTGACATAATCTCAATTTCTGTTAAGAGAGAGATACATCATAATGTAATAAACGTGCTTTATAGAGTATTCTAAAACTTTTAGGGAAGAAGTTATAACCTGTTGTTACCTTAGGTGTTAATTTGTTATTGTCATTTTTAAGACTGGCTAAAGAAGCTGCAAAGTCTATGACCCTTCCAATGCTCCACTGCTGGCAAAAGAACATTGGCTTACTCTTCTCTTTGCTCCCCTTAGGTAAGAAAACCTGAAAGTAAATTCTTTCCGTCTGTAAAAATAAAAAGTTAAAATACAGATTATATACATGAAATGGACATCTGTTTTTGTCTGGTGACATTTCTTCCTCTCTTCTCCTGGTCAGAGAAGGATTACCCTCTAATGATACAACTTCTAGTGGGAATACAATCATAGAACCCCAGCATCCACCTAAATGCATGGGCAGAGGATCTAAGACCCTAGTCAGGATTATCTATGAAAAAATAGTCATGTGACCTACATTAGGCCAATCAAGGTCCTTTCCTGGGATTTTACATTCAAAACCTGGGGGCAGGGAGGAGCAATATTTTTCCAGAGTTTTTTTTAAGTCTTGCTGAATTAAACCTGAGGTTGCCTGCAGCTATCCTCCATGCCTCTCAGCCATTCCTGAACCAATGTGGAAAAGTTTCCTCAAATGAAAAACAGTGAGTCTAACTCCCAGAAAGAGAAGTCAAGGAAAGAGATGGCCTCTTTCAACAGCATTTGAGTCCTGGAATTCAGTCATACCTTGAGACCAGATCAGTGCAGCACTCCCCATTATGTGAGAAAAAGAAAAATTGTTTTGAGTAAGCTAGTTGGTTTCTGTCAAGTTTCTGTCACTTACAATTAAAAGATTCCTGAGACATATAACATTTCTTTTCACCTGAAAGACCTCACTACATATTTAGAGACAGCAGGGCTTTCGAAAACAAAGAAACGAAAAAAAAAAAAAAAAAGTTAGACAAGCACCATATCAACAAAAGAGAAAGATTCAGAAATCTGGAGATGGTTCCTCCAGTATTCTATACCCTGTATGCTTCCTTTATATTGTACTTTCTTGCAAAATTAACAAATGTAGAAAACAAGAAGAGGAGCAAAGGTATTGGCTTCTGATTTTCCCTTCTTCCTAAAATCGCTTTAAAGAAGTGCTGGCTTTACAGACCAATTCCTGCTACAGTAAATATTTCAGCATAACTGGAGGATCCCTAAGTTGTAGGGAAAGATCACAATTATTCTAAGAAATAATAGATTCAACACAATTTCTATCTCAGCACTAAGGAATTTAGATTTGTTAGAGACCAGTGGAATGCATTATTACAGAGAACAAGTATTAAAAGAAAAATAAGAAATCATTGGAAATTCAAGCTTTGGGCCAACTCTATAACCTCGTAGTCCTTGCTCCAAAAACACAGCAACAAGAGCATTAATCTGAAAGAGAAATTTAAAAAGATATACCCTCACCTAAAAGTGAAAAAATAAATAAGTCTGAGGATCCAAAAATGAAACAGAAAGGCAAAGTGACAGTAGGCAGGCTGAGCCACAGGCTTTCAGGGCTCCAGAAGAGGAAGAGCTTTTGGGTTAACAGGAAATAACAGTGTCACATGGTGATGGGGCACCTACGTCCGGCTCACTGATTGAAAACAGGAGCTTGTGTGGGACGTGCACTCCAGGAAAGGAGGCTTAAGAAGTTACTGTTGAATGTGGATGTAGGCTGTTGCTTACAAAAACCGATATACAGGGAGGCAGAAAAGCACAGATATAACCTCTTGACAGTGAACAAAGCCAAAGCCTTCCAGCTCAGTAAATGGATCTGTAATAATCTGAAAATCTTCATAGAACAGAAGCACAAAGTGTCAATCTCAAACTTGGGTTTGGAATAGAGGTCATGGGTAGGTGGGCCTGTGGAAGAAAATGTGAGACTGCTAGCAGGGAGAGGTGAGTGAAAACAGTAAGAGAGACACAGAAAGAAACTCCTACTCAACACGAACATGCAGAAGCTGTATGCCGAAATTTCAAAACAAATCAAAGGTTAACTTATTCTGAGCAGGTGAAACTAAATAAACTTGAACAAGACATTTATAAAAGTTATTTAGAATGTATAATGAGATAAAGAATAATATTCATAAAAATGGAACAGAAAATTGTAAAACTGAAACAGGCAGAAATGAAACAGGAAAAGCTATGAAGATCCAATTAGAAATATAAAAACCTAAGAATACAGTTTCTGAAATAAGAAATTAAAGCACACTAAATTGCTATAATCTTCAATAAAAAGGTTTAATTGATTGGAAGATGAATTGAAGCAGTCATCTAGAAGGCAGCACAAATAGACATAAAGATAGAAATTACAAATCTCTAAAATATGTCTAGTAAGAGTTTCAGAAGAGAAGAAAAGTAAGTAATATTCAGAAGGAAAATAATAATTTTCCAAGAGTAAGAGATAAGTCAGATTTTAAAATCTATCTCAAGGGTCAAGCTGTGTAATTAAAACAAATCCACACCTAGCAACATTGCACTGAAACTGGAAAATATCATAGATAAAATCTTAAAAGCTACACACACAAAAAAAAGAAAGAAAAATTACCCAAAAAGCAACAAGAATAAGATCTACAGCACAAGTTTCCTGAACAATAGACAAAAGAAGCCAATGAATAGTATATTCAGGGTTGAGAGAATCTAACAGATAATCCAGCTCAAGTGAGGGAAAATTAGGGCAGTTTCTGACAAACAAAAGACTGAAAGAGTTTACCAACAAAGACTCTTAATGAATGAACTGCTAAAGAATGGACTTTAGCCAAAATAAAAGTGAGTCTTAAGGAAAAAAGAAACAAAAAATATATTGGTAAATTTAAATAGCAAGTGACTTAAAAATAATCATGTGTGAACGAAGATGATGGGATGGAAGATATTCAACCGCATAAAGCCATGTCAAACTCTTTGTCTTATTCAAGAGGATACAATACCAAGTAACTTTAGATTTTGAGAGAAGAATTGGTATTTAATTATACATGTTAAAAATTTTAAAGGTAAGCACATGCCTATTATCACTATTATTACAAAACATTATATTGAAGATTATAGATAATATAATACAAGAAAATGAAATAACTAATACAATTATTGAAAAATAAAAACTAAGCTACTTGTCAATGGGATGTGATTGTATACCTAGGAAGTCAAAGGCAAAAAAAAAAAAAAAAAACTTCTAAAATAAATAGAAGAATTTGGCGATGTGATTGAATAAGATGAATATACAGAATTCAAGATCTTTTTCTTCTATATTAACAATAAGTACTAGGAATAGAGGTAAAGGGAAATATTCTATTCACAAAGAAAAGAAAACCCATAAGATAATTAGAGATGAAAATAAGCAAGGAGTAATAAGACTTAAATGAAGAAAAATATAAAATGTTACAGAAGGCAATAAAATGCGATCTAAAAGAGAAGACATAAAGTTCTTAGATAGGAAGATGATGTCATAAAAATGTCATTTCTCTCAAAATTAATATATATCATATAATGCAAATTCAGAGAATCCTTCAGGAATGATCCTCAGTCAGGACTTGTTAATAGATGCTGCAGGGAAGTTGAATTTTACTTCACCCAACTTCACAGAAATCACTTGATAATGTATCAAGGAGGTTTTGCCTCAGTTACTTGCACCTTGTGGGTAGGGAAGGAGCCAGAATCCCCAGAATCAAAAGGAAGAGGCCAACTGGGTAATAAAATCCTCCTGAGAATGGCAAATCAGGCTTCTCATAAATGGCAGATTTCTCACTTCCTGTAGGCACTATTATTCACAGCCAACATCCTTGTGGGAAACTTTGAAAGATATGAGAAGCCACATTTCTGCCTAAACCATGTTGTGTTCTCTCTTGCTTTTTATAATGATTTCTTTCAGTTTCTACATTTTGACCTTTAAAGAAGCTATATTCTTTAACAGTATCTGCTGGAGTCTGTCACTTACAACCTTGTCCCATTATGACAACCATGAAAATCCCGAGAGATTAAAAAAAAAAAATTGTATATAATAATCACAAGGTTCATATGGATGAATAAAGCAAAAAAAAAAAAACTGCTAAGAAAAACTATGGATGGGACTTACATTATCATATATTAGAACATTCTATAAAGTTATTATATCAAATCAACTTGGTATTAACATATGAATAAGAAATAGATGAATGGAATAGAATAGGAAATCCAAAAACTGATCTAGTAAAAATAAATTTTAAACTTATCATGAAGGTGATATGTGGTATTTCAATTCAATAGGACAAAGATGAATTCTTTAATTGGTTGGCAGAAACTAGCTAATCAACTGGAAGAAAATAAAATTGGGTCCTTAGCTCATATCATATGCTAAAATCAAATTCCAGATCTATTAAAGCAGATAAAAAAATGAAAACCCTAAGAAAACAGATATGAAAGACAGACCTTAGAAAAATTTAGAACCCTGATATGTCAATGAGATACCTAAGTAAAATCAAGATGTCTGACAGATTTTGAAAAAAGGTTCCAAAGCGGATTGATTATAGATAAAGGATTAATATCCATTCTACTCCAAGAGGTTCCATAGTTGACCAAACAAAATATAAATGAAATAAAAATAACAACCTAAAAGAAAAATGATCAAAGGATATGCATGGGCAATTCAAGGAAGAGCAATCATACATGGCCAATGAACATAACAAAAGATGCTCAAACTGAACAGTGGTCAAGGAAATGCAAAGTAAAGCAATCAGGAAATATCTTTTCACAGCCATTAGACTGGAATACATTTTAAAAGATAAACAACTACTGGAAACCACTGGAGGGGAAAGGTACTCTCATGTATGGCCACAAGAGGCAGTATAATAATAAACAGGGTAGAATGGCAGGCTCTGACCACGTGAGTGATCTTAACAGCACTTCACTTCAGATTACTTATCTGTGAAATGAGGATAATAATGTATCACATGACAGTCATGAGTACTACGGGAGATAAAAATCTAGAGCCACAAAACAATGCTTGGCATAGTGCAATCAGTCAATAAAAGATGACTATTATAATTACTGATGGTAGAAATGTAAATTGTTTCAACTTTGTAAAGCAGCTTGGCAACATCTATTAAGATTTAAAATACACATACCCTTTGACCCAGAAAACACACTCCAGGGAATTTATCTCACAGAAATAGGAAACTTCTTAGCACAGTTGCCAAAACTGGAAACGGAAGTGAATGTTCATCAATAGGAAAATGGTGATATAAGTCACAGTAGATCCACACCACTTGGAAAATTATCCAAGCTTTTAAAGAAAATGATTTAGAACCATACCAGTTCCCTTGGGGGAATTTCTGTTAGGCATTCATAAGAAGACTATATAGAGATAAAAGGATATCTTACCTACCTGAAGTGGGCTTTATTTTTATCCATCGGCTTAATCACCATCCGAAATTGTAGTATATATTTAATAGCGGTCTCATCCTACTGTAATATAAACTTCATATGGGCAGGGACTTTGTTTTACCTACTGTTGTATCCCCAGGTTTGTTTTACCTACTGTTTTATCCCCAGAACCTGATATATAGCACGTATTCCAAAAAAAGTGCTAACTAAAGGAATATCATGCCATTTTTATGAAATAATGACCCTAAAACACTCTTTATGTCTTTGTATGCATATACCAATAGCCATTTTCATTTATGTAAAATTATACACATGTATATGCACATATATACATGGGTGCATATATATATATAAATAATATGTGTCAGTACATATATGTATAAACACACACAAATATTAATGATACAGGGGAAGAAGTTCTATCTATAGACCTGCATGCTCCAAGATAAAGTGTTAGGTGTGTTGAGAACATGGTTTCTGAGGCAGTCTCCCTGGTTTCAATTTGCAGCTCTCCACTTACTAGCTGTGTTACTACCAAGTTACTTAACCTTTTTGTGCCTCAGTTTTCTTGTCTATTAGGCAGAGATAATAGTACATATTTCACAAGCCTGTTGCGAGCATTAAATGTGATAGAAGAGGGCCTGGAACAAAGTTAGTGCTATAGAAGTTTTTGCTATTATGTTTTAAGTAATAAAAGAATTGCAAAGTAATGTGAATAATATTTTTGGATACTTTAGAGCAGGTCTTCTCAACTATGTCACTATTGACATTTTAGACCAGAAAATTCTTTCCTGTGGGTGCTGTCCTGTACACTGTGGGACATTTAGTACACTGTGGGACATTTAGCAGCATCCCTGGCCTCTACCCACTAGATACCAGCAGAACCCCCATGCCCAGTTGTGACAACCAAAAATGTCTCTAGACATTGTCAGATGTCCCCAAGGGGGCAAAACCATCCTCAGTTGAGATGGACATGAGCACAGGAGGGTGTGTTTAGTTCTTTTCCTTTATACAATTTTTTTAAGTTACCCTTGTTGAAAGTATGTATCTTTATAATTTTAAAAACAAATAAAGAAGTTTTCAAAAAAGAAATATTAAGGATATGCAAAGAAGAAGACTATAATCAATGGTTTCTAAACCAGCAGAATGAAAGGGAATACAGAAAATTCAGTCAATACAAAAAATGACTGGAGAGAAATAAATAATAAAAGGAAAAGGATGATGAGCAAAAAACATAAGATGGAAGAAATACATTCAAATACATGTGATCATAATAAATATAATTGGGTTCAACTCACCTATAAAAGAAAGATACTATCAAATTGGATTAAAAAAACAAAGTCCAGCTACATGCTGCTTACAAGAAACACCCTAAAAATAAAACAAGAAAAGTTGAATATAAAGGGATAAAGACATAATAGTTAACTATTCATCAAAAGAAAGGTAATGAAACAATATTATTATCATTCAAAACTGGATTTAAGGCAAAATTCATAAAGAAGACATAATGATGAAGAAATTCAATGTATCTGATAATATACAACTCAGCAAAACTATTAAGAGTTACAGGAATAAAAAACCTGACAAAACCACAGCTACAGTGGGATTTTGATACCATCTGTTTCAGAAACTGATACATCAAGCCAAACAAAAATTAGTAAGCATGCACACACATATACATATGGACAGAGAGAGAATGCAAATGAAATAACAAACAGGACAAAATGTAAATAACTGGTATATTTGGGTAACAAATATGAAAATATTCTTTGTACTATTCTTGCAACTTTTCGGTTTGAAACTGTATCAAAATAAAGTTACCAAAAAAAAAAAAAAATACACCTAACAAGTAGGTTGAAATAAGCAAGTTCATTATTCAGTGTGAGAAGTTAGAAAAAGAACATCAGAGAGAATGTAAACAAAGCAGAAAAAAAATAAGAGCAAAATTAGCGAAGCAGAAAGCAAAGAAACAATAGAGAGGTCAATAAAACCAAAACATGATTCTTTGAAGAAACTAAAATATAAATTTAAAAAGTAAACACAAACCTCTAGCAAGACTGTTCAAGGGGAAATCAAAGAAAAGTACGAATGAAAAATATTAAGAATGACTAATGAAAGACACAATAGAGATTTGGGAACATAAGAAAATAAGTTGAACAATTTTATAATAATAAACTGAAAGATCTACATCAAACAGAAATTTTTAAGAAAGATGTTATTTACCAAACTATATTTCAGAAGACATAGAGTACCCAAATAAGCCAAGAACTATTTAATACATTAAAATAGTATTCAAAATTCTCCCCTCAAAAAAAGGCAACAGGGCTTCCCAGGTGGTGAAGTGGTTGAGAGTCCGCCTGCCGATGCAGGGGACACGGGTTTGTGCCCTGGTCCGGGAAGATCCCATATGCTGCAGAGCGGCTGGGCCCGTGAGCCATGGCCGCTGAGCCTGCGTGTCCGGAGCCTGTGCTCCGCAACTGGAGAGGCCACAACAGTGAGAGGCCCGTGTATCACAAAAAAAAAAAAAAAAAAAGGCAACAAATCTGAAAGTTATAACAACCATTACCAAACCTTCAAGAACAAATAATACCCAAATATTTCAAAGAATAGAAGAGGGAAAGCTACTCAACTAATTTTATTTGTTGGCTACTAATGTGAAGACAAAACACTAAATAATATATTAGTAAATCAGATTAGCAGCACATTTTAAAAGAATTATATACCAGAGTGAACTGGTTTATCCCAGAATATGTGGGTGATTCACAACAAAAAAAATTGATCAATGTAATTTACCACATTGATAAGGAAAAAAAACTCAACATAATCATCTTACTAGATGGAGGAAAAAAAATTACAGCAAAATTTAATACCTATTCTTGATATAAATTCCTAGAAAACTAGGAATAGAAAAATATTGTTAACCTAAGGAAGGCTACTATCAAAAATCTACAAATGTAATATTTAATGACAAAACTTTAGAATAATTTGCATTAAAAGTCAGAAATATGATGAAAATGCCTGCTATCACTCATATTATTCAACACTGTTGTGGCGATTTCAGCCAATGCACTAACACAAACAATAATAATGAGAAGGTGGAAGATCAAGAGAAAAGCAAATTTGAAAGAAAACAAAAACAAAAAAAAAACAACTCACAAAATTGTCATTTGCAGAAGATGTGACTGCACAGAAAACAAGCCAGGAAATCTATAAACTATGGGAACTATTAGAGTCTATTTGCTGGATGGAAGGGCATTATAAAACAACCAGGAATAAACAATTAGAAAAATGTTAATTTAAAAAAATTACCATTTACAATGGCAGCAAAAATTATGAAGAGCCTAAGAACAAATCTAAGAAAAGACATATAAAGTATGTATGGTAAGCATTATAGGATGTTCCTTAAAGACATAAAAGAAGACCTAAATAAAGTTGGATAGACCATGGAGATGAATGGGAAGAGTGAAATTTTAAAGATGTCAACTGTCTCTAATTTTAAATTCAGCACAATTTCTATCAAAATCACCATTTAACAGAACAGGACAAAGTGATCCTGAAATTTTTACAAAAGAATAAATGGCCAAGAATAGACACAGTTGAAAGCAAAGAATGAGGTGGAGAGGATTGTCCTACTTATTATAAAGCTATTATAATTAAGACAGTTTAAATCAATGCAAAGAGAGACAAACAGACCAAAGGAACTGAACTGAGATCCCCAGACTAGTCCCACATATACAAAAGAATCTGGTGTATGACAGAAATGTCATTACAAGGATGAAAGCTTCAATATCTTATGTTACAACGATAGGTAACCCATTGGGTGGGGAGGGGAAGGAAGAAATCTCTACCTCTACTTACTTACAATTAAATTCCAGATGGAATGAAGAGCTAAACAAAAATATAAAATAAAACTTTTAAAGGAAAATGTAAGAAAATAACATTTTTAAAAGTACAATCTTAATGAAATCATTAATAAATTTGAGTGTATTAAAATTTAGAAAGTCTGAATTACTAAAGAGATCAAAAGCAAAGTGAAGACAAGCTACAGACTGAGAGAAGGTTTGTGTAACATACTTAATCAAAAAAAGATTAGAATTCAGAATATATAGACTTTTATAAACCTTTCTAAAAGTTCCACAACCCAACAGAAAACATGGGCAAAGGATATGAACAAATAATTCACAAAAGAAAGCCCAATATCCAATAAACATACGCAAAGTAGCTGAACCTCACTAGTCACAGGGAAATTCAACTTTAAACCTCACTGAAGTATCATTTCACATCTATCAGATTGGTAACAATGAATAATACCCTACGGTGGCAAGAAACACTGAAACTCTCAGACACTACAAGAAGGAGATAAATTTGTACAACTACTTAAAATAAAAAGTTGACAAGGAGGAGAGAAGGCAAGATGCCAGTGCGTGAAGATGTGGAGTTAGCATCTCCCCACAACTAGGGCACCTGTCAGCCACTGGTGGGGGACTTTAACCCCCAAGGAGATGGGAGGAAACGCAGAGTGAACCGGTAGGATGTAGGGGGACCGAGGAAGGAGGAGAAGTGGAGGCCAGACAAGACCGGCACCCTTGAGGCTGGGAAAATCAGGAGAGGCAGGTGGGAGAGACTCTCTGGGAAGAGTGGGAGAGGAGCAGAGGGCGATCACCTGGCCCACGGGGCCGGGGAGCCTGCTGAGCTCCCAAGTTGGTCCCCACACACACACACACAAAGCCCCATCCAGGCCATGAGGGTCCTGGGGGCATAGGAGGGACGCTGGGGAGATCAGGAGTGGCAGGCGGGAGAGGCCATCCAGGAGGAGCGGCAGAGGAGCAGAGGGCAATTGTCCTGCCCACTCGGGCACAGGGAGCCTCTGAACTCCCAAGCCAGTCCCCCGCCCTCCAAACCCCACTACAGGCCACGTGGGTCCTTGAGGGTATAGGAGGGAGGCCAGGGAGATCAGGAGAGGCAGGCGGAAGGGGCCCTCTGGGAGGAGCAGGAGCGGAACAGAGGGCGACTGCCCCGCCCACTCGCCTACTGAACTCCCAGGCCGATCCCCTGCTCTCCAAGCCCACTACAGGCTGCGTGTGTCCTTGGGGGCATAGGAAGGAGGCCAGGGAGATCAGGAGAGGCAGGCAGTAGAGGTCCTCCCAGACCCCAGACCAGAGGAGCAGGAGAGGAAAGGAGGGCGTCTGTTCTGCCCACTCGAGCCCAGGAAGCCTGCTAGGCTCCCAGGTGAGGTCCCCTGCTCTCTGAGCCCAGAAGTGGGAGGCACGCCTGAGCCCCTTCTGTTCCTTGAGCCTAAGCCCCACCCCCACAGTCCCCAGGGCCTTTTCCAGCCCGTGGGATCTGAGCATTGGCCCCGCCCCCCACCCAAACCTCATCCTTGCTTAGGCCCCACTCTCCATAGCCAAGGCCTTCCCCCCTCCTTCTTTTTTTTCTTTTTTTTTCTTTTCCCTCCTCTTTTTTACTACTGTAGTACTGATGTACCTTCCAGTTGTTGATTCATCTATATTTTTATTTTTACATTCTTTCTAACATATCTGTTAGTTTCCTAATCTAATTTTATTTTTTACTTTGTTCTCTCTTTTTTTTTTGCCACCACACGTGGCTTGTGGGATCTTGATTTGTGAGCACGGGGTTGGGCGGAAGATCCTGCAGTGGGAGCTCTGAGTCTGGACCACTGGACTAACAGAGAACCTCAGACCTCAGGGAATATTCATCAGAGTGAGGGCTCACAGAGTTCCTCATCTCAGCACCAAGACCCAGCTCTACCCAATAGCCTACAAACTCCAGTCTTGGAAGCCTCAGGCCAAACAACCAGTAAAACTGGAACACAATCCCACTCATTAAAAAAAAAAGCATGAGATGGCAAAAAAATATGTCACAGTTGAAGGAGCAAGGGAAAAACCTGCAAGACCAAATAAATGAAGAAAAATCAGGCAATCTACCTGAAAAAGAATTCAGAGTAATGATAGTAAAGATGATCCAGAATATCGGAAATAGAATGGAAGCACGGATTGAGAAAATACAAGAACTGTTTAACAAAGATCTAGAAGAACTAAAGAACAAACAAACAGAGATGAATAACACAATAACTGAAATGAAAAATACGCTAGAAGGAATCAATAACAGAATAACAGAGGCAGAAGAACAAATAAGTGAGCTGGAAGACAAAATGGTGAAAATAACTGCCAAGGAGCAGAATAAAGAAAAAAGAAAGAAAAGAATTGAAGACAGTCTCAGAGACTTCTGGGACAATACTAAACACACCAACACTCAAATTATAGGGGCCCCAGAAGACAAAGAGAAAAAGAAAGGGTCTGAGAAAGTATTCGAGGAGACTACAGTGGAAAAATTCCCTAACATGGGAAATGAAATAGTCACCCAAGTCCAGGAAGCACAGAGAGTCCCATATAGGATAAACCCTAGGAAAAACACACCAAGACACATATTAATCAAACTAACAAAAATTAAATTGAAAGAAAAAATATTAAAAGTAGCAAGGGAAAAACAAAAAATAACATACAAAGGAATCCCCATAAGGTTATCAGCTGAGTTTTCAGTGGAAACTCTGCAGGCCAGAAGGCAGTGGCAGAATATAATTAAAATGATGAAAGAGAAAAACCTACAACAAAGATTACTCTACCCAGCAAGGATCTCATTCAGATTCGATGGAGAAGTCAAAAGCTTTTCAGACAAACAAAAGTTAAGAGAATTCAGCACCACCAAACCAGCTTTACAACAAATGCTAAAGGAACTTCCCTAAGTGGGAAACACAAGAGAAGAAAAGGACCCAGAAAAACAAACCCAAAACAATTAAGAAAATGGTAATGGGTAAATACATATTGATAAGAACCTTAAATGTAAATGGATTAAATGCCCCAACCAAAAGACAGACTGGCTGAATGGATGCAAAAACAAGACCCATATATATGCTGTCTACAAGAGACCCACTTCAGACCTAGGGACACATACAGACTGAAAGTGAAGGGATGGAAAAAGATATTCCATGCAAATGGAATTCAAAAGAAAGTTGGAGTAGCAATACTCATATCAGATAAAATAGACCTTAAAATAAAGACTGTTACAAGAGATAAGGAGGCACACTACCTAATGATCAAAGGATCAATCCAAGATGAAGATATAACAATTATAAATGTTTATGCACCCAACATAGAAGCACCTCAATACAAAGGCAAATGCTAACAACCATGAAAGGAGAAATTGACAGTAACACAACGACAGTACGGGACTTCAACACCCCACTTACACCAGTGGACAGATCACCCAAACAGAAAATAAATAAGGAAACACAAGCTTTAAATGACACAATAGACCAGATGGATCTAATTGATATTTACAGAACATTCCACTCAAAAGTGGCAGAATACACTTTCTTCTCAAGTGCACATGGAATATTCTCCAGGATAGATCACATCTTGGATCACAAATCAAGCCACGGAAAATTTAAGAAAATTGAAATCGTATCAAGCATCTTTTCTGACTACAATGTTATGACACTGGAAATCAATTATAGCAAAAAAAATTGTAAAAAAACACAAATACATGGAGGCTAAACATTGTGCTACTAAATATCCAAGAGATCACTGAAGAAGAAATAAAAAAATACATAGAAACAAATGACAACGAAAACACAATGACCCAAAACCTATGGAACACAGCAAAAGCAGTTCTAAGAGGGAAGTTTATAGCAATTCAATCTCACCTCAAGAAACAAGAAAAATCTCAAATAAACAATCTAACCCTACACTTAAAACAACTAGAGAAAGAACAAAGAAAACCTAAAGTCAGTAGAAGGAAAGAAATCATAAAGATCAGAGCAGAAATAAATGAAATAGAAACAAAGAAAACAATAGCAAAGATCAATAAAACTAAAAGCTAGTTCTTTGAGAAGATAAACAAAATTGATAAACCCTTAGCCAGACTCATCAAGAAAAAAAGGGAGAGGAAGCAAATAAGTAAAATTAGAAATGAAAAAGGAGAAATCACAAATGACAATGCAGAAATACAAAGGATTATAAGAGACTACAACAAACAACTATATGCCAATAAAATGGACAACCACGAAGAAATGGACAAATTCTTGGAAAGGTACAATTTTCGAAGACTGAACCAGGAAGAATTAGAAAATATAAACAGACCTATCACGAGTAATGAAATTGAAACCATAATTAAAAATTTTCCAACAGGGCTTCCCTGGTGGAGCAATGTCTAAGAATCCGCCTGCCAATGCAGGGGACACGGGTTCGAACCCTGGTCCAGGAAGATCCCACATGCCGCAGAGCAACTAAGCCCGTGTGCCACAACTACTGAGCCTGTGCTCTAGAGCCTGCGAGCCACAACTACTGAGGCTGCGTGCTGCAACTACTGAAGCCCGCATGCCTAGAGCCTGTACTCTGCAACAAGAGAAGCCACCGAAACGAGAAGCCTGTGCACCGCAACAAAAAGTAGCCCCCCACTCACCTCAACTAGAGAAAGCCTGCGCACAGTAACGAAGACCCAACGCAGCCAAAAAATAAATAAATCAATAAAATAAGTAAATTAAAAAAAAAAATCTTCCAACAAAGAAAAGTCCAGGACCAGCTGGCTTCACAGGCAAATTCTATCAAACATTTAGAGAAGAGCTAATAACACCCATCCTTCTCAAACTCTTCCAAAAAATTACAGAGGGAGAAACACTTCCAAATTCATTCTACGAAGCCACCATCACCCTAATACCAAAACCAGAAAAATATATCACAAAAAAAGAAAATTATAGACCAATATCACTGATGAATATAGATGCAAAAATCCTGAACAAAATACTAGCAAACAGAATCCAACAACACATTAAAAGGATCATACACCATGCTCAAGTGGGATTTACCCCAAGGATGCAAGGATTCTTCAATATATGCAAATCATGCAATGTGATACACCACATTAACAAATTAAGGAATAAAAACCGTATGATCATCTCAATAGATGCAGAAAAAGCTTTAGACAAAATTCAACACCGATTTATGATAAAAACCCTGCAGAAAATGGGCATAGAGGGAAACTACCTCAACATAATAAAGGCCATATATGACAAACCCACAGCAAACATCATACTCAATGGTGAAAAACTGAAAGCATTCCCACTAGGATCAGGAACAAGACAAAGATGTCCACTCTCTCTACTCTTATTCAACATAGTTTTGGAAGTCCTAGCCACAGCAATCAGAGAAGAAAAAGAAATAAAAGGAATACAAATTGGAAAAGAAGAAGTAAAACTGTCACTATTTGCCGATGACATGATACTATACATAGAAAATCCTAAAGATGCCACCAGAAAACTACTAGAACTAATCAATGAATTTGGAAAGGTTGCAGGATACAAAATTAATGCACAGAAATCTCTGGCATTCTTATACACCAACAATAAAAAATCAGACAGAGAAAGTAAGGACACACTGCTATTTACCATTGCACAAAAAGAATAAAATACTTAGGAATAAACCTGCCTAAGGAGATGAAAGACCTGTACTCAGAAAACTATAAAACACTGATGAAGGAAATCAAAGATGACATAAACAGATGGAGAAATATACCATGTTCTTGGATTGGAAGAATCACTATTGTGAAAATGATTATAGTATCCAAAGCAATCTACAGATTCAATGCAACCCCTATCAAACTACCAATGACATTCTTCACAGAATTAGAACAAAAAATCTTACAATTCGTATGGAAACACAAAAGACCCTGAAGAGCCAAAGCAATCCTGAAAAAGAGAAATGGAGTTGGAGGAATCAGGCTCCCTGACTTCAAACTATACCACAAAGTTACAGTAATCAACACAGTATGGTACTGGCACAAAAACAGAAATTTACATGAATAGTACAGGATAGAATGCCCAGAGATAAACCCACGCACATATGGTCACCTAATTTACGACAAAGGAGGCAAGAACATACAATGGAGAAAAGACAGCCTCTCAGTAAGTGGTGCTGGGAAAACTGGACAGCTACATGTAAAAGAATGAAATTAGAACACTCCCTAACACTATACACAAAAATAAACTCCAATTGGATTAAAGACTTAAATGTAAGGCGAGACACTATAAAACTTTAGAGGAAAACATAGGAAAAACACTGACATAAACCACAGCAAGATCTTTTTTGACTCATCTCCTAGAGTAAAAGAAATAAAAACAAAAATAAACAAATGGGACTTAATTAAACTTAAAAGCTAAAAGTTTTTGCACAGCAAAGGAAACCAACAAGAAGACAAAAGGCAACCCTCAGAATGGGAGAACATATTTGCAAATGAATCAACAGACAAAGGATTAATCTCCAAAATATACAAACAGCTCATGGAGCTCAATATCAAAAAAACAAACAATCCAGTTAAAAAATGGGTGGAAGACCTAAACAGACATTTCACCAAGGAAGACATACAGATGGCCAAAAGGCACATAGAAAGATGCTCAACATCACTAATTATTAGAGAAATGCAAATTAAAACTACAATGAGATATCACCTCACACTGGTCAGAATGGCCATTATCAAAAAAGCTAGAAACAATAAATGCTGGAAAGAGTGTGGTGAAAAGGGAACCCTCCTACACTGCTGGTGAGAATGTAAACTGATACAACCACTATGGAAAACAGTATGCAGGTTCCTTAAAAAACTAAAAATAGAACTACCATATGACCCAGCAATCCCACTACTGGGCATATACCCTGTGAAAACCATAATTCAAAAAGAGACATGCACCACAATGTTCATTGAAGCACTATTTACAATAGCCAGGACATGGAACCAACCTAAATGTCCATCGATAGATGAATGGATAAAGAAGATGTGGCACATATATACAATGGAATATTACTCAGCCATAAAAAGAAACATAATTGAGTTATGTGTAGTGAGGTGGATGGACCCAGAGTCTGTCATACAGAGCGAAGTAAGTCAGAAAGAGATAAACAAATACCGTATGCTAACACATATATATGGGCTCTAAAAAAAAAATGGTACTGATGAACCTAGTTGCAGGGCAGGAATAAAGAGGCAGACATAGAGTATGGACTGAATGACACGGGGTGGGGAGGCGAAGCTGGGGTGAAGTGAGAGTAGCACTGACATATATACACTACCAAATGTAAAATAGTTGGCTGGTGGGAAGCAGCAGCATAGCACAGGGAGATTGGCTCCGTGCTTTGCAATGACCTAGAGGGGTGGGATAGGGAGGATCGGAAGGAGGCTCAACAGGGAGGGGATATGGGGACATGTGTATGCATATGGCTGATTCGCTTTGTTGTGTAACAGAAACTAACTCGGTATTGTGAAGCACTTATACTCCAATAAATATCTATTAAAAAAAAAAAAAGGTTGAAAATATCTAGTAAAGCTGAAGATGAGCAAACCCCATGATCCAGCTTTTCTATTTCTAGGTATGTTCCCTAGAGTAGCATTTTTCAATTTGATGGTCTCAATCCTTCAGGGGCTACAAAATCAACAATCTTTAAAGTAGAATAAAAAATATCAGAAAATACACATACACATAAGGTATACACATCAGTTACTTGCTGAAACTGTGTTAAGGTACGTATGTATGTATATATGTACTGAAGTGTTACAGAAAATGTAATTGGCAATATGGAGTTTTAAAGAAGCTGCCCTAGAGAAATGTTCCTACAAGTACACATGGATGTTCACTTTTGAACAGTTTATAATAGCAAACAACTTGGACAAGAAATCTGAATTGTGTTCACTAAAAGAATGGATAAATGGATATTCACACTACAGAAAAATGTGAGCTATCAAAATGAATGAACAAGACTCAATGTATCAGCATGGATAAAGTTTTAAAAAATGATACCAAGGGTAAAAGAAAAAAGTTGAAGAAGGATACATATGGTTTACTGCTGTTTCTATAAAGTGAAAAAAACTCATAAAAACTATGTATTATTTATGCAGACTGATGCCATGTAATAGTAGAAATGATACATATAAGGTTCTCATACTTAATGAGAGGGAAGAGTAAAAAGGGAGCTCTAACTATGTTTAGAACATTTTGTTTTCTAAAATCTCTAAGACCAACCTGTGGCAATGATTTATCTCCATTAGCATGCATCTTTAATTTCATCAATGCTACCTTTGCAGCTGTTTCACTATTTTTTGCACCTTTCCGTCGTTTACTTGCTGTCTCTCCTCTCTTGGAATCTAAGAAATAAGTGTAAGCATATAAGCAAATAAGAACTTCTACATTTTCCAGAGTTTTATTTTTATTATTATTAACTATGGCCCTGAAATGTACATGAATTACATATTATAGAGATATATAGAGACCACATTCATTTTATAGGTATGATCAATGGAAAAATACCACTGAGTTGACCTAAGTGATTTCCACATCAAAAACAAGTTATGTGCCTCTTTCCAGCTTAAATCTATTTAATCCAGAGCAATCACTAACACTTCTACAGAGAATTTTAAGATCTGGTTATAGAAGATTTTAATTTGATTAATTTAATTTAATTTAAAGTAACACCCTTAATATAAAATGAAAATTCAGCTGAACTAACATGGTAGCAGACAGACTGGTCTAAACCACAGATACATTCTTTCCTCATATGTCAGAATATCAGCAGCATTCATAGGACAGCTGACTGGGCTTAAACTTTAGTCTTTAAAGAATGTAAACCACTACTTCAGCCTCATAAATACAATTTTTAGCCAAGATGGTTAACCAGCTGATATAAATGGTCCAGCAAAAGAGAACATCTGGTAGGATATTTCCATAGAATTTCCAAATTTTCATTGGAAAGCCTTGTGAGAAATACTGTCACAAGAATGTCATCAAAATCTATAGCAAGTTACAACCATCAGGGTTGCTAACAACACCTTCCATAACTGGCAAGCGGACACGAGAAGCAGGGCTCTGGAACTCATATAGAGTATAGAGAGCAGTAGGGAAACAACAAAACAAGCTTTCTAGATACTTGCCAATAATGTCTTTAACAAGTTTCTGAGTGGCAGCCATACGAGACTTAGGGATTTCCAGTTCTTCACATTCATGATCTGACTGATGACGATGTCTATGAGCAACAGAAGAGTGACACTAGTTCATGTATTTGCATATGACTTAAACAGATATACAGAGTTTGAATCGTCTCAGTGATCACCTTAGGCAAAAATTCTTCTCACAATAAGGACACATAACTGGCACAAGCTCTCTTTCAGCACAGTCCTTGAATGAGCATGGGTAAGATGTATGTGTATCTGACTTCAGTCTCTCAATTACAGTAACCTGAAAATGTAAAATGGGGGACATGATATTATATTTCACATTTAAAGCAAATCAACAAATCTATTCTGGATATCCATATCATTTTTGCTTAAACTTATAAGAGAAACTCACACATTCTCACATAGATTATAAAAATTGTTCATGTAAGAAATGATTACTGTGCTGACTGCTCTACATTTCCAAAGTTTTCCTACTGTGGTGTATTTATCTTCTAAGTCAAGTTAAAATGACTACTCAGTTACTCTCCATAATTTTAGTCTTCTACTTTGTAACATACTACACAAAGATGCCTCCATAATAATATGCTTAGGTAATCAGCTCATCACTCCTCAAATGGCAAGTCATATCTACTTTCTATACTGGTTTTAGAGGCTTAAATACATGTAAAAGAACACTTAAAATTATATGTTTTTCCATGATACAGAGGGTTAAAGACAGTTTTCACAACGATATACTATTCTTTTTTTTAAATTATTTATTTATTTATTTTTGTCTGTGTTGGGTCTTCATTTCTGTGCACGGGCTTCCTCTAGCTGTGGCAAGCGGGGCTACTCTTTGTTGCGGTGCACAGGTTTCTCATTGCAGTGGCTTCTCTTGTTGCGGAGCATGGGGTCTAGGCGCGTGGGCTTCAGTAGTTGTGGCACGCAGGCTCAATAGTTGTGGCTCGTGGGCTCTAGAGCACAGGTCCAGTAGTTGTGGTGCATGGGCTTAGTTGCTCCACAGCATGTGGGAATCTTCCTGGACCAGGGCTCGAACCCACGTCCCCTGCATTGGCAGGTGGATTCTTAACCACTGTGCCACCAGGGAAGTTCCACACGATATACTTTATTTTGTATTTAATACTGTATTACTAGCAAATATTACATCAGAGAAAAAAGAGCTTTTATGAGATAAAAAGAAGTCCAGATCACTCAGGCTATTTTGAGTATTAAGTAACTAGGTTTCTAGAACTGAATGAACTCAGTAGACCCTTGCACAACTCAGGGGCTGAGGTACAAACCCTCCACGCAGTTGAAAATCCAAGTATAACTTTACAGTCAGCTCTCCGTATCTGCAGTTCTGCACCTGCAGATCCAATGCATTGTATAGTACATACCTAGTGAAAAAAATCCACGTATAAGGGGACCCACACAGTTCAAACCTATGTTGTTCAAGGGTCAACTGTAATTGCTTGAAATCTATAACCAAAGCGCATTCCTCTATATAAATGATAGTTACATCTTGTTGGAATTAACTTCTTAACTATTTTTTCAAATTTATTCCAATGGTCTAAAGGTAGAAGATTTTTATTTCACCTTTAAATTAATAAGATCTAATTGAGAGACATTCATAGAAATCAAATCATATAAGAAAAATGAAAACACAGGGAAGATTTACAAGCTGTATAACAAACATGAATATGTTTACTATATGACTCTATATGAGTATTTCCTTCCAAGTAATCCTGGATAATACCAATATGTTACTTAATTTTTATTTCCTCAAATAAATCACCAAAACTTCAAAGGGCCAGATTTTGACTGAAGCTCATTTAACCTTAATTTTCTATAATCAAGAGACTCAGTAAAGTGTTTGGTAAATGGTGGGCAGGAATAAATATCAACTGCAAAACGTGAGGTAAATGCTTCTTTCCAAATGGAGTAAATTCAGTTTAACTTCCTGCTGACCTCTGATCCAAGGGAGGTGGAACAACTTCTCTGATCACAAATTTGAGAAAATTACATTAGGCTCAGCTTTCTCTTTTTTTCCTTGGAAGCCTAACCTGGTGCAGCATTGCTGTGACTGGTGGGCAAATCCACCTAATTCTGGATTTCCTTTGCAGACTCTACACTAAGCTATATCATTTTTGGCTCTACATTAAGCTATATCATTCAACTTATTCTTTATCAGTAATAAAGATGATATTTCGGCTTCTATTTAACAGCCCTTTTTAATCTCTTGATTTGGTCCAAATTAGGGTAGGGAGATTTTGCTGGACTACAGGTTTGCTCCTAGTGACCTAAGGCTGATGGAGTCAGAACAATGTATTACCACAGAGTCCTAACACCAGGCACCAGTGATGAGGATGTTAATTCCATTATGTATTTATAAATATAGAGCCTAAAGCTATAAGCAGGCTATGTAAACAGAAATGAAGTACAAAGGAATAAGAATTATAAGAACAAAAATTTATAAATACCAAGTAGACTATTTTATGTTAAAACGTACTGAGAAAAATAATACAAATAAAGTAAGACCCTCTTACATAATCAGTTTAGTCTGCCAAATTTTAATCTGTGGTACACTGGGATTAAATTGAATCAAATTCTGAATGAAAGTACATAAACACAAACATGTTTTACCGGGAGATATTAACATACCTCAGGACAGCTATGTGACTCCCTGCTCCTGTGTTCAAGGCTTAAATAACAACAAAAAAAAGTGTTTATTTAAATGTAATCAAATAATGTACTTAAAGATAACTGCAGTAATTTGAGATATTTTAATGGTTAGTATCCTTAAGATTAACTACACTCACACTACATTAACAACTCTGCCTATAAGAATAAACTGAAATGACAGATAAATAAAAGACAGAGCATCTATAGTCTCAAAAGTTTTAAAACCCAACTACTATTCAACTTCAATGAGTACAAAAATTCACCACTCTTAATTACCTTTACTTTGAGTGCTTTAAGGTGTGTGAAAATGCAGACCCTTTTGATTCTTTTATTTCTCAAAAATAATCAGTAATAAAATGTCAAAGGAGTGTTCTAGTTCTGAATAACTTAAAAATATGCATTATTTTTATTTACTTCTAATAAATCTTTCTGAATCATCTTCTGAAAAGAATTTATTCTTTCAGTGCTCTATGTAATAAATTAAATACCTGATACTTGAAAGTTTAATTGAAAAGAAAATGCATTTTCCAAAATTCTTGTTTGTTCCCAGGTTTTACTTTACATGTGATGTGTGTGCAAAGGACGTATAGTATTCAATTTAAGAAATATAAAGGTTGGGCTCTTTTCATTTTATTAATTAAAATAAAGACTAATAATCATAACTGGATTTTTTTTTACCATATCCTTTATATTGTGGATATGTTCTCTCCTTGTGATTAAAAGACATATATGTGACTTTTACATAAAAATCACACACATCACCCCATTTCTGGAAAGTTTAAAGACTAGCCACATATATGTACAAGTAATCAGAGTCTATGACTAGTCTATTTTTTTTTCCCCAAGTGATTACTATAATGAATATCAGATATCAGTGGCTAAAGTAAAAACTATTTTAAATCATTCTACTTTTTAGAAATAAATCTCATATTATAAACACTAAAATTACTCCCAAATAAAGCATAAAAACTTAACTTACCAAAATATTCCTGAACAACCATCACATACAAATGGAAGAAAATCTAAAATTGAGGGGAAATGTTATATGTTCTGGTCAGTAACTGATTTTGATTTAGTTTTCTTAAGTAAAAAGAATCTTAAAGTACTGAACTATGGCTATAGGAGAACTTTCCTTTTTGAACAATATCCTAGTGCAGCAAGCAGTGGTTAAACAAAAGCCATCACAACCTCAAGCACTTTGAAAGTAACTGGATTATCAGAAGATAAATGTTACTTGCTGTAGCATGCTAAACCAGAAAGAAAAAAAGAAGTCCTGTGAGTTTTCTGTTTGTTTCCCAGATTTACTAGGTGTTGTTTCTGAGGACTGTATAATGCAAAAATCCTGCATTTGAAGTGACAATCCTAGGTTTCAATTTTGATTCCACTGCTTACTAATCTAGCAATGCTGGGCAAGTTACTTAACAGTAGAGCTTTGGATTACATACATACATATTGTATATATATATATATTTGATATATAGTATACAGTGTATGTATGTGTATGTATACAAAACCAAAGCTCTATTATTAGGTAATATGCATAAAAATAGACATAGATATAAGTATATTGTGTTTGTGTGCATATGTATATATGTGTGTATGTATCTATGCTATATGCCACACCTACTACACAGGGTAATTGTAAAAACCAAATGAGATACATGTAAAAGATAAGAATAGTAAGGCAATACCTGTAATTAACAAGAATAATTATAGCAATTAACTTGTTCTGAATACACACTCAACTCAGAAAAATCCTGTGGTGACTAGGTAGAGATGTGTTCAAAGAAATTCCAGAAATTCAATGGATGGATTGATTGATACCGCAAACTTTAGTCCTGAATTGTTTCTTTCCTTGCTGTTGAGGAAAAACTAAGTTAGGACTAAGTAACAACTAAGTTAGGAAATGAATTTTTGGAAAGCACATGAAAGTATCCATTCTTAGATGTGACAATTGACCATAAATCACTGAATACAATCATTTCTTCTCTAAATTGTTTTCAGTGTACCTCATATTAAATTACAGTATACAGCCAAGTGAGGCTGGCTATATCTAATCACACCACTTTCACAAAATGAAAACAAAAAGCACTGCACTTTAGAGAAAGTTACTATTGTCCCAAAATATCTCACCCTACAGAGTATCTTAACCCAAAAGAAAAAGAAGAGGTCCTATTATAACCCAAAGGGACCACTGGATGTTTCTGCTCATGGAACAAGAGGGCCCAAATATAGTTCTTCCTTCACCTGAAAAGCGAACTTAATGCATTGTCACTGTTGTCCTGAAAGCATGATACTGTAAGTATCTGTTTCATACCAAGAAAGTAGGTATACATTTGTCAAAAAGAGAAGGAAACTGAAGTATATGATACTTTACAAAACTTTTATGTCTCTTTCAAATCGGAAAAATGTACATGCTCACTATTTTGAGACTTTGGTGACCAACTAAATATTAGACGCAAACCAAGAGAATCCAGGGGTAAGAGTTAAGATCAAGATAATTTCCTAACACTTGACACCATCCTTCTATTCATCCAGAAGCTAAATGAAATTTAGGATACTCACTTAACGTATTCTAACTCTTAACTGCTCTCCACTAGTCCAAAAGAGCTAGACCCTGCCTCAGTTCAGGTATTTACACTTTAAGAGACACCTGAAGTTGGAAAGGAAGATGAACTATGTCACAAATGGTAGATATTATGGACTTGCTAGAGATAATCAGGTATACCAGAATTATATAACTTACAGTCAAAACCCAACTGGCTAAGCTTCCCTATGAAAGATCTGCAAGGAAACATTGGTTCTTGCCTGCTGAATGGCTGAAGATGACAGCCCGTGGTGAAAGATACAAATCAGAGTGCTGAAAGTAACAATAACCTAGCAGGGATTGTGTCCTTTTGCCCACCACACACAACATGTATCATTTATCAACTGTAGCACTCCCACTAATTCTGGGCTAAACCCCAGAGTCCTTCTCAACAGTGATCGGGTGGCTACCTGCTGCCAGTGACTGTAGCTGCAATGGGAGATAAAACCTATTTTGCCACCCAATGTAGTATGAGCCAGATGTGGTAGCATCCATTTGGAGCGAAAGCCAGGTACCAAAGACTGAGCATTCTGTGTGGCTCTAGTGCTTCAGGACATACCTGCTACAGATGTTTCTAAGGCCTGTACCCCACTACCACTGGCTATTAGATTGGGCTATGTGTATCACAAGGTCTCTCAGTTCAGCGGAGAGAGAACATCACCTTACTAATGCTCTAAAAAAGCAGCTAACTATCCTGAAAGCTTTTCTGTGCAAAGGGCTATATTTTATACCCTTATGTGGTCCCAGCACCAAAGGAGGTGCTCAGTAAATGTTTACTGAATCAGTGATAATCAGAATCAAAGAGTGACAGAGCTGAGAGAGAGTAATGATCATCCAGAGGAAATGCTAAGGGCTCGTCTCCTGAGCAGCCCGCGAAAATGAGGTTAAAAACTGATCTCACCCAACTCCTTGCTCTGACAGATAAGCAAACAAAAAGTTTGGGAGAGAAGTGGCTTGCCCGAGGTCGCAGTGGCAGGTTCAGAAGGGAACTCTCCCGATTCCCAGACCGAAGCGTCCTCCCTACCCGTGCTCATCAGAAAGGAGTGGGCGCGAAGCGACTACTTGGCAAGGCGCACTTGAAAATCAAAGTTCACACTGCAAGGTATGTTTTTGGGAATCGCATGGCTCCCTTCCAAGGAGACCATAAGCCTCTTCCAAAGGCTCAAGGGCAACAAAAAACATGGGCATCGAGGGCATCAACACATGTCACGGCAGACCCCCCCCCCCCAAGGGACACGCCCGCCCTGCCTCCTCAGACTCCGCCTCGCCCCACGGACTTCCCTCCCGCGACCAGAGGTAGGGGCTCCAGAATCACCTCGCTGCCGGCACTGTTCCACCTGGCAGTGCCGCCCAATGTCCAACTCCGCCATCTCCCAGCGCCGCGAGAGGCGGGCACAGCCGCGGCAGGGCGGGACAAGGTCGCTCGCGCGGTGCCTGCTGGGAATGGGGTGGGCCCAGGGGCGGAGTCCGCAGGTGGGGGCGGGGCTCGTACTGAACGCGATCGGGCTGATCCTAGTGCCCTGAGTTCTGAATGTTTGCTATCTGGGTCGCCTAGTGAGGCGGCAGGAGGAAAAGGTGGTTTCTCTGTTCGGTTTTCCCTCGGGCGGAAGTCCTGTCGCCCAGTCCTTAGGAAAATATCCAACTGCCTTTATGGAAGATTGCGTGCGTGCGTTCCCTCCTCCGTGCTGCAATCGGAGTCCCGGACGGCCTCGCAAGGGTTTGTTTTTTTTTTTTTGAATTAACATAACTCCATAACTCTAGGAAGCACAGTTTGGCACAAGTATTTGAAGGAATCAAGTGAAATAGACCGACCCTGGTTCAATTCCTCACTCGTCCTACACCAGTGTTACTTGATTATATAAATGCTCCTTGCAAAGGAGTCAGGGTTTTTAAAAAGTAGACGTTTCTTTTTCTGCCCTGCCCTTACTTTCTACAATCTAGTAGGAAAAAAAAGTCTCTAGCTCTTGAAGTCCTGAGTGTGCACTGAGCCGCATAGGGTCCCTCAGTTGAGAGCACAGACTGATTTAACACACGTCCTGAAGAAAGCTTGTGGTGATTCCATTGGGATGTAGGGAGGTAGGGAGCTTCATGTGCTTGACAAGCCACTCCAAAGATACTGAGAAAGGAGAGACTCTTCTAGGTGGGGTGCAAATGGATGCCATTCCACTTAGGTGACACTAGACACGACTCAGAGTGGATGAGTGACAATCAAAGCTGTACTGAGAGGAATTGTAAAAATATCCAGTGCCTCCTATATAAATTTAAATATTTCCCGATCAATATTCATTGAGGAAGAGGGAAGGGTGGGGTTGGGAAATAGGTATCCTTACTTCAAGATTTGCTCTTGAATAAATCTATTTAAAATTTTCATCTCAGACTTTGCTTGGGTCTCTGGAGAAAATTTAGATTTTAGAACTGGAAGTAACAGAAGAAATCTAGCTATCCCAGCCTTTTTTTTTTTTTTTTTTGAAGATGAGAAGACAGGTTCATAGAAGTTAAATAATTTGCCCAAATTAGTGGAAGAGCCAGGACTAAAATCCAAGTATCAAAGACTTCTGGTGTTCTTGAATTTAAGAATCAGTGACTTATCTAGATTTTGTATGTTTCTTTTAGATGATTGGATCAACCAATGGCAGGTTTTCTAGAATTTTACTGTTAAAATGTTCTAGATAGGTGGCAAATATTTATTTATGAGTCCAATCTTAATGGAAATGTTTTTTCAGTTCACTAGCTTGGGAGTATAGGAAGCATTAAATGATTCAGATAGCCAAGATCACAGTTGCTAACTCTTCCATCTCTGTTTAGTCTCCTTTGCTGATTTCTCCTCTAGGTGCTACTTAAACATGCCTGTTTCCCTGTAATTTTGTGCTTGGTCCATTTATCAATTTGCATCCTCATTCAAATGAAATTCCCATGGTTCCAATGATCCCATAACCATATTCTCTGCCCTGAGAACTTGCTCCCAAACTGGAGGTTTCTAGTTCCATGTTTCTAATTCTAAACTGGAATGCTTTCTTACCATACCATCCCTTCTCTAACAAGGGAAGTCTGCCACATTAGAAATCTTGGATTCATTTTCCACCTCTCCTTTCTTACTTCTCTCATGGAAGTAGCCATTAAACGCTCTCAATTATGTCTCAGAAATGTCTCTCAAACCTGTACTCTTCAATTTCTTGAGTAATTTCCTCCCAAAAAACTAACTTCCTTGCCCTAAGATCTTCCATTGGGTCTCCATTATTCACAAGATTTTTTAGCTTAGTTGGGACAAACTTAACTGGTAAAGCTCGTCACAGTTTCCAGCCTCAGCAATAACTGCTTCCCCTTATCTCCCTACTTCCCAATCATTTCCATAAAATACCTCTGGCTTTTTCAGATGTTCATGCTTTGGCACATGCCTTTCCTTTTCCTTTGAATGTTTTATATACCAGAGTTTTCCAAACTTTCTTGAGAATAACAATCAGGTAAAGTGCTTGTTAATAAATACAGCTACTTACATCTTCCCTGGGTCTGATTTAGAGGGTCTGGGATGGATCCTGGGAAGCTATGTTTTTAACAAGTGCCCTCACATTCATTCTTGTCATTGGATCAGTTTAGCAAACGGGTTTCACTCTTATTCCACCTTCAGAGTGTAATTCTGTTAACCTTTCACCTGGGAAAGCCTTCAGAATGCACAGACAAAATTCAGTCCTCCAGGACATCAGCCACGTGCTAAAGTAGCACCTGCTACATACTTTTCTTACTAGCACTAACCAGGCAAGATTATAATTTACCTGACCAAAAAAATCTTCAGTGGCTTCTATTAGCTACAAAATAAATTCTGCACTCAAGTCAGTTTAGCAAGTCTTTTGAGCATGTATTATATATCAGATATTATTCTAGGTTTGATACAGAATCGACTGAGACCCAACCTCAAGGAGCTCACATGGTCTAGGAAGGAATGACTCTGCTTGGCATTTAAAGTCTTTCAAATCTTGACTCAACCCAACTTTCTCTCACTCTTTATCTTTCAAAGGCCTCTTCATAATGGGTGCTCCTCGGAGCCTCCATCACTTCACAACTGCTGTTCTTTCTATTTGGCATGCTCTTCCCTTTCCCATTCGATCTGGTTAAGTTCTGCTTTATTTTTTTAGCTGTCGACTCAAGTATCTTTTCCTCAGGAAATTCTTCTTTGTTCTTCCTGACTAGGACAAATCCTGCTATTATGACATTCACTTTGTATCTCCTTCAAGGCATTTGTCCCAGACTCGATTTTCTACTTGTTTGTATGATTATTTGATTAATGTTTCTCTCTCCCTCTAAACTGTAAGCTCTATGAGAACAGGGACCTGGGTTGTGGTTATATAGATATTCACTGTATAACTCTTTGTTAATCTGTCTCTATATGTTTATGTACCTTTCTGTAAATTTGTTATAACCCTGAATATCAATTTATCTTGCATACCATATTTGAAATCAAATCTTGAATATTCTAAATTCAAACTTAACAATAACAGCTAAAATTTCTTGATTATTTTATTATGTACCAAGCACTTAAACGAATCATTTAATCTTCACAACACTTTAAGATATATGCCATTATTATCCCCATTTCATTGAATGGCTTATAAAAAAATTACTCACCTCCTGCCTCCCTGTGTGATGCTTTCCTCCTTCTTCAAGGCCAGCAATGTGTCCTCCTCAAATATCTCTCTTTTCCTGTCCTTCTCCACTTCTCCCTTCTCTTACTCTGACCCTTATGCCCTTCCTCTGTTAAGGACACTTGTGATTACATTGGACCCTCCTGGATATTTCAGGATACTCTCCCCATCTCAAGATCCTTAACTACTAACACTTGCAAAGTCCCTTTGGCCATACAAGGTGACATAGTTACAGGTTTCAGGGTTTAGGATGTGAACAACTTTGAGGGGGGAATTATTCTACCTACCCCAATATACATTCTTATATTTCCTAGAATTGTTCAGTGCTTGACACATGGTAAGGCCTCAAAAAATATCTGTCCACTGAATCAATGAATGAACAAGTCTACATTGACATTCAGCTGCACCAGAAGCTTTATAATCTTAATCAGTATTAATAAAAATAGAACCTTCAGAACAAGGAACATGGATGTGGTAGCTTGTTTCACTCTGCTTGACTGGTCAAAAACACCTGGGATACTGTGCTTGGTTCTGAGTACCGCACTTCAAGTGTGAAAGAGGCAATCTTGGGCACATTTAAAGGAAGGCAACAGAATTGTGAAGAACAAAAAACAGTGTTATGTGAAACTCAGAGCCTTTATAATGTTTAGGGCTTAATCAGTAGAGTTGAGGAAGGGTGTGAACAAAGAAAAACCCATCATCAAAGCTACCATCCCCACTATTATTATAACAGCCAATGTGTGCATCTGTGTGTGTATGTTTGTGCATTACATGTCTGCGTTTTGGAAAGTATCATCTGTTTTAGCAACGGTTTGTCTCAGGAGTTTCCACAGGCAATTATTCTTTAGAAAAATAATTTTAGTTGTCCTGATAAACATACATAAAAGTATTTTGAAATGATGTCTTCAATTGTGTTTTGGGACAAATTGGGTATTCACATATAATTAATTAACTATAAAAGATTTTTGGATGTGCAATAACAGCTACTATTAGCACGGCTCCTTGAAATTCTCACCAATGAAAAGGAATCAAATATTTTAAAATATGAATTCGTTTCTAGAGAGTACATTTTTAATATGAGAAAGTGATTTCTTCCTTCTAAAGTGCTGGGTGCAACATCTGTCCAAAGTTTTTTCCTTTGCCCTGGTAAGACAGCCAGAGATTTTTTGAGAACCTTTGCAAACTGGTTTCAGACTTAAAACTTAGAAGTATAGTGTCTCTTCTGTATCAGAATCATGACAAAGATGACTAGATCTAGGAAATGCATTTCCAAATATTTTCGTATTTTATATCATCATTTGAATATTTTATCACTTATGTTGTATTTCTTCATTCATTCATTTATTCAACAAATATTGATAGAGTGCCTACGATGTGCTAGAGTCTGTTCTAGGAACTGGGAATATAATGGTGAGTAAAATAAATAAAAATCTCATTTCTCATGGGGAGCCTTCTAGTGGGGAGGGGCAAGAGACATAGACAGAATAACAAGACCAAGATAGCACATGATAGATGGTGGTAAATGCTATGAAGAAAAATAAAGTTGGGAAAGGGAATAAGGGTTCTATAGGAGTAGGAGGGTGAGGGGAGAGGGTTGCAATTTTAAACAGAGTGGGGTGAGAAAGTGATACTTAAATAAAGTCCTAAAAAAGGTGAAGGAGTGAACAAAATGGATGTCCGGTTTCTGGGCAGAGCAGCCAGTGCAAAGGCTTTTCAGTGAGAGTGAGCCTGCTGCATTCTAGCTGGAGTGGGAAGAACAGTGTGGCTGGAGCAGACTGGACTGGGGGGAATGGTAGTGAAACAGAGCAGGACGCTATGGTCCTTGCTCCCCATGTCCTCTGCCTGCCTTTTGTCTGTGGAAAAAACTTTAGCCAAAGAATAAGTTTAATCAGAGAAGTGAGAAAATATGGAAACAAAGGAAAACAGCCGAAGGAGACCAAATAATAATACTTTAGTCATTAAGCAAATTCAAGGACTTTTAGTTCCTCCTCAGGGCTATACATAATATTCTGAGCCCTATCCTTTGAGCTATCTTACAAATATTGAAACCCTCATCAGGTGGAGAAGTTAACTACATGATGACCAGACTATGTCCATTACATCAGCTGCCACAATTCCGAGAACTGCCTTCAAGAAATGGAAACAGGGCTTCCCTGGTGGCGCAGTGGTTGGGAGTCTGCCTGCCAATGTGGGGGACATGGGTTCAAGCCCTGGTCTGGGAAGATCCCGCATGCCGCGGAGCGGCTGGGTCCGTGAGCCACAACTACTGAGCCTGAATGTCTGGAGCCTGTGCTCCGCAACAAGAGAGACCACGACAGTGAGAGGCCTGTGCCAAAAAAAAAAAAAAAAAGAAATGGAAACAAACCAACCCTGGAACTGAAGATTAACTGTACTTAAAACAAGATGACGCTGGTCAGACCCCTGATGACCAATTTCAAAATGACTGTCAGAGCTGACTGTGCTGTTTCTGCATGTAGCCCCCTCCCTTCACCTATAAAAGCTCTTACCCCCTGATTGTCAGTGGGGGGAAGTCAGCCTTTGGACAGGAGTCCGCCCTCCGCCCAGTTGCCGGCATCCAAAATAAAGCAGACCAACATTGCCTCTTTATTGGCTTTTGAGGGGAGAGTGGCCAGACCCCATTTTCAGTTACGGTAGGATGTGTGGACATGGAGGCACTGGTGAAGTGAAGGTGTGGTTGGCAGCACTTCATATCAGAGCTTGATATTTGTGAAGATCTTGTCTTTTTATTGGAGTGAGGTGGGAAGTCAATGGAAGGTTCTGAGCCAGGCTCACTCTGGCTGCTGTGTAGGGAGACAGCAGCAAGGTCAAGGTGATCATAGGGAGGTCAGTCAGAGGTCTACTGCAGTATTTAACTGAGAGATTAAGAGTGGCTCAGAGCAGCGTGTTAGCAGGGTTGGTGGTGGCGAGTGGCCATGTTTTTGTACGTGGGGCTTGCTGATGGATTGGATGTGGGGTGAGAGAAGAGAGGTGTCAGGGATGTCTCCAAGGTTTTGGGCTTGGGTGAAAGGAAGGCTACAGTTATCACCTGAGAGGGAAAGGAGCTGGATTGGAGATAATTTATATGTTCCTCCATTAAGTACAAAATCTCACCTGAGTGCACTCGGGTATAATGAAGTTCTGGAGGTAAATGAAGACGTTAAGAATCAACTTTGGGAAGGCTATGCAGTAAGGATGGTGTTGAGGTAAACGGGTTACATCTCCTTTTATATACATTAAGTGACTGGTGTAGAAAACACTTTACAGCCAAATCTGATAACCCTTAAATTCTTTAATTTCTTTCTAATCAGGGATGGACAGAGATTTGAGAAAACATGGATAAAGAGCTATGCAGGCAAAACTCAGTCACGGGTACCAGAGACCTTCATTATGAATTAGGGTAACAAAACTTTTATTTTTGCAAAATTATTGTTTTCCATAATGGCTACTTTTGTAGTCATTATTGTGATTGAGTGTTATATACAATGAATATTTGGTTCTAAGAAACAAACAAAAAACCTGCTGATGGAAAGAATGTGTACATGCTTGTTGAGCTGTTTAATAAATAACTATTTGATGATGATTCTGCAGTATGTTTAAAGGGTAATTCTTCTTTTTTGGACAGTTCATCTGGCATTCTAAAAATAGATGTAATTTCAAGGGGTAACCAAAATGTGTCAATTAGCCTGACATCTAGGTCTTTTTAACAGATCTTTAAATTTCCAATTTCCTTTGCCATCTTAACCATGGTAAATCATCCTGAACAAGATCATTCTTTTGAACAACAACTTCCTTATTAACTGAGATCAATTGAGGTTAGAAAATGAAAAATACACTAGATGCTGAGAACTCTTTATGAAACCACATTTGTAAGATGAGTATTGAATGAAGATTAATGTGTTATTTTCAGCTTCTATATCATTGATTTAAACATTTATTCTCTATATCCCACTGCTGGATTAAACACTAATATATATTTGGATGGTGTGCTTGTTTGCAAGTATTATCTTTTCCCTATTGAGATTATATATTAATGGAAGGGAATTATTTTTAATTCAAAGGTAGCTTGCTTTGCACACCACATGTGTTTTTGAAAGTGCTACACATCAAATTGAGTAGAACAGATTTTCCATTGAATTATAAATTAATGATTAACTCCTTTGTTCTAATTTCCTATTGATTATCATTTGCTCTACAAGATCCTTAGCATGTCATGTGGCCCCTATGTGATCTGGACTCAGACTACTTTTAAAGACAACCTCACAGCACTCTGCTCTTCTGTCTCCAGATACCCTGGTCTTCTTTCAAACCTTAATACTTCAGACTTGAGATTTTTGCACACACTGTCTAAAATGTTCATTCTCTAACACTACCTGCTTTATTTTTTCCATATAGTACATTACTTTCTTAATTATTTGTCTGTCATTCCCTAACTAGAAAGTAGCCTCCAAAAAATGCATGGATTTTAGTTTCTCTTTCCTCACTGCTGAATCTCTAGCATCTAGAACTGTGCTGGGTATATAGTATGCATTCAGAAAAAAATCATAATGAATGAATAAATGAATGAATGAATGATTACTTACCCTGGAATACCAATTTCCCTTCTCTATACCTAGGTACCCTCTATTCATCATTCAAATTCCAGCTTAAATGTCACTTTTTCAAGCCACCATTTTTGACCCCTAGGGCAAGATCAGCTTTCTCTACGACTTGTTCTTACATGTCTCTGTATGTCTAAGTTCTCCATAGCACTTATTAGAACTTTAACTTATAAAGTCCATTATTTGTGAGATAATTTGCTTAGCTCCCGTCTTCTTTTCTAAACTGTAAAATGTCCTTATCTTGTTTTTAATCACCTCCCCAACATCTAGCAAAATGCCTGGAACAGAGACATGCTCCATAAATAGCTGTTGGATAAAAACATGGACAGATGGATGGTCAAGCAACTCCTCATTATAAATTTCAGTCCCTTTGTTCCACTTGTTCAATGTTCTCTCAACAAAAAAATAGTGGTTAGTGAACCAGAGGGAATGTTTTTCTATACCGGACAGATTCTTATTTAAACATACTCCTCCATGAATTCAGTAATGCTTGTAGGATCCCTTAAAGCTGATGCCTCATACCAGCCTCTTTACCCCCCATGTTATTTAATGAAATAAATACTTTATGAGTTTCTCCTCTGGACCAAACTACTCAGGAGGGAAAGGTCATGTAAACAGTAGAAAGACCAGAAGCTTTAAAACAGAAAGATCTCTTACACTTTGACTGCCTGTGTGAGCTTGGCTAAGTTACCAGTTGAGCCATGGGTTCTTCATCTGTCAAAGAGAAACAGCAATACCTATCTTGTGTGGTTGATGTAGAGATTATTAATAATGCATGTAGTGTGCTTGCCATATAATAGGTGCTCAAAATATGGCATCTGTTACTACTATCACGATAAGGTAAGCTCCTAGAGGGCAGAATACACTTGCATTCCCAGAACCTTATGTATAGAATACTCTTAGTAAAGGTTGGTTAAACTGACCAGCAGAATATGTGCTACTTCTCCACTCTCAACGGGTTTTAAATCTAAGCATGAAAATAAGTTCCAAAACAGATTCATGAAATATTTAGATAATAACAAAATATAATCCTTATTATAGTGTACTATATACAAGATTAGAGCAAAATATGTGTTACAGGCCATAAGTGCTTTGGATGGCCAGGCAGGAAATGGTAAGAGGTGGCTGGCTATAGTTATTGGGAAATGATAAGTTCCCATGTCTGTGTGTAAGATATAGACCAGTAAGCCTCCTATAAAAATATTCAATTTCTTTGTCATTAGCTCTACCCATGTTGGATAAAATTGTAGGAAGCATCAACCTGATGCTTCTGGGTAAATATGATGGCAGATGAAATTGGGTTATTGATCTTGAGTAGCAAGCTGTATCTGTCATAGTAATGGATGCTTTTTCCCCCTTTAACAATCAGTGGTTAGTTAGCTAATGATCACAAATAGGTTCTGATGACGGTGAGTAACGCTGCTCAAATAGGGCTGTATTATGTGGAGTACATCCTAGCCTTGGAAAACTAGAACACAGACTCAATCCCATATTCCCCTTTTTCGCAGCGTGCTCTGTACAGGTTTTCAGTTGAATTGCATCATCCATAATCATTACTTATTGTGGTCCCTTTATCTTAACCAAACTCTTTGGTTACAGCTCTACTAGATGGGACTGAGATAGTGAGAATGAACAAAACAATGCTGCTTTTTCCCAAGACGTTGTCTCCTTTTTGTTACGTAGGTGTCTCTGTAAATGTATTTGACATAGATCCAAACACAGGCGCCCCATTAAAGGCTTTGGTACACTAGCAATCATACTGAAAGCTTCAGATGCCTAGTTACAGAACTGAATGCAGCCATCAACACACTCAGAAGTCCTCACATTAGGGAAAGAGATGACCACCGTCTTTCGTCACCTCAAGCCATGTAAGGATGATCTAGAATCCACCCATGCCAACTGGCAGCCAGGCACACATCAACCTGCCCAGATTCTACACCTGCGGCAACGAGCCCAGTCAGACCAGCCGTCCTGAGAATGAGTTACTTGCCCACACACCTGCATCACAGTGGCAGACAAATGTCCTGCAAGCCGCTGCCCTCCACACTCCTACACACACCATGCACACCTAGATGAACGCGCCTGAATATTCTTATTCCCAAGGACAGAGACCTGACACTGTGCTCACACGATCACAAACAAAAACACATGTGGAATTATGCATCTTGTTCATCCAGGGCAGCAAAGCGCACTTATTATACACAGGCTTTCATGCCCCGCCCAAGACCCTTGGAAGAGTGGTTTGCTTTTCTCTGAGCCATGCACAAACTAGTCCTTCACCCCCGGGTGCGTGCCCAGCGTAGATAAAAGAGCAACTCGGCTGCAGTCCCGTCGCTCTTTTCAACTCTTTTCTCCGCCTGAACTCCCCGGGGGCCGGGTGGCGCCGGTCGGCCACGTCCGACTCCGGTGCCCTCCCCGCCCCTGCCGCGCGACGGGGCGGGGCCCAGCCGGCGGCCAGGAAATGCCCAGGAGAGGGTGTCACCTGGGCAAGCCCGACGACGTGTTGATTCCCAGGATCGCCGCCTTCCCGGGTCTGGGCCTCCGAGACCCGAGCCCGATCGCGCTCACCTGTTCCCCAGGCGCGGCCCCGGGGAGCCCTGGGACGCTCCCGGGACCGCTCTCACCCTTCAACTCCACAACCATGAGCAAGTTGGGCAAGTTCTTTAAAGGGGGAGGCTCTTCCAAGAGCCGAGCTGCTCCCAGCTCCCAGGAAGCCCTGGTTCGACTTCGGGAGACAGAAGAGATGCTGAGCAAGAAACAAGAGTACCTGGAAAATCGAATCCAGAGAGAGCTCAGCCTGGCCAAGAAGCACGGCACGAAGAATAAACGAGGTAGGCTCGGGGTCTGGCCCCAGGCGTGAACTCTCCCCCTCCTACCTCCAGACGTTTCCTTGGGGACAGTCCGGTCTGGCCCACAGCACCTGTCCCCCAGGCCACCAGGTGTGCTCCCATGGCCTTTCTAGAAACTGGTAATGACCCCCCAGGGGCCCGGAGTTAGAGAGAGCTGAGCAAAGCACAATCCTAGAGGGCAAAATGTAAGGAGGCATCACACATCTCAGGAATCAAGATGAACAATATTTTTATGCAATATTTTAAAAACTCAAAGTTGATACAAAAGCATCCATAATGAACAAAATATCAATATTTAAAATAAAAACAGGATTGGTATTATTGATTCTTTTCTGTTGCAGCTGGCCCTTATGTGTTCTGCACAGCCCTTCTTTATTTCAAATTTGTTCTGAAATGTGATGTTTTGTTCATCGTGGATTTTTTTTGGTATTAATTTTGAATTTCACAAATATTGCATTGAAATATTATTTATCTTGATTATTGCTTTTTTGGGTACCCCCTTAAATTTTACTCCTGGCTTGTCTCACCCTGGTCCAGTCCTGCTGATTTCAATGCTAAATATCAATTTTTCTGCCGTGTGTTTGTATTTTGAATCGCACATTTTAACTTGCTTGTAAATCTCCATTGAAGTATATTCTAGTATGTTCTGGTTTCCCTTTTCCTCAGCTGTTGAAGACTTTAGTTGGCTGTTGTGCAGTTGAGCTATTATACCAAAAAAGTAATGTCGGAGAATTAAATATTAATTCTATCACTGGCTTTTGCCACGCGGAAAGGACTTTAAGTCAGTAATGATTCTTGGTGATCCCCTTGCACCTTGAACCTTTTGTTCTTTGCCAGAGCTAATTGGTTTCTTCAGTGTATGGCTCTCTCTATAGAGAATAGATCTAAACAACACCCGTGGCACATATAAAAACCCAGCAAGAAGTTGAAGTGATTTGCTCTTGTAACACAAGTTCAGTGACAGACCCAGAAATAGAAGTGGCAATTTAGGACTCTGCTCACCACCAAACCCTGAACTTGCATCCTCAAGTTGGGCTTCTTGAGTCATAATGAAGCCTTGGGAAGATTTAGTTTGCCCTAAATGACCCTGCTATTGTTTAACACAGGAAAGGAATCATGTCTCCTGGAGTCGACCTTGAAAATCCTGCTCTTTCCATAAAAATGACATTTGTGCCCATTTACTACCAACAACAAAAAGGCCAAGTTTCATTTTCCTCTGCTCTTGCATGTAACTCTTGTCCACATTATAGGCTGTTTTAGAGTTAAGTGCTGGTTTCTATTTTTACTTCGTGTCTGAAATATTTTGGGATGTTATTAAATGGCAATTTCTACAGAGAGACTACGCCAATATGACTTGCTAAAAAGCCATTTGTTGTTCTGTTCCTGGGCCCTTCCTCTTCAGTTTGATGGGTACTCTGCCATTTGCTTAGAGTACCCATCAAGGTACTCTGTCAAAGGTTTTTTTTGTGTTTTTTTTTTGATTTGTTATCCACTTGGATCTGTACGTAGCTTTATCTACAGTGGTTGCTCAGTAAATACTGGCTTAAAAAAATCTGAAAAATGAAACGTCTGCTTCTATGAAGTGGTAGAAATATAGATTTGCTTTCAAAAGAAAAGAATGTAAAATAATATAACGTTCTTGAGTTGGCAATGCACTAAATAAAGTGTCTACAAGTAGACTTTATAAAGACACCAAAAAAAAATAAATAAAGGCAACACAATCAGGAACATCAATCTAACTTCCTTAAATCAGAGTAGCTAGAGATGTATCAAGTGCAAATAATCAATTGGTTTCAGAAAAGCTATTTCTTTTTCATCATTTATCCATGGGAACTTCATTGGAGTTAGCCCAAGCCTGATTCTACAGTGGCCCTGGAAGTAGGAAGAGTCTGGTTAGCATGAGGCCATCTGTAATCTAAACTATGGAAAGAATCCAATCACAGGCCATGCATTCGAAACGCTGTCAATATCAGCATCTTCCAAATAACTTCATATACATATGGTTACTGTTTTCCGTTAGCCCCCAAGAAATATTTTCACACACATAATAAGGCCAAATATACTTAGTACTAAATGGATCTTGTGCTACACAATGTCAGTGTCAGAATGGCCGTAATTTACCTGTTAATCAAAGTGACATATGTATGTGCAGTTAAAGTTTTACTTCTAGAGGCGGTTAGTCAGCTAACATGCTGTCAAGAATGCTAGTTGAGTGGCCATCTAGTATCATATCAGAAAGGGCCATACTCCCAGCCAGTACAAATTCTTCCGTGATCTAGTTCTCTACAACAGAAGTTTTGACAGTTAGCATTCTCAATGTCAAATATGGATTTTATTGGTAAAATGAGTAACTCTTAAATTAGCATAATAAATGTTAGAAATGGGATCTCCCTGGTGAAATTGTGGGTATTCTAAACCTGTGGTTTGGCTGAGATAGTTTAGAGATACTTCCTTGCTCCCCACGTAAGAACAGGCGTTAAGAATGTACTAGGTGTATAACTAACAACGTTAGGATGGTAGCCGGGACTTGATCAAATCAGTGTAGTGTCCAGTCCTTGGTTCAGGTGGATGTCTGAACTCCCACAGAGCACAGCACCCTGCCAGGGAAGGTCGCTGTCTGTGTTCAGTGAGCCTTTCGTATAAGATGTATTAGACTAAAAGGACATAGAGCTGGAACTTCAGTGAGCTCATGAACAGGTTGAGAAACTGTTTTTTGCCTGCTTGGCCAATGTATGTTTGCTTAATAAATGTATCTGCAGATCTGAGTCTGAAACTTGCTTTCATTGCAACTTGTAGCAAGGCTGTGCAGTGGTAGCTAATTCTTACTTCAAACCTCTTTGGCAATTACCATAATCTACCAAAAAGAGCCTGAGTGGGCACCACCAAACTGGTTTTGCAACAGCCATGATATCAAGGCTCTGTTGATCTAAAAGAGGAACAATTGAAGCAAGATCTATAATTTGGTTAAAAACTTGAGAAGAGCAGGCATTCTTTAGTGCAGTTTATTCAGATTACTATGATAGAACTCCTGCTTTATATAAGCTAGTAATCTGCTTTGTGGAAAAGCAGAATTTTTTATACGTCACGTAATTTTTTTCTATTTTTGCTGAGCACTGTCATCTAGAGCAGTTTTCAGTCCTGGCTGTATGTGAAAGTCACCTTGATGCCTGCGGGATCCTGCCCGCATAGATTCTAATCTAATTGGCTGGGGTGGGGTTTGGACATCAATATTTTTTAAAGGTGCCCCCAGGTGATTCTGCCCTGTAGCCAGGGTCAAGGATGAGAAAACTAAATCCATGGTAATGTTAGTGGGGTAGAAATACAAGGTCTCTTAGTCTTGAAGTGCTTCCTAACTCTTTTCATATCATGGCACCCATGGGCACCGATAATGTTTGTATGTGTCACTGGGATAACCAAGGACCAGCAGCTCAAGGACTCTGGACACCCCAGGCTGGAGGCCTCAGGAGCTGAAGGTATCAACATTTTAGTACATTGCAACTCCCTCCTGCCACACTAGTTGGTGGAACATTTTAGAGGTCACTGTTCTAACCTCCCTTATGAGTTTTTTTTTTTTTAATAAAATCATTAAGAGATGGTCACAGGGATTTGCTTAAGTGTAATATCCCTCTTCAGTTTTCATCAATGTGTAAATATCTGATAGAAAGTAACTTAGTGTTGTAGTCAAGAGCCTGGGCTTCAAAGCAGATAGCCCTGGGTTTGATTCCTGGCCCTGTCCTGACACTTAGAAACGGTGTGACTTTAGACCATTTACTTGGCCTGAGTCTCAGTCTCTTCATCTGCATAATGGTGGTGATAAAGTTGATCCTCAAAGGTTTGATGATTAACGACATTACTGTGTCAAGCCCTCCATTCAGCACTTTATATATATCACCCTTTGTGATAACATAGCATTTTTTTTTTTTTTAAAGCTGACGTCAGTTTCCTAGTAAGGTCCACATACTGGCTCCAATTTGTCTTCTGGAATAACACGGAATAAATCTACTCCACCTGTCATGTGAAGACCTTTCACATAGTTGAGGACAGCAGTCACTTGCCTGAGTCTCCTGTTCTGCAACCCCACCTCTGTCACTTCCTCAGTTACCGCTTCCCGTGCTGAGGTTTGCTCACCAGGGCAGGTCAGTCAGAGAGTGAGTGGCCCTTGACGTCTTCCCCCTCGGTACCGCTCTACTCTCTCCCCTCACTCTTGTGGTGGCCCTGTTGCTTACATTTTCCCAGGCAGAACAAGAACTCCAAATATGTAACTATGTGAAAAGGGGTGGATCCAGGCTGGAGTTATCACTAGGCCTCAGGCTGTTGGGAATTGGACTTACAGAGGTGAGAGGTTGAGACAGAGAGGAAGTGAATTTGACCAAAATCCCTCCTCAGTTTCATTTCACAGGATTCCAGTGACAACTCGGAGCCGAGGTCATTCAACGTCTTTGCCAGGTGTCTGTTTGGTGAAATGAGACCTCAAGGCAGAGAGTCTTGTGTGCATAGCTGGCTCCCTTTGAGCCCTGAGGTGTTTGGGGGCAAGGATGAATTTGTTTTCAGAGTCATGATGCAGTTTGGGGCTTCCTTGGAGTCGGGATGTGGGCACAGTCCCACTAGTTTAGCTCAATGCTGGAATCTCTTTGGGCTTTTTATGATAGTTGTCACAGAGCTGAAGTCTGCAATCTCAAACACCGGAGACCAGAAGAAATTGGTAAAGAGAACCACATCGGTATCAGCTGGTTGAGTGCCAAACTAGTGAGGGCGAAAGCATGGCTCAGGTAATAGGAGACAGGCACAGACTGCAGGACCCAGATGGAAGTTCCCCTGGGAGATATCACTTACCTGGCGACCTCTTTTCCTAATAGAATTTCTCAAAATGTGGGCCTCAGATCAGCTGCATCAGAAGCCCTGGAGGATGCTGGTTAAAGTGTATACTCAGAAGGACGCCCCTAAAAATCCTAATTTAGGGTTGAGTGTAGAGTTCAGAAACCTGAACTTTGAACAAATAACTCAATGATTCTGATGCAATTTGAGAACCTGTATGTATTATTTAATGGGCTGTTAAACTGGGAGGCACTATCTCTTCTCTCCTTTCTTCCTCCCCCATTCTGTTCTCTTGTTCCTCCTCTCCTCTGGCATCACTCAGATACCCGGATGTGTTACACAGATACTCCTGCTGTGTTAATTGTGAAGAAACACTCCCAGAGCTTCTGACAAGTCATCTTAGGCACCGGAATTAGTTTTCTTTAGGGAAGTGTATAGGGTACTATTACTCCACAATCGTTGTGCAGGGTCCCAGAGTCCCCCAGTATTCAAATTACAACCAGGCATCACAATAGTGTTCTGTTTGCCTCTGATTATCCAATTGTTGTACCACACTCTGTGTATTCTGGGCCCAGGGAAAAGAATTTTATTCCTGGGGCATCCAATACCTGGATCTTATTCTCAGGTCAACTGCCCATTTCTCTTCTGGAAAAGACAGATCAATAGAAATGTGACCCTTCCTCAACCTCCACCCTCAACTTCCTCCCTCACCTCGGGAACTCCCATCAGGCTTTACCCCCTGGTTGGGGGGGACCTAAAATGTCTGGACCACTCCTGGGAGCCCTATTCACTTAAACTGTAATTTTAAAACTTCTCGCTTTCTTAATACCTCCCACTCCCCTCTGAGCCCTGGCAAGGATCTACAACTGGACTTGGAAAGAATTAAAAATCCCAGCCAGATTTACCCTTCCCCCGCTTTTTAAAAACAATATTTTAAACTTGCATTCCATGTTTTACATGTATTTCTATTCAATATCATCTTATTTTCAGTTGCCTTAAAATTAAGATTTTAAAATTCCAATTTCATTGGCTTATATATGAGCCATTTCTTTTGGTTGAATCAGTCACAGATTTATTCAGCTGCCTTTTTTGTTGTTGTCCAAGTATTAAAATTTATTGAATAAGACAGAACCAAGGACAGAAGCTCATGACACATCACTAGGGACTTCATTCCAGGATCACCTCTGCATGATAGCAATGATGTTTCATGTAAGATTCAGCTAAGGCATGATTACCGGTTTGACACCCCAGCACTCAGTGAGTTTAGTTGTTCATCTAGCTATGAATACACCTGACCTCTATCTCTAGCCCACACCATCTTATTTCTCTAAGTTTTTTTCTCTTTTCCCTAACAATGCCTCAGTATACCTTACAAAGTACATTCCTAAAACCAAACTATATTCACACACCTCTGGTTCACAATGCTGGTTTATGAACTGGTAGTGTGTTAACTTCATCAGATTCACCTGGAAAGCTTTTTAAGATGCCACAGCAGGAGATTCTGTTTCAAGAGATCTGGGATAAGGTTTAGAATTCTGGTACTCATAGCTTTCTGGGTGATTTTGGTATGTATAAAGTTAGAAGGCCAGTGGGTGGTCCATATTTTTTCTTTGGTCATCATCCAGTAACCCAAAGAAAAGAAGCCCATGAGATTAGTTTTTGAACTAAATTTTCACCTTGTGAACTCGTATTAGCTTCTAGTTACCACTGGTTTCTTTTCTACTTCCCCAGAAACTAGAGTATAGAGTGTATCTGTTCTAGAATCATTCTTTCAAGTATCTGTGGTACAAATTTTGATAGTTTGCTGACCTATCATATTGGATTGGCCAAAAAGTTCATTCGGGCATGGAAAGACCTGAGCAAACTTTTTGGCTAACCCGTAGCTTCTTCTATGAGGGTAATTGGGACCGTTTCTTGTGTTATATAACTTTACATCTAGTTTATTTTTTTCCTTCATGAATTTGAAGCTATAGTATAAATATTGGAACGTTCATTTGTTATTATTCTTCATTTAAATTCCACAAAGCTGGAATAGAGCACCATATTTGGGGAAATATTTACATTCAGCAAAAATATAATTTTACTTGATTTATGCTATTTTGTAGTTTACTGAATCAGCCACAATAAAATAGAATAAGGTAGAAAAGTTACTACTAACACCATGGTTATGCCAAAATCATAGGATTTATGCAGTTTCAAGAAACTACAACAGGAGATTACTGTGAACTGTCCTCAGATGTACTTAGTATTACTAGTATGTTTCTCAGTATTTAGGGCTACTTATTTCAGATCAGATTTTATTTTCAAGATAACAGAAAAAGAAACCTCAAAACACATAATACTCTAGCCTATGCCTATAAGGCAAGACATCTGATTCTGAGTTTTAAAGTTTATGATGCTTTGCTTTGGGGGTCAGTTTTGGAAAGGGCATGAATAATCTATTTTGGTATTCAATTTTTGTAATACGCTTAAGTACACATGAATCTATTTGTGCTCTTAAGGGACAAAATTATCACAATCACTTAAAATATATAAATAATATTGAGGTTTTATTTTTTAAAACTACACTCTCAATCCTCTGCTTTAGCAAACTACATCCAGAACTTACAGCATATACCAGTAATTTTAGTTTCTCCTACTTTTTCTGACTATAATTTTATAGAAGTTCTAACACATACACAATTGCTCAAAAATTTGCAGAAGGTGAAGGAAAAAAAAACAAAACGAGAGTCTGGAATAAATATAAAGCAAATAATAAGACATTTCCTGAGTAACTGACTTTCTCGTACCAGAGATTTTAATTACTTACCTCAAACAAGTGGTATTAATAGAGAATTACTTATTGGAAATATTTAGGACTTAGTACGAAGTTTATATGGTCATACTTTAAAGCAGTAAGAGCTCTTAAACCTGGACCAGTGGCTCTCTCAGCCCACTGCTAAGCCCTTTTCTCAAATATTTCTATCTTGTGGGAATTTCCAGTGAGAGAATGGGAAATAGCTAAAGTCCTGCCCATCATCTGCTCTGTGCAGCCTCCAACACCTCTTCTCAATCTAGCAGTCTAGTGACTTAAATACCAACAGTGTAATTGCTACCCTCAAACAAAACAAACCCAAAATGGCAAGCAAGGAGGAGTGGTGATTTTTAAAGTATAAGAAAGGAAAAGTTGATTATTCTCTGTTAAAATTTGGGAATCGTTGTATTAGAAGTTATTTAAAAACTTAAAATTGAATGTCAACCAGTGAGCTTAAATTAATAAAGTTTACACTTTTATATTTGGCTTACATATGAAGTTAGAGAAATAAAATTGTGCGACAAAACATTTTGGACATTTCATTCTCTATTTGAACATGAATTTTTAGTGAATCTTTTTGGTTCTTTCACAGAGTGCTATATGCTGCACAGTCATAACGGGTGTGTCTTCTTTGCTGTAGCAGGAACATTGTTCAACAGGCCTTTCTCAATGAGCAGTGCTATTTATATTACCATTCTTTTTGTATATTTCATTCATGTAAAAGGAAAGTCAGTGTAACCTTGGAGTTTGAACCAAGATATTATCCTAACTCAGAACTTCTACTGTGTTGACTGAAGCAAGAAAAAAAAGTTATGATTATGTTAAGCCAATTTACACATATTTCAAAGATCATATACACAAGAACCTATGTTTTATCATTTTTTGAGCAGTTTGACAACTTTTATTCATGTAAACTATATTTACGTAAACTATTATAATTGTTGAGTGCTTTTCTCTCACTTACATTTGAAAAACTAAAGAATAGTACATAGAGTTCATCACCAATGTCAAAGTAAACCTTTCTTCAAAAATTTAAGTTAGTAATAGTCACCTTGCTTTGAGGATAAGAATTATGTATTCCTCCAGATTTTTTTTTTTGGTATTCCTCCAGATTTGTTGGTCATAGGATCTCTGGGGAATAATCATAGAATCATAAGCAGTGGGAACTAATGGGGGCTCTAGGGGTAAAGTTTGTTGGTTCTCAGGAGCACCTACAAGCCGTGGGCACAGTAGTTGGAACTATTGGTGCATCATATGAACAAGGAATACTTATTTACAAGTAGGAAATAGAACCACATTACACACACACACACACACACACATACGCATAACACATATATCCATATATAGATACATATACACACATGCACATATAAACACATGCATATACACATATTCGTATATACAGACATACACAAAGGTACACACACAGCATACAAAATTATACCCATAGGTACCTATGTCTACCCTGTAGAATGAAGCATAATCAGCTGTTTTCTGAGTTTTTCTATTTAATATTTGCTGGTTTCATGTTCATACTTTTTCCTCTATATTCTAGGCAATAGCAGGCCCATAAAGGTTACCAATTTATCAGGTTACTAATAATACTAGTAGCAAGTAGAAAACTTATTCATTCAATTGGTTATATATTCTGCCTGGTCACTTAACTGGGTCTTTACAAAGAATGTCAAGTAGATTTTAATTAATACATTGGTATAGTGTTCCAATAACAAGTTAATTTTACTTGCCTGGAAATTGACCTTGGAAGCAATTAATTATGAAAAATAGGAATTTCGGTAGATATTTAAAATGAGTCTTTTTTACAGAGTGAAGTAAGTCAGAAAGAGAGAAACAAATATCGTATATTAACGCATATAGGTGGAATCTAGAATAATGGTATAGATGATCTTATTTGCAAAACAGAAATAGAGACACAGACATAGAGAACAAACGTATGGATACTGATGGGGAAATCGGGGTGGGTGGGATGAAATGGGAGATTGGAATTGACATATATACACTACTATGTGTAAAATAGATAACTAATGAGAACCTACTGTATAACACAGGGAACTATACTCAGTGCTCTGTGGTGACTTAAATGGGAAGAAAATCCAAAAAAGGGGGGATATATGTACATGTATGGATGATTCACTTTGCTGTACAGCAGAACTTGACACAGCAGTCTAAAGCAGCTATACTCCAATAAAATTTTTTTTTAATTTAAAAAAAAGGAAAAAATAAATAAAATGAGTCTTTTATGCAAGCATTTCTTCTTTTTTTGGCAACTCAAGCCTAATAGCACTTTTAGGTCATGAACTTCCCCTCTCAGATTTATCTCCTCTATTAATCTCTTGGGTGACATCCTGGCAGTAAGAACTGCCTTATCTCCAAAAGTAAGTGTGAGCTTTTTAGGATGCGGAGAGGAACATCATTTCTGTTGGACAATAACTTCCATTTCCCTTGTCTTCTTCTATCTTTCTTCAGATGGCTAAGGCCACCTCTTTGTAATCCTTTACACTTCATAATATTAATCAATCACTCTTCTTTTTTTTTAACACAAAATTCAGTACAACATTACTGGCTTGCTTCCAGCAATATTCCTCTTCCAAATGCCCTTTCCTCAGAATATCTCTCATTCCTTTTTTATTGTTTTCTCAAGTATATGCTTTGCCATTGTATAATCCACTACATCATTTCTGTGGTGTAATCTTCTTTTAGCTTGCTATTTACCCTTTTTAATGACATTTAATATTGACCAGACCTCTGAAAGTGTGATCTTACTTATAAGTTCCAGCTAGTGTGGCAAACTGGTGTGATTTGCTCCGGCTTCTCAGCCAGAAACGTTACATCATTTAGTAAAGAGATTTGCAGCAGGGGAGAGGGTCAGGGGCTAGAAGTAATATGTTTCATCATTCATGCTTCTTACTGAGCAGTGTGTTTGAGCATCTGTGTAGACAGTCACCCTGGCTTCATTACCTTCCCTGTGAGGTCTTCCCTAACCCTCCAGAGAGAGTGTAGTGTGTACATTCCTCTGTGTATCCATTGTGCTGTGTATGTGTCTCTTATTATTTTCCTCAATGTCTCCTATGCTACTTGAAGTGAAGGATGTACCTTATACAAGTTGGTATCCATGGAGACAGTTCCTGTAAGATGGTAGGTGCTTAATAAATGCTTGTTGAATGATGAATAAGTGATTGAATGCCCGTTTTATATTTTGCCTCCTCTGAGATTGTAGCCTTATTTCTTTGCTCCTGCAGTGCCAAGCATGTGGTGGATCTCCAGTGCATACCTGTGGAGTGACTGAAATGAATGGATGAAGGATATTTTTTTAAAAATGACGAAGCCTGGGGAAAATTCATAATGGGTTGGCCCTGGACAAATAAATGAATGTTAGAATTTTCTAATATTTCCCCAGCTGTTTCCAATCTAACCTGTGACTTTGAACAGAAACACTTTGTTTTTATTCCATTTATGGATTGCTCATGGTGATGCTTACTCAGATTGTGTTTTTCGAGAAGTATAATGAGTTGCCATAAATAGAACTATTGTTTGATTAATGAAGTGAGTTGTATGTGAGTAAGAACGGGGCTTACATTGAAGTTTCTCGAATAAAACAACACGATTAGGAGACTTCCCAGTTAAAAGAAAAAGAGGACATAACCAATTGTGAGTGGCATGTCACTTAAGCACTCTCTGGGATTAAGTCTTCCAAGCTTCATCTTTTTAGGCCTTCTCTAGAAATCATCCGTTCCTGGGAGAGAGTAGAGCTGTCGTAATCCAGTTTCATATTTCACAGATAGGTTTGTAGTCACTAGATATGATGGTTCCTAAAATGTTCTTCCTTTTTTTGCCAACTAATAGATGAACAATGGCATGGATTTATACACCTTCAACAAGCAAAGAATAACAGATTGACCTTTCCAATCAAGATGCCCTCTACATTATCTAAGCAATGAAACTGCAACTCTTTTCTGCTATTTGAAGTTATTTTTCATAGATGACTGAAAGCCTTCCTCCTCTGGCAATGTGGTAGAGTTGCAGAGGGCTAGTTGAATTTTGGTTCAAGTGGGTAATTCTTACATTTCAGTCCCAGTTCTCAATGGGCTGTATAGTAAGGGCTCTACGTGTATCCCTTGGCAGCAGTACATACCGGACATTGTTCTGCAGCTCCGTTGCTGAAGGAACATCACTGTTATGCAAAGAGACAAAACCCCTGGAAGTTTCTCCCCCACAAAGGAATACAGTAGATTCCTTTGTTTTAGAAAGAATGTTTTCCAGGTTTCATCAGCCGCCTAAAAGCACATGTAGGAGCTTGGCAGATTGAATTGCACATTCTACATAGGTTAAATTACACCCCTCGAAAAGCATCCTTCTTTGCTAAATCAGGAGTGATGCTTTATTTGCAACATTTGTCGAATGTCTTTGAAAAAAATACAACTGTTTCTTTCCTAAATTTGTTATTAGAAAACAAAGTTAAAGCCTGTCCATCTCATGGTGGGCGCATGGCATCATCATTTCACATGAGAAACAGCTCACAGGGATACTCCTCATATACACCTCTTGACTCTTTGGAACAGAAGCGTCCGGTCTTAGTGTTTGGGAGAAACATACTGTGCCAGATAGAAGCCACAAGAAGTGTCAGGTGTCCTGGGGCCAGATCCAGCCATATAGAAATCATCTGTTTTGCTCACACAAGGTTTTTTGAAAAATGTAGCTCAGCTTTTAAATTTGAAGGATTTGGGATGCAAATCCAGATCTCTTGCTTCTTTTGATCGTGTGGAAGGCTGGGCGTGCAGTCTGCATGGCAGCCAAGGACTGGAGCCCAGTGGTGTTGCTTCCATAGATCAGGCTTAATCTCTCCTGGTCTCTGGAGTTCCCACTTCCTCCTGTTGTCTCTTTGATACTGGAGCCAGTGTCCATGGCCATTTATCATCACTCTTGCACTATTTTTTATTGTTATAATAGAGGAATATTCCTCTATCTCTTTCTCACAGGTGAGAAAACAAAGAAGGCCTTTCCCCTTAACCTCTTGCTCTCTCCTTCACTTTCTTTCTTTCTTTTTTTTTTTTTTAACATCTTTATTGGAGCATAATTGCTTTAAAATTATGTGTTAGTTTCTGCTCCATAACAAAGTGAATCAGTTATACATATACATATGTTCCCATATCTCTTCCCTCTTGCGTCTCCCTCCCTCCCACCCTCCCTATCCCACCCCTCTAGGTGGTCACAAAGCACCAAGCTGATCTCCCTGTGCTATGCGGCTTCTTCCCACTAGCTATCTATTTTACATTTGGTAATGTATATATGTCCATGCCAGTCTCTCACTTTGTCACAGCTTACCCTTCTCCCTCCCCATATCCTCAAGTCCATTCTCTAGTAGGTCTGAGTCTTTATTCCCGTCTTGCCCCTAGGTTCTTCATGACCTTTTTTTTTCTTAGATACCATATATATGTGTTAGCATACAGTATTGGTTTTTCTTTTTCTGACTTACTTCACTCTGTATGACAGACTCTAGGTCCATCCACCTCACTACAAATAACTCAATCTCGTTTCTTTTTATGGCTGAGTAATTTTCCATTGTATATATGTGCCACATCTTTATCCATTCATCTGTTGATGGACACTTAGGTTGCTTCCATGTCCTGGCTATTGTAAATAGAGCTGCAATGAACATTTTGGTACATGACTCTTTTAGAATTATGGTTTTCTCAGGGTATATGCCCAGTAGTGGGATTGCTGGGTCGTATGGTAGTTCTATTTTTAGATTTTAAGGAATGTCCATGCTGTTCTCCATAGTGGCTGTATCAATTTACATTCCCACCAACAGTGAAAGAGTGTTCCCTTTTCTCCACACCCTCTCCCACATTTATTGTTTCTAGATTTTTTGATGATGGCCATTCTGACCAGTGTGAGATGATATCTCATTGTAGTTTTGATTTGCAGTTATCTAATGATTAATGATGTTGAGCATTCTTTCATGTGTTTGTTGGCAATCTGTATATCTTCTTTGGAGAAATGTCTGTTTAGGTCTTCTGCCTATTTTTGGATTGGGTTGTTTGTTTTTTTGATATTGAGCTGCATGAGCTGCTTGTAAAGATGCTACCAGAAAACTACTAGAGCTAATCAATGAATTTGGTAAAGTAGCAGGATACAAAATTAATGCACAGAAATCTCTGGCATTCCTATACACTAATGATGAAAAATCTGAAAGTGAAATCAAGAAAACACTCCCATCTACCAGTGCAACAAAAAGAATAAAATATCTAGGAATAAACCTACCTAAGGAGACAAAAGACCTGTATGCAGAAATCTATAAGACACTGATGAAAGAAATTAAAGATGATACAAATAGATGGAGAGATATACCATGTTCCTGGATTGGAAGAATCAACATTGTGAAAATGACTATACTACCCAAAGCAATCTACAGATTTAATGCAATCCCTACCAAACTACCACTGGCATTTTTCACAGAACAAGAACAAAAAATTTCACAATTTGTATGGAAACACAAAAGACCCCGAATAGCCAAAGCAATCTTGAGAATGAAAAATGGAGCTGGAGGAATCAGGCTCCCTGACTTCAGACTATACTACAAAGCTACAGTAATCAAGACAGTATGGTACTGGCACAAAAACAGAAATATAGATCAATGGAACAGAATAAAAAGCCCAGAGATAAACCCATGCACATATGGTCACCTTATCTTTGATAAAGGAGGCAAGAAAATACAGTGGAGAGAAGACAGCCTCTTCAATAAGTGGTGCTGGGAAAACTGGACAGGTACATGTAAAAGTATGAAATTAGAACACTCCCTAACACCATACACAAAAATAAACTCAAAATGGATTAAAGACCTAAATGTAAGGCCAGATACTATCAAACTCTTAGAGGAAAACATAGGCAGAACACTCTATGAGATAAATCACAGCAAGATCCTTTTTGACCCACCTTCTAGAGAAATGGCAATAAAAACAAAAATAAAGAAATGGGACCTAATGAAACTTCAAAGCTTTTGCACAGCAAAGGAAACCATAAACAAGACCAAAAGACAACCCTCAGAATGGGAGAAAATATTTTCAAATGAAGCAACTGATAAAGGATTAATCTCCAAAATTTACAAGCAGCTCCTTCACTTACTTTCATTACCTGCTTCCTCCTTCAGAGTTTAGGTGTCTGATTCAGACACCTAAAGTAGTTTGTGGTATGGAGATTATAGTGTAATTTGAGATCTCACATCTTGGTGAATTTTTAAATTTCTCCCAACTATTTTGAAGGGCAGAAACCATATGTTAATACAGGCGTTCAAAATTGTGTCCAAACCAGAACTTGTTATTATTATGTCAGCTGCGCCATGTGGCTTGTGGGATCTTAGTTCCCCGACCAGGGATTGAACCTGGGCCCTTGGCAGTGAGAGCACAGAGTTCTAACCACTAGACTGCCAGGGAATTCCAGAACTTATTGTTATTAATAAAAAATATTAACAAGGTTGGGCATTATATCATGTGGCTCCCAAAATATAGTTCTGAAATCTTGTGAAGAAGATGATGGTAATGATGAAGATTTCTAATATTTAGTAATCACTCACTATGTGCCAGGCTAATTTCTTTACATATGTTATTTCATTTAATCTTTAACAACCGCATGAGTTATATTCACATTTTCCAATAAGCAGCTATGTAAGGCCACGTAGCAGTGGGTAGATGGAGCCTAGATTTGAAAGGAATCCTGACTCCAGTGTACAATGTTCTATTGTCATCTTCTAGGTGTTATTTTTATTGTTATAATTATTGTTCAACTGAGGGAGCATCATTTAAGGAGAGTTAAGTTCACATTCCAAGGTTATTACACACAGTTTTTAATTGGTAGAGGTAAGATTAAAATGCAATGCTAGTGATTCCAAAGCCCCATCTTTTATACCAAATTGCATTTTTCAATTTACAGAAAGTAATCTAAAATTAATTGTTACTAGGAAGCGTGGCATATTTTTTTAATGAAAAGTTTTAAAAATTCTCAAAAACAAAAAAAAAGAAAATACTTTTGGGTCAATGGGTATAGTTAGGTTCCAAATAAGTATGGACACTGAACCAGCCTGACAAGATAGGAAAGAGACGGACTTTGAATCTTCCACCTCTGGGTATGTTGGGTGGAGATGTGTATTTGGAGTTTAGCTTCTTAGGATACTCTGCTGTATAGTATTATGTATTGTACCATTGAAATGCAGAGCTGTTTTGTAATATTATGTTCCTGTTATGGTGAGTTAGAGTGAAAAAACAGGTAACTTGTTGCTCGGAGTTCTCAGAAATAAGATATGCAATCTCATTAATGAATGACTGTTATATAAATCACTATTATTAATAGAAATAATATCTAGTTGCTCAGTCTCTACTGTGTACAGGTACTTTATAAGGTGGTTTCCATAAATTATCACTAGTTCTTAGAACAATCACCCTGACTCTTGGGGATTATGTCCTCATTTCCAGAATAACAAACTGAAGCTCAGAGAAGGAAAATGACTTATCCAAGAAGGAAAGTGACTTATCCAAGAATATACATCTATTAAGTCATGGAAGAAAATTTCACACTCTGACTTTGAAGGCCATACTCTTTCCGTTATACCATGCTGTCATGGTGCACAAAATTATGAAATTTATTCATTTAGTATTCATTCATCTTATCTTCTCTAAAATGGACCAATAATAGTATTTACTCTTGTAGTTTTTTTGTGAGAATTAATGATATAAATCACATAATGCACATAAAACACTTAACACCAGTTTGGCATCTAGCAAATGCTCAGTATACATTGGTTTTTATTATGTACAGTATTTTGTTGGACATGTGCCAGGAACTGGGGAAACAGATGGATAGGATTCTGTATCTTTCCACAAAGGGCTTATAATTAGTGTAGGGGAGATGGAGTAGAATACATTTTACAAAAATTATAATCCAATGTAATAAATGTCATAGTGGGTGTGGATCTACAGGCAGAGTGATAGCACAGAAGGTCAGCTGGCCATATTCCTGTGTTCAGGAGAAAACCCTCACACAACTCTGGTCACTCACGTGAAGAGCCTCTCCACAGTGATATTGTATGATATTGTAGAAAGGCCTTTGTGCCAGTTGTTTTTTTTATTTTTTATTTTTTTTTTAGTTCTTTCCTAAAGGACAGATTAAATAAATAAATAAAAGCTGTTCTTTAAATTAAGTGTTAGTGCTATTCAGCAAGGACAGAAATTGTGGTGTTGTACCTGGGGAGGGAAGTAGAGCAGAACCAAGTTGACCCTGGACCTTCACAGTGGCCAGAAAGGGGCGGGGAAAGAAAGTTACCACTCATGAGGGAAATATAGAAAAGTGATCCACACCTAAAAAGCCTTTCTTTGGCAACTGTAAGAATTCCCAGCCTGTCTGCTTCCTCCCTACCCTTGGAAGGAAGCCTGCCTGTCGGCATGCCCCACGCGCTTCTGTAGAGCTCTGGGCAGCCTTCTCTTTCAAGAGAGAGACCTCATGGAGAAACACTCTTATGTAACTATGATTTCAACAGTTAGTTACACTGTTAAACTACAGTGTTCCCTGGCTTATTTTCTTACTATTACTTTTTGTATCCTATATTGTCCTTTCTTGGATTTTTAAAAAAAATTTTACTGGAGTAAAGGTATTTTTTTTGGAAACAGTGCATAGATATAAATTCTCCAAATGCCTATAGGTCTAAAAATGACTTCATTTTGTTTCAGACTTAAATAATAGTTTGGATTTTTACAGAATTCTAGCTTCAAAACATTTCAAAAATTTTAAGACACTATTCCATTGCTGTTGGATAGCCAGTATTTCAAATGTTTGATAATAATATCAGTCTCATTCCTTTGTAGATAATCTCTTTGCTTGTTTCTCCTCTGGAAACATTTAAGATTTTCTTTTTTTACCTTGGAGTTACAAAATTTCACTAGTATAGGTCTCGGCATGTGCCTTTTATTTTTTGCTTTTCACATCTAAGTGTTCAGTGAGTATTTTTATTCTGAAGAATCGTCTTCCTTCAGCTTGGGGAAACCGTATTCTTTAATTTCTTTATTACTTCTTTCCCCACCGTTGTTTCTGTTTTCTTCTGAAATTGTTATTTATTCTTGTATTATTATCCACACTCCCCCTGAAACATCCTTTCTCTTTTGAAATCCTTGTAAGACGGATGTTGGATTCCTTGGCTCTGTCCTCCAATATATTAACTTATCTCTCTTTTCATTCTATGTTCTGGGAGAATTCCTTAACTTTATATTCCAGGTCACTAATTTAGTCATCAGTTATATTTATTCTACTTTTTTAACATTTTTATTTTTTTTTAGTTATGTTTTTAATTTCTAAGTATTTTTCTTGTTTTCTAGTTGCTCGTTTTTATGGAAGCCCATTCTTGTCTTATAACACAATAGCCTCTTGATCTCCCTGAAGATACTAATACAAGTTTTGTTTTTAACATATTCTATTTCCTACATTATCTCTCTTCTCTTGGGTTCATGACAATATAGGATACAAGAAGCAATAGTAAGAAAATAAGCCAGCAAGTTCTGTTGGTTTAGTGTAAATAACTGTTGAAATTGTATCTATGAAACTTACTGCACTTAAGAAATGTTTCCTTAAATATTGAAAGAATAATTTAAAAAACTGGTAATCATCTGGAACTAATAAAATCTAGATTATTTCAATCAAATACTGTGAGGTTTGGGGTGATAAGACAATCTTGTTTGGGGACAATACATTTTATAGATACTGATTAATTATAGATTCTGATTTATTTTCAACATGGATAGAAAACTTAAGTTTAATTATATGTGTATATTTTAAATACAAGGGTATCCATTAGAATAATTTAGTATATATAACTATCCCACAGTTAAAGGGGGGTAAAATGGACAAATGAAAATTGATCAATCTATATAAAGACAAGAAAGCAAAAAGAAAATAAAAATCATAACAAACAGAAAACACAATACATATGATAGTAAAAAGACCATATTAGATGATATATCAGTTATTACAATAAATGAGAATAACTTAAAAACTTACATTAAAAGTTGGAGACTATCTGAATGGTTAAAAATAATCACACACATTAAACACTCAATGCTATCTGTAATAGGCAATATCAAAAGAGAGCAAATTAAAAATAATTTTGAAATTGAGGTCCATGTAAAATTATTACAGGCAAATTGTAATAAAAAGAAAACTGAAAGATTAATTTTATATTAAACATTAATATTAATATAAAAATATAAATTTTAATAGATAAATATTAACTTTGTATTAAATATTAATTTAATAGAAAACAAAATGGAACTTGAGGCAAAGGTTAAATGGAGATCAACTAATATTGATTCATAGATCATTAATAAACTCCAGCAGGAAAGTATAATGGCTAGAAGTCTTCATGCACCAAACAAAAAGCATTGGAATAAATATACTGAATCTGTTGGAAGAACAAGAAGAAATTGACCAAAACCATTAGAAAACAGCCTTCCCTCAGAAATCTCTGTTGCAATAACTTACATGGTTCACTCTGAAACCATAAAAATATTTGCGTTCTTTTGTCAATTCCATTTAATTATCTTCATATTAGCATTCTGCTGCTGCTGTTTTCTTGCATTCTCACTAAATGCCTTATCAAAACTCACATTTTAGGGCCTATTTTTCGGGGTGCCTTCCAAGGTGCCAGAGTCAACTCTTAGTGTTGTGATTTTTGAAAGAAGCATGTAAGATTTTGCTAAGTGTTAATGGGAGGGTATTTCTCTGAAGGCACCAGTCTTTTCCCTCACCAGTATGCCATCTAATCCTTGAGAATGACTCTACAGTGTTGATTTTATGGACACTTATGATTAGATGTAACCTTACTGATCATAGTCACTTCAGACCAAGACAAGCTTGGCATCCTAGGCTTTGGACTGTCACTCACTGACTACCTTCAAGCAAGTCATATAACTTCTCTGGGTCTCAATTAACTTGTCTTTGAAATAAGAAAATAGGGCTAGAATAGATAGTTCTTAAAATTCTTTCTTTCTCTAAAGTTTTATTTTTCTTATTACGTGATATTTACTTCTATTTTATCTATTCTTTTTCTAAAATCCAATATTAACAGAAACACTACTGTGGTATATTTTATAGACTATGAAATTTTGACTTTTCATCTTCTGACACTTGGCAGATCTTTGGAAGAATAACAAAATGTTTCAGGAAGCAGTAGTTGGTACAAGCAACTGAAAGGATAGATGCTACCCTTTAGTTTTTTTATTTGGTATCCTCTTTGGTTTCAACAATACTGATTCCATGGTTGGTGCTGAGTAAACAGCTCAGCAAGTGTCTTGAGTGAGTGATTGGCTCTCTCCTTATAAATGTGGCTTCTCCCTTATTTAGCTGCATTACAGGCACTAAAGAGAAAGAAGAGGTTTGAGAAGCAGCTCACTCAGATTGATGGCACACTTTCCACCATTGAGTTCCAGAGAGAAGCCTTGGAAAACTCACACACCAACACGGAAGTGTTAAGGAACATGGGCATTGCAGCAAAAGCCATGAAAGCACTTCATGAAAACATGTGAGTGACTTTAGTCTCCCTCTGAGCCATAAATTCCCTCAGTGCTTTGGAAGTATATGATGATCTGCACAGGAATGGGCTTACTCATTTGAGACTCTTTGACATGTAGGAATGGAATGTTCCTTCAGAGAAAGAGCAGAAGTAATATTGGCAAAAGAAAAAAAAGACCATGAAAAAATAAAGGACATTCGTTTTGCCCTTAACGTTTCCCAGTAGCCTCACTATTGTTTGACACTCCACCTGCAAATATTTTCATTCTATAATTTTTAAAAGGCTTAAATGTTAATATCTGTGAAGGTGTTAGAACTATACAATAGTGGTTGTCAAATTTTGGGGGGACTCAAAAATCACTACTAATGAGAACACAGATGCCCAAGCTCCTTCAAGAAAAGTAAGCATTGGGCCTTTTTGTTTTTAACCAAGCTCCCAGGTGATTCTGATACTAAGCAATGTTTGAGAACCATTGACATATAATAGTAGATAAAAGCATGGATTTGGGGTCAGATTTTCTGGATTATAATCCCAGATCCTGCTGACTGTCCTTGGGCAAATTACTTTGCCTCTCCCTGAGTCAGTTTCCTTATCTGTAAATTAGAAATAATAATAGTACTTACCTCATGTGGTTATTGTGAAATTCAATGAGATACAGGATATACTGCACTTAGGAGTTCCTGGCACAAAGTAAGCACTCAGTAATCTATATTCATAGTGGCAGTGGGGCTAACAATTTGCTTTATATTCACACTGAGAATCAATGTCTGGGACCTAATCCTTTTCCAAAGTTAAATATCATAGTGAAGTTTGGACCAAAGGTATGCAAGGGCGAAGAGTGACTGAGGGATGTAGAGAAGCTTCCATGGATGGGAAAAGATGGGAGAGAGAGAGCCTGGGGTCATTGAAGACATCTTTGCTAACATTTTCTTGCCTTGATAATCAATCGACAATCAGCCATCATTTCGACAGCTTCTGAGAGATCTTTCAATTCATTATCAGAGTCACAGTCCTATATTGTTGCTGTAAGCTGGGTGCTAAAATGTATTACAAAATCATAGTTTTTCTCTCCGGGTAGTTTAGCAGCATCATCCCTGGGTGTTCCTTTTGAGAAAAATTCACTCCCAGGCCCAAACTTTAGCTGTACCTTTCTCATATGATTTTTAAATAAATAATCCTTGTATATTTGTTATAAATATAAGAATTAGAAATAAGGGATGATAGGAGAATGGCAAAGTATTCTTTTTGATTACTACATGAAATTATGTCAGAATACTCAGGTTTTCCCATGTATAGAGTATGGAAAACTTGTAAAAGATTTATTCCACTGGGAATCAAAATTTCAGTGTTAATTGCTTAATAATGAGGAAAATTGTCACTTCTCTGGTATCCAATCAGTTTGGCCTAGCTTCAGAGTTGGAGGAATGATTCAGAGACAAGGTACTGGAGAGGCAGCTCAGATGCTGGCATTCGGACACTGGCAGCTTCAGTGGGTGGTTGGAGGCCAGTGGGACTTGGGTGCTAGAAACTGTCTTGAAAGCAGCTGTCCGTCCTGCGCCTGTGATTCCTTTGCTGAAGTTGCTGATTCTTCTGAGGGCTTCATAGGCCTAATCCTGCTCTCATCGGTAATCTCTCAGACCATCAGCAGCTATGGGAAAGTTCTCAGGGAGCCAGGACCTCAGACGTACTAGGCAGTCTAGAAAATAGATCTCTAGTTCCAGAGTTCACCTTCTACAAAAAGCTGCCCTGATAGCAGCTGCTGAGAGCTTCCCGAGTTTATCTTAGTCACAGTGGTCCTTGGTGGCCCATGGTACCACTTCCTGCAGAGTTAATACATAGCAGCTTATATTTAAATTTTACATATGCCCTACCAGACAAAATTTCAAAATGGGTCTACAAATATTGTTAGTTATCAAATAATTTGCCCTCTAGTGACTCCCAAATGTACTGGCTATCAATTTAATTTAATTTACATAATTTAAAATATATGTACATATAGAGAATTATTAATTTTTTTGAAATGCAATTCTTAAAGTTGATAAGTCTTATCACCCAGAATGTTTACTATCCTACTGAAATAACTAAGAGTTTATATTAAATTGACTCATTTTTCTAATTTATATCTAAATTCATAATTTTAAAGTAAAATTCTAAACTATTTCAATAAAATATTATTTCCCAGGGATCTGAACAAAATAGATGATTTGATGCAAGAGATCGCAGAGCAACAGGATGTTGCCCAAGAAATCTCAGAAGCGTTTTCTCAACGAGTTGGATTTGATGATAACTTTGATGAGGTGGGTGACCCTATATAAAGAATGGAGTATGGTGGCCACTAAAAAAGACAGCTTCCCATCATATGGAGCAAGCAGGTTTCCTTACACATTTCCTTAAATATCATTAAAGAATAAATTTCTTAGAAAAGTACCTGTCTTAAGAGGGAAATGAAGTGTTGGTAGCTCTGATTTAAAGGAAAGATTAATATAGTTTGGCAAATAGCCCCCTAATTAAGTTTTCAGCTATTAAGGAAAAGCAGCATGTGATTATGTAAAGTTAGTGACTTTTAATGGTTGAAGCCTAAAACCCCATTACGAAAAATTGAGTGCTCGCACATCTGGGCAAAACAAAGCAGACTGTGTCACTCTGCAAGAAACAGATCATGCTCATGTTAAATTAGAGGTTAGGCTGCCTCTGTTCATTACTTAGGCTATGAAACAAAATAAATGTAGAGTGACATTATTAACACACACATTCCATTGAGATTAATCAGTCCAATAATACAGGCTATAATTATAATGGTGATGTCTGCACTGTGAATTTCAATTGTTCTACTCAAAGTACACACAAATTTTGAAACATTTCCAATTCTCAGATTACCATGGCAAAGAATCTGACTTCCTACGTTCATGTAGTGTTAAAAATGGTACATCTAATAAGTAAGACGTAGTTCCACAGAATCCTTGAAAGTGAGAACTGGGTGTCAACAGCTTTTTATTTCTAGTTTTGTTTTATTTTATTTTATCTTTCTCCATTCTACTTTTTTGTTTTTAAATTGAAGTATAGTTGATTTACAATGTTGTGTTAGTTTCAGGTGTACAGAAACATGATTCAGTTATACATACACATATATCTATTTTTTTTCAGATTCTTTTCTCTCATAGGTTATTACAAAATATTGAGTGCTGTCCCCTGTGCTATACAGTAGGTCCTTTTTGGTTGTCTAGTTCATATACAGTCGTGTGTATACGTTAATCCCAAAACTCCTAATTTATCCCTCGCTCCCCACTACTTTCCCATTTGGTAACCATAAATTTGTTTTCTATTTGTTGTCTGTTCGTCTGTTTCTTCAATAGCTTTTTAAAATAGTATAGACCAGGGGTTGGAAAAATGTGGCTTTCGGGAAAAATCCTCCTGAAGTTCTGTTTTCGTATGGCCTGTTGAACAAGATGTTTTTTATATGTTTAAGGGATTGCAGAAAACAACAGCAGCAGTGACAATAGCAACAAAAAAGGCTACGAGACAGAGACCATATGCGGTCTGCAAAGCCAAAAATACTGCTGTCTGGTCCTTTCCAGAGAAAGTTTGCCTATCCCTGGTTAGACTAACAAGCACCTAATGAGTGCACTATGACATGGTGGAAAGAGCTCTGGACTCATTAGGACCTCTGGGTTCTGCCATTTATTACTAAACTTTGTGTAAGGCCCTTTACTTTTCTGACCCTTAGTTTTCTTATTTATAAAATGAAAATGACCGGATCCCTAGACTATCTCTAAAGTTTCTTAAATTCTAAAATTCTTTTATCAATGAATAAATAAGTGTATGATACCTGAAGTTTGAAAATGATGGAGATGATTATTCTGTCACCACATATTTGCTAAAGAAAATATCAATATCTTTTCAGTGCTGTTGGTAACCATCAAGCACTATTGGCAATTCTGGGCATACATTCAGTGTAGGATAGTGTGTTCTGCTACTACTACATTTGCTATATTTGTTCTTAATTGTTTTGTGAGCAGAAATAGGATATCAGAGTATTCATGCTGAAGGTACATTATTCATTCAGCCTGTGGAGCATCATAAAGCCCACAACTACACTGACCACACTATTTCACATGGCCTCATGCTATACATTTTCATGTTTATTTCCTTTTCATGAGGTAGATATAATGGTGGTCAGACAGTCATTCAGCTTACTGTATGTCTGATACATGGTGACTTGATCGAATGCTGTGGTTGGCTTAAGGAACTCCACTCTTGGCCCATAGTATTGTTACTCTCATTTTAATATAGAATAATTATTTGTTTCTGTGCCTTTCTCCTACATTCAATATGCTCCTTAAATGTAGGGACTGTTGTTTGGACTTTGTCTCCCCAGCCCTGAGTTCAGCCAGGAGTGAGCGCTCAGTAAATTTGTTCTATGATGAATAAATGAAGAAATCTCCTTTGTCGAATATAAGAGCGTCTTAGGTCATTTCTAATAACGACAACCTCAGAATTCTAATGATGACAAATTTAGTTTTGACTCCCAACTTCTCTCAGGGGGGTTGGACTCAACCTGAGAACACTTGGAGCCAGTTAGACATGAACTATTCATCTCAAGTCATCTCATATATGTCATAAGGTGACTTTTACCCTTAAAGCCTCAAACTAGACTTGCCTCTCTAAGGTTCTTGGGACAGAGAATAGTTTAGGATTAAACCAGACTCTGGGGCTATTGCTAAAAGAAAGAAATACAGTGTACCTACCTTGAGTTGAAGCTTTCTTAACTAAGACATAGAGCATGATATTTACTAGTTTTGGTAATTTGACAAAGGGACAATAATATCTTTGATTCTTTTTACTTTTGGTATGTTATGGTTTTGCTATACCTGTTGTTTTATTTCAGTAGCATTAGCCCAAATGAAAATATTTATTTCCTCTAGTTAAAGTCTCACAGATTCTTAATTCTTAACAGTAGAAAATAAAAGATACATTGGAAAAATGACAGGCAAGGTGTAAATTTCCTAGACACTGTGGAGGTTATATATTCAGCTAGCACAAATTACTTGAAAAACTGTTGACTGAAGTATTATAAGATTAACTACAACAAATTTGCACAACCCCAAATATTCATATTTTAATTATTGCTCAGTGTTGCAAAACAGACTTAGTCTTAAAATAAATATTCCATTTCACTGGGTTCTCACATATCAATTGGGTAGCAGATGTTCTTGTTATTATGTTTGAGGAAACCCACTTCTTGAAACATTAACTCCCTAATTCTTTCTTTTTTCTCTGTTCAGGATGAGCTGATGGCAGAACTTGAGGAACTGGAGCAGGAAGAATTAAATAAGAAGATGGCAAATATCCGACTTCCAAATGTGCCTTCCTCCTCCCTCCCAGCACAGCCAGACAGAGTACCAGGTCGCATGTCTAGCACTTCCTCCTCTGCACATCGATCCCGAGCAGGTCTGTTCCCCACCTGTGGTCAAATAATTACCTGAAATAATAGCCAGGCCTATGTCTTTTAGCACTTTTCTTTCATTGCATAAAATATACCTTTTAATACATAATTCATACCTGTTTTCTGTGCTGAAAGTATGAATGTCACCAATTACTAATTTTTATCCATTTTTGTTTGTTTGTTTCAGCATCTTCCAGGAGGGCAGAAGGAGAGGATGATGATATCAAACAATTGGCAGCTTGGGCTACTTAAAACAGAATTTTTGGACACCGAAATTAATGAGCTGTACATAAGACACAAAAAATGTTTTTGCCAAATATAGAAGTTAACAAAGATTCTGTTTTATATTTATACTGGATGAATAATTGTCTTTTAAGCCTCATAGGTAAAAGTTAAAAAAGGAGTCATGTGTAGATTTAGGATCTGGGATGGAATGGGACTTCCTGGTAGCATTTTGGAGGATCTCTCCGTACTGATGGGAGGGGGCATTCTACCTTGTTCACTATTATATTATTTCCAGTCCTGGCACGTAGTTGGTACTCTCTATATATTTGTTGAAAGAAAACTGAATTCTATGAACGTATAAAACATATAACAGTTTATAAGCAACTTAAGAGTGATATGTTTAGGAAAGATGGGGAAAATAACTTTCTTTCCTATGAGAATGCAAGTTTGCTGTGCTGTATCCATGTTGTAGCCCAGGGTGAATGTGTAAGAAATGTATCTCTTATAGGAGACATGTTTGTAGAGAAGTCTTGTGTGAGTCTATACATAAATAGTTTCACTTGAGTTTAAAATCTTAAAGGAGTTTTAATTGACATTTATTATGCCAATTAAGCTTGGAATGGGACAATGGATGCATTTCACAAAATGTCCGGAAGCACTAACAGCTTACACTGCTGAGCAAGAATCTCCTGGGTGTAATTTAGTCACTTAGGGGGCTGCATTAACGTTCCCAGTCCATTATGATGCTGTTATGGCTTCAGCGTGCTAAATGTGTGAATATTCATTCTCTTCTGTTTTGTGCTTTCTTGTACATTTATTTATACTTTACATCATATTCCTTGTAAATACGTAAAAATATAGGAAGGAAATTAAAAGTGTATCTTGAATAAAGTTTTGGCCATAATGATCTTTAAGTGAAAGTACAACATTATGTATTGTCCATAATGGTTCATGCACCATAAAATGACAAACATCATTACAGAAAATGATCTAGTAATTCCCCACATTTGCTTAGGGAATACAAGGTCTAATGGGATGGAAAGAACACTAGACCTGGAGGTAGGAGTTCTGGATTCCATCTCCTGCTCTGACACTAACACAGTACAACTAGGCAAGTCAAAAACTCTTGTGTCTTGCCTTTGTGTCTTCACTGGGAAATCTAAGGGTTGGACTTGATGATGTCTAATGGTTCCATCTTGCCACAGGCCTTTTGCACATGCTGTTTTTTCTTAGCAGTCTTCCCACCCTCTACAACACAGATACCACATCTTACTTATCCCTTAAATCTTAGAGTGTCCTTTGTTTTGGTAAACTTTCCCTGATTGCACAGACTAAATCAAGTCTCCCTGTTATATACTTTTGTAGCACTCTGCTTTCTCTCCTATCATCTATCATGGTTTATGTTGCATATTTACTTGAACAATCACTTTATTCTTCTTCTTCCCTGCTGGGCTGTGGTAATTTGAGGTCATGGACTGTATCTTTTCCAGTTCAATCCCATTGTGTATCTCTGCACGGTCCCTCACATACAGTTGGCATTTAATAAAGATTTGTTATATGAATGACTATTAAGTTTTTACATCTTTTGGGTCCTGATAGAATAACAGGAACTGGATTTACCTTCTACCATCAAATAACTAGAAAATTGGACAAAATGTGTGAGACAACAGTTTCCAGACAGTTGACAGCAGGCAGCACTAGACTATGATTCTTGAGACGGAAACAAATGAGAGGGAAACAAAGCAAATGAGTCCTTAGAAGGGTATTGTCTCACTAGTGAGGTCAAATTATGCCTAGACTAAAGGCTGTTCTGTGCTCACCCTAAAAAGCTTAAAAGAAGCTTCAAAATGATGAAATGATTCCAAGTAAACTACCTGCATCCCAGAACAAAACCTCCAAATGCTTAAAGGAATATAAAAGCTAATAAGTACCAACAAAAAAACAACTAAAATAAAACTGGCACCCAACAGCATAAAATTCACAAAGTCTGGCATCCAATAAAAAATTTTCAGGAGTGCAAAGAAGCAGCAAAATACAACCCATAACCAAGAGAAAAATCAAACAGTAAGAACAGACTCAGAAATGACACAGATGATGGAATTTGAAGGCAAGGGTTATTAAAACAGCTATTATAAATATATTTCATATGTTCATTAAAATTACTATAATAAATATACTCCCTATGTTTGAGAAAGAAGAGAAAAGCATGATCATAATGAAGAGAGAAATGGCAGATATGAAAAAAAAAACCCAAATTGAAATTCTAGACATGAAAAATACATTATCTGAAATGAAAATACAGAATATAGTGGGAGGGAGTAACATCAGATTAGATGTTGCAGAAGAAAAGGTTAGTGAACTTAAAGACATAGCAACAGAAATTATCCTAAATAAAATACTAAAGAAAAAAAAGACTGGAAAAAAATAGAACAAGAGTAAGCTGTGAGACCATATTAAACTGTCTAACATGCATGTAATTGGAGTCCTGGAATTGTGGTGGTGGGCTGGATGGATTTTTTTTTTCAGGGTGGGGAGAGTAAGGGGGAGGGAATATGATAGAAAAAACCCTTTGTAGAAATAATGGCTGAGAAATTTATAAGTTTGATGAAAACTATAAACCCACAGTTCTGTGAAGCTTAACGTAACTTAAACATCAAAACCTCATAAATGAGACCTGAGACATGTTTGGATATCTCTCCCCACCTACTTAAACACATATTCCTAGCTAGTTCTGCTAGACCTGTGAGGTCCAAACGGTATCCAATAGCTACATGAAGTGAATACTTGAAATGTGGCTAGTGCAGTTGAGGAACTGAATTTTTAATTTCATTTAGTTTTAATTAATTTAAATTTAAAAACTAGTGCTCAATTTGGTTATAAGAAAATGTTAAGTATGCTTGAAAAAACTTGGGTACATACTTTTTCAACTGTAAAATTTATAAAATATATATATACAGAATAAATATTTCTAATTGAAATTTGCATTTGAATTGATGCTCTAAGTGTAAAATATATACAGTAAGTTCCCTACATACGAACCTTCAAGTTATGAACTTCTGAAGATGTGAACGTGCGTTTGAATGTCCAGTCATGTAAGTTAGTTCATGTGTTTGGCGTACATTATCATGTGTGTGCATCCTCTACAAGTGGTTGTGCTTTTGTGTACTTTACTATACAGTACTGTAGAGAGTACAGTAGTACAGCATCTTTATTTCAAGCCCAGGATGCCCACAGTTTGTTCATGATTTTCATAGATTTGAGGAGGTGGATGAGGAGTCCAAAGAGGTCTTCAGTGACCATTAGCAAGAAGCTGGAGCTATATCTGCAAGAGGACGACTTCACTGAACTCCTTACTGTGCAACACGAGGAGCTTACTAATGAAGACCTGTTGGAATTGAAGGATGACAGGATGAAGAGAGACAAGAGGAAGAAGTAACTGAAGAACCGAAGAGATTCACGATGCAGGAAATGGTAAGGGGATTTTCTTTATTTGAGGAGGTACTGTTAGTTTTTGAGGCACAGGACCTGAACATAGAATGGTACATGAAGTTTGCAGCAGCAGTTTGGAATGCAATCTAGTGCTACAGTGTCATCTATGACAAGAAAAAAGAACTACTACTCAGACATCACTGGATCATTTTTTTCAAGAGGGTAGATAGAATTGAATCCAGCAAGGAACCAGAAACTGTGCCCTCAACGTCAGGTGTGAGTGAAATTTCAGCTTGCCTTCCGTCTCCTATTGCTGATGATCCTTCATCTCTACCATCTCCCACCTCCTCTCCCTCCTCCAGTCAGTAACTCTTCTTGCCTGTTCACTCGATTCCAGCCCATGTATGCCAGCTGTTGTACTGTACTAGTGTAATTTTCAAGGTACTGTACTGTAAGATTGAAAATGTTTTCTTTATTTTTTGTGTTTGTTTTTTATGTATTATTTGAGTGAAAAGTATTATAAACATATTAGAATACAGTACTGTATAGCCGATTGTGTTAGTTGGATACCTAGGCTAACTTTGTTGGATTTACAAACAAATTAGACTTACGAGCATGCTCTCAGAACGGAACTAGTTCATATGTAGGGGACTTACTGTATTGAATTTTAAAGATTTAGTATAAAAAGAATGTAGAATGTGTCATTAGTACTTTTATATTTATTTTATGTTGAAATATTGTTTTAGATGTATTGGGTTAAGTAAAGTATATTATTAACATTTATTTCACCTGATTGTTTTTACCATTTTTGAATATGGCTACTTGGAAATTAAAAATTACAGATGTGGCTCACATTATATTTCTATTGGTTAGCTTTGGGTAAGAAGATCAGTTCCTCATTAACCATGAGTGCACAAGTAATGCATGATTGGAAGTACTAAAATGCCGAAGTGTTAAAAATAAAATAAATTTTGCAAAAGGTGACCTCTTACTCTGAAAAGAAATAAAATATTTTGAAATAAAATTATAATGTTGTTGCCCCTCTGTTGACAGTAAGAAGGAATGAAAGAAATGAGAGGAAAGGTGAAAAGTAAATCATCCTTAGATTGAAGAGGTATTGAAAAGAATACAGGTATTAATCAGACATCTAAAGGTGTTTCCAGCAATGCATCTTAGAATGGAAAAACTTCTGTTTGGAAGTTATAAATTCTGGGATGTTTGCTAAAAATTGGTTATTACAGGGATACCTCAGGGGTGGATCTCCATTCGGGCAGTGCTGCTTCATATTTTTTAATAATATGTTTTCCAATATATCACTTAGACTTTTCTCCTTCTTTTTGGTTGTAAGAAACACACAACGTAGCTTAAGAGACAAACTTGGATTTTTTTGGAAGTGATTTGGATAGTTCCTATAATCAAAGAAAACACTTGAAATGCAAATCAGAGGAAGATTAGAAACCAGAGAGGCTCTGGAATTCACAGCAGCCAGATCTAAGGGACTCCTTTTTCTGAGTAGCCAACGATGAGGAAATGTAAACTGCCACCATTTCGACCAAGCTGTTATTCTGCTCAAGAATCAAATTCCAGAGCCAGAATATTTGATTGACCAAGGTTGGCTCATATAAGTAACTCTGGAGTAGCTACCCGGACCATCATGAACTGAGAAGCAGGAAGGGAAGTTTGCTAAAGCATAATCAAGGTGCTCCTACCCGAAGAAGAGAGAAGGGGTGTTAGCTACCTAAACCTAAAAACACCGCTTCAAACCACACATGTCCACTCAACAACCGAGAATAATTAACTCTGAATTGCAGCATTTCCTTATTCTTGGCAAACATAGAGTCTAAGCACTGATTTATTTAGTAGAAATTGGAGCACAAATAGTTTATACACCACAGTGGTATATGTCTTACTAAAACAAATTGAATAATGTGTCAAACTTAGCAATCCAAACAAGAAGAAAGAAAAAAATATTTTAAGGGAAAAATTCAGAGAAGCTAGGACCAATAAGGATATCTTGATAGCATTACATTACAGCCCAATGGAACAAATTGATGAACTGTTAGTCAATACCTATTTCACCTCTCTACTTCCTTTCATTTCTTTAATTTAAGACAGATATTAATGTTTCTGATGGAGAAAATGTTTCTTAAAATAGTTAAAATACTCCTCTAACTTCAAATTTACTTTGCATCATTTGTTTCCTGACTGACTAGAAGTTTTATTGCACTTTATACAAGACATTGGAGCTACTTTTCAGAAAAAAAAAAAAAGACTTGATATACATTGAGGACGTACAAACAGGGCAAAGCAATAAAACTGTTACTCAGAAGGGAGATATTCGAGCACTGAGCAAGTAGGTAATGCCTCTGATTATGAATGATTCTCCTGAACATTTCCGATATTCACAGGCTACTGAAAGTTATATATACCCTATTATTTGTGGTATCAGGAGGGCTGAGTGTTCCTTTTCAGCATCCAGAAAAAAACTCCAATTCATACTTCTCGATGAAGCACTGAAAGGATGACATGTATGTGGCATGTGACATGATTATATGTAATATATCTATAAATATATGAAATGTGTGTATGTAGATTATATATGCTTATATACAAATTATACATACTCTCTATATTAATACAATAAGTGTGTGTCCTGTACTCTTGAAAGTCTGCTACTCCTTGCCCTCCATGACTTTCCTGTATTTCCTCAATCTCTACTCTTGCATTTCTTTTTCTTTGGAAGACTCACACTTCTTCCTGACTCATAAATGTGAATCATTCCCAGATTTTCTATAATTTAGCTACTTGACCTCTCTTTCTTCTATACTATTCATAGATATCATTTAAATTATAGCTTCAACTACGCTTCTATGAGAATGACTTCGATTTCACGTATAAATTTATTCATTCAGTCAACCAATATTTACTAAATATTATACTTTAACTTCTGAGCTAGCATGGGGATTAAAGTTTAATATAACAGTCCTGTCATCATGTATATTTCTAGCTGTGACCTCTATCCCAAGCTCTAGTCAATTAGAAGTTTACTTTAGTTTTCCTGCCATCTCTTCTATGTCAACATCTTTGTCTTAAAGTCTGTTTTATCTCGTGTTTTTATAGGTCCTCCAGCTCTCTTGGTTACAGTTTGCATGGGATATCTTTTTCCATCTTTTTACTCTCAATCTATATCTGTGCTTGAATCTAACGTTAGTCTTTTGTAGACAGCATATAATTAGATATTCTATTTTTATCCATTCACCAATCTCTGCCTTTTAATTGGAGAATTTAAGTGTTACTATTTAATGTAGTTACTGTATTTGTCATTTTGCTGCTTGTTTTCTATATGTCTTATGTCTATCTTTTCTCCTTAATTTCTCCATTACTCACTTCTTTTAAAAAGTTAATATATAAATGGTAAATAAATACATTCTAGTGTACTATTTTAATTCCCTTGCAGCTTCTTTCACTATGTAATTTAAAGTTATTTTCTTAGTGATTTCCTTGGGGATTACAAATAACACCTTAATTTATAACTAGTTCAGATTAATACAAACTTAACTTCAATAGTATACAAAAACTCTGTTTCTATATATCTCCATCCCCCTTTATGTTGCATAAATTACATCTTTAGGCATATGTGCCCATCAACATAGATTTATAGTTATTGCATCATGTACTTGTCTTTTAAATAAAATGGGAAAAAAGAGGAGTTACAAACAAAAAATTACATTAATACTGTCTAATATTTACCTAGCAATAGTTACCTTTACTGCTATTCTTTATTATTTTGTGTTGATTTAAATTACTGTCTAGTGTCCTTTCATTTCTGCTTGAAGGACTTCTTTTAGCATGTCTTATAAAGCAGGTCTATTAACAATGAATTCTTTCAGTTTTTCTTTATCAGGGAGTATCTTAATTTCTCCTTCATTTTTTGAAGGGTAGTTTTTTTGGTTATAAAGTTTTGGGTAACAGTTTTTTGTTTTGTTTTTTTTCTTTCAGCACTTTGAATATGCTACTTCCTTCTGGTCTCCGTGGTTTTTGTTGAGAAATCAGCTGTTAATCTTACTGAGGATCCTTTGTACATGATGAGTCTCTTCTGTCTGGCTACTTTAAAGATTCTTTGCCTTTTGATAATTTGATTACAATGTGTGCAGGTGTGGATCTTTTTGAGTTTTTCCAACTTAGGGTTCATTGAGTTTCTTGGCTATGTTGATTCATATCTTTCATCAAAGTTGGGACATATTTGCCATTATTTCTTCAAATATGCTTTTGGCTCCCTTTTTCTCTCTCTCTTTATTTGGGTGTCCAATTACATATGTTAGTTTGCTTGGTGTTATCAGACAGGTCTTTTAGTCTCTGTTCTTTTTTTTTTTTCATTTTTTCTTTTTGCTTTTCAGACTAGATAATCTTAATGGATCTACCTTCAAGTTCACTGATTCTTTCTCTGCCTGATTAAATTTGCTGCTGATTTTCCCTAGTGAATTTTCATTTCAGTTGTTATATTTTTCAACTTCAGAATTTCTATTTAGGTCTTTTTTAGAAATTCTTTCTCCTTATGAATATTTCTTATTTGGTGAGAAATTGTTCTCATGCTTTCCTTTAGTACTCTAGAAATTGTTTGTTTTAGCTGTTTGAACACATTTAAAATGGCCAATTTAAAGTCTTTGTCTAATAAGTCCAACATCTGGGCTTTTTCAGGGATAGTTTTTATTGATTGCTTTTTTCCCCCTGTGTTTGGACCATACTGTCTTGTTTTTTTGTATGTCTCATCATATTTTTTTTGTTGTTGAAAACAGGATATTTTGAATATCATATATTCAAATATTATAATCCATCCCTTCGTGTTTTTTGTTGTTTCTTGAACTTGTTTGCTTGTTTAGTTACTTTTCTGAACTAGTTTTTTAAAGTCTGTAGTTTTTGTTGTGTGTGTCCATTGAAGTCTCTGTTTCATTCGTGGTCAGCTAATAACTGGATACAGATTTCCTTAAGTACCTGGAAATAAAGTATGTTGTATAAAACAAAATATTCTGCATAAAGTGGTGTGTACCACTCTCAGTACCTTTTATGAATGCATAATAACAGTCTACATGATTTGTTAAAATTTCAGTAAGACTCCTGTTTCCTTGACTGTGACGTATGCACAGTCTGCACTACATGGGAAATAAGGCTTGCATTTAGTTTATGCATTCCCAAATTATTCATTTGTTCATATATTTTTTCACAAAAGACTACTTGATGATAGATATTGTGAATTTAAGCAAGACACAGATGCTGCTCTTAGGTAGGTCACAGTCTAGCTCTGTGAACTTGGGAAAGTTTCTTAATTTCTCTGAGGATGAAATTCTTCTATGATATAATAGGAACATTATCCTTGATATCACTGGATTATCATGAGAATTAAATGGGAATATGTATGTAAAACTAGTACAGTACCTGGTACAAAATTAATGCTTAATGAATACTTTCTTCCTCCCCTTGTCAATTCTCAAAGCAACAGAGACATGTTAGGTAACAATTATCACCATCTGTCATGTGCTATCTCTATGCCAACTGAGTGCAAAATTCTTATTCAATATTTCATTAGTTTGTAAAACATGGCTATGAATTAGATATTAATTAATTAATATAAGTAGTCATTAATAATAAGCTTGAAAGTGGCTCAAAGAGATGAAGCAACTTCCTGAGGACACACAATTGCTAAATTAAGACTAAGAATTTGAATTCAGTTCTCCTTTAGTTCAATACCTATATACTTAACCTCTTCTCTGTACTTCTGCTGATACCACTGCTTCTCTCACAAGATGACACAGGCATAAAATCCTTAAGAAAATAGTTCCAGACCAGTAGAACCTAAGAAAGGACCATTCCTTGTCTTTCCTTGGCTGTAGAAATCCAGACTGTGAAAAGGGTGAGTGCGTCATACTGGTATTTCTCCTAGAAGGTTATTTTACTTTGGACAATGCAAAATTACATAAGCCTAAAACTGTGTAATAAACTCCTGAGAAACTGGGCCAGATTGGTTGCATTTCTAATTAATTAGTTAATTGTTTATTTGTTTTTCTGACAGAGTTTTAATTTTTTATTTTAAAGAACTATTATGCTTTTGGCAGAGAAAGAAAGCAAACTTCAGCCGAAAAGATTGAGCTACTAACAGGCTCCCCTCCGTCCCTATTGGAAAAGTTAGCCCATTTGTAGTTCTTAGTCAAGATAGACAAGTTCAAGATCATGTTTTAAAACTAAGGTTCAAATTGGGAGATTGTGATTAACATAAATGAGAACCTACTGTATGGCACAGGGAACTCTACTCAGTGCTCTCTGGTGACCTAAATGGGAAGGAAATCTAAAAAAGAGTGGATATATGTATAACTGATTCACTTTGCTGTACAGCAGAAACTAACACAACATTGTAAAACACCTATACTCCAATAAAAGTTTTTTAAAAAAGGAAAAAAACTAAGGTTCAAAGGAATTTGAGTTGTTTTTACTCTGATTTCTTTCCTGAAGATGTTTGTTGACAGGATCTGGAGCATTCTGCCATAGCTAAAGGTTTCAGATGACTACAATGCTTGAAGTCAATCAGAGCAGACTGTAAAGTGCAGGAGAGCTAAATGTGTGACATGAACACTCCTGGTAGGCCCAAGGGTCATTACATGCCTGTGAGTTCTTCTCTCTCCTTCTCTTAAAATGTTTCGCTTTTTAATGGCCTTAAAGGTATTTACTAAAATAACATCAATAAGACTTGGATCAGGCTTGTATTTAAGGGGTAGAAATATAATTGCTAAATTTTTGAGTTTCTAAAAGCATTGATAAATAAAACAAATTCTAAAATTAGAGCGTTTTTGTACTGTTTGAAGCAATTAAATTGATCATTTATTGACCTGATCCTAAAATCATGAACTTTAGAATATAATTTGCCCGCCCCTCTGTGGCAATAGACTAGATGGTGAGGTTCCTGAGGGCAAGAACTGTCAACAAATAACCCTAACCAACCAAGCCAAAAGAACAGATAAAAAGGTGAATTGACAAATATTTGTTGAGTACCTATACTTAGTACCAGGGTTACAAAGATAAGTAAGGCTTGTTTATCGTAGGAGGTGGTGTAATCTAATGGATCACGAGCACAGCTCCTGCTGTAGGCTGCTGATCTGGTCCAGGTGTTGGCTCCATCATTTACTAGCTGCATGACTATTACCAGCCAGGTTCCCTGAGAAGCTGACTCTGAGATGGAAAAGAACACAGGAAGTTTAATAAGGGGTACTTTTGGCATCAATACCGAAGGAAAGGATTAGATAGAAGGAGAAGCTGAGCTGCAATGCAATCTAAACGGAGGCCTTAGCTAACCCTGTGAGACAATAAGAAGTGGTATCCGAGTGGAGGCAATCCCCCATAGTGATCGGTTATTGAATGTGGCTGCCTTGATAAAAGGTATAGTCTTGGCGTGAAGAAGAGTGCCACAGACAACATTTCAAGGAGATGAGAAAGTCAGTAATATTTTGAAGGGGATGTGGGAGGTACATTATAGCTTCCACCACAGTCACCTTAGATAATTTAACTTTGTTGACCCTTGTTTTCTCCATGTGTAAAATAAATATTTAAAAATATCTTTATAAGGTCAAAATTAGGATTAAATATAACCATACAGGTAACATCCATGTTGTGCCTGGCACACGAGAAGTCACAAAGATTCTCCATTGTCATCTTGTTCACAACTTCTCCAATAAGTAAAACAACTACTCTCTAGGGCATTAAGTTCTCAAAAATGGGTAACCTCATTCCTGCCCTAACCACTATTCCTGGTTGGGGGAGGGCTGGCACATCAAAAGACAGTGCAGGGCTTCCCTGGTGGGACAGTGGTTGAGAGTCTGCCTGCTGATGCAGGGAACACGGGTTCGTGCCCTGGTCCGGGAGGATCCCACATGCCGCGGAGTGGCTGTGCCCGTGAGCCATGGCCGCTGAGCCCATGCGTTGTGATAAGTGTTCCATTGTTGCTTGGATGCCTTAGGCTGGTCTTCTGGACAAGCTGTTGCTTGAGTTGAGGACTGAAGTGTCTAGTCCAAGGAGCTGGCGGGCAGTGGCTAAGGCAGGGCATTGTGAAAGATTATGCTGGGGTCTAGGATGGCCAGAACACTGGGTGTAAGACAGAGGGTGGGGAGAGATGAGGCTGATAGGAGCCAGGTGATGAAGGTCTCAAATATCCTAGTATAGGATTTGGATTTATGCTGAAGGTACTGGGGAGTCAAGGAAGGATTTTTAAGTGTTAATGAGCTTGTAATTTTACAAAGTCCAGTCTACCACAAAAATAAAGACTAGATTGGAGACAGGTGAAGTGAACACAGAAAGACCCACTGAGAGGTGTAAACTGAGAGCACCGCAATGGGGTTTAGATGAGGGGTCATAGATACCCTCAAGTACTGGTTTGAGAGGCTCAGCAGATGGTTGTGCCATTTTCTGTGAAATAGGGATATCAGAAGGTGGATCAGACCTGGGTAGGAGGAAGGGGATCAGTTTGGTTTTGGACATCAACACTGAGATGTTTAGTGCACATTGATGATTTCAGGGCTGGAGTGCAGAGGGTAACCTGTACAAGAGTCAGAGTTTGGAGTCAGCAAACTGCAGCTGTAGAGAGAAGAGGGTGGAGTGGAAGAGGACTGGCTAATAGCCAGTTAGTGGAAATTGCAACTGAGGAAGGAACAGGATACATGGAAAATCCAGGAGGTTTTTTTTTAGCTTCTATGACATATTTTGACAGAATGGAAAAATTCCTATTTCCAAGAAGCAGCTTTCCATCTTTTAATTATTTGAGCAAAGACACTTCTCTTCAAAAATCAACCTCTCCCTCAAACAGAAGATATGGAGAAAAGAGGAAGAATTTTATTTTTTTCAAAATAAGGTGACAAAAAGTTTTCAAACATACCACTTTTAGAAAACTAGCCGTAAAAGGAATTAAAACACAAGAAAAGTTTTGATAAAGGAATAAAGAGAATGTGAAAAAATGAAAAGGGTGATATTGGGAGTAGAATTATTAAAAATGTATAGAGACAGGCACCTTTCAACCTTGTGTAGTTGGCAACCTAAGTGAAAAATAGGTAAACTAATAGAAATGGATACATTGCAAAGTTTATTACAACTAAAAAATAGTTGATCATGACTTTTAGCATTTCAGATATAAAAATGGGTAAGGCAAGGGTAAATTTTATGTTCTTACTTTATGAAGGTAAATGTAAAAACTCACCAAAAATTCTACAGTAAATGAAATACATTCCTCTGTAGGCTATTTGAGATCTAGCTGGGATGAGCTCACTCATTCGGGTAGTACATTTTCTTAGATGAGATAGTCTCTCAAGATAAATCTTCTTGGGATGTATCTCCTTTAGGTCTGACAAACCCGTAAAACAACAGCCAGACAGAGATCTTCAATTTGTAGCCTCTCAGACATCTCCTGATAGTTTTTTCCTCCGCAGAATGCGAGGCTATCAAGTGCTACCACGCATCGTTCCCACTAGGCGGCACTCCAAGCTCATCGTCAAGCCGAGTATTAGCCGCCGACTAAAATCTGCCATAGGCAGCTCGGTTCGTGGAAAATCGCTAATAGTTTGCATTTTATTAATTGAAACTTTAGAATTGATAAATGCTTCTTTATAAACTAGGCAACAAGGCATGACATATGGTTTAACTGAGCCTGAAAGCAAGTCGTCTTTGGAATCCCTCCTACTTCATCTCACACTCCAGGGCATCTTGCGCACCAGTAAGGTGAGGCTGCCAGTGACAGCATCAAGTTTGCAGTGATGCCTGGGGTGGCCCTCTCTTCCCCGAGTACAGGTGGCTTGGGACTGTGCTAACTGGGAGATGCCTTGGTTGACTGCTTCTCAAGGAATTGATAAGACCCAGCAACCTTGCTCAGCCATGCACGCAATAGAGGTAACTTCTCTAACAAGCAGCTCAGAGGAGCAGGGTTTTCACTGCTCATTCGCACAGAGGAACCAGGACTGCATGACTGCAGCAGCGCCTGAGGGGCTCAACATTCCAGTAAATTCGGAGAAACAGCTCTCCTTGTCTGTGAGCTTCTAGGCATTGGAATGGGCACCGATTTTCAAAGACTTCAGGGAGGAGGATAGGATGCGTGCAGCCAGGCTCAGGCTGGAAGTTGTTGACTCCTGTTTGTTGGTATTAAAATGGGACACAAGACCCTTCTTCACCAACCTCTTCTGTCAACATAAGCCTAAAAGGTAGAACTGGAACCTGGAATCAGGGACAAATTTGAGAACTCTCCCTCCAGTAACTGTGGGAAAGTTAATACATAGATAATGGCTATGATCTATCATCCATGTCGTCTTTATGGATATAACCAAACACGGGAGAGGTTTGTATGAAATAAAGCAGCACTGGACTGGAAGCCAAAAAGACTTGTTTCCCATGACGCTCTACCACTCAGTCACTGCATTCAGGTAATCTTTCTGGTTTGACTTTTTTTACCTGTAAGATGAGGGATTTGAAGCAGAAGATTTGACAGTCTCCTTCAGGCATAAACATTCTAGGATTGGAATCCAGAGAAGTAGAGTCTGTCTGCAAACTTCCATGCCACAACCCCTGCAGGAGAGCTGTCCAAATCACAGTCGCTTCTGGGGGAAAGGCAGCTTTGTTATGTATGGGATTTGTGCCCGAGGATCAGTTTAAACCAGCTAATTTCTAAAGTACTTCTAGTTATAATAGACCCTCTGAGTCTATATTACTTGTGAGTTGTTGATAAAGTATTAATTGACTGAGGTCCAAATACCTTATTTTAAAATTATTTTTAATTTCCAAGATTGGTCACAATCCTTTCACATGCAACAAATATCTATAGAGCCTCTGGCATGCATATGATTAGTGTCTACATGGGGAATGGACTTAAATGTACAGCCCAAAGCAGTAAGTACTAGAGGAATGTACAAAGTGCTAGGGGTTCAACTTCCTGGGCATCCCAGTGGCAATATGCCATGCAGAGCTGGAAGATAGCATGTCTGGAGTTGAGGACTCACAGAGGGCTGACCATGTCTGCAGTTGAGGGCCTGGAGAAGTAGCTGGGTCAGGAAGGGCCTTGTTCCTTGCAGCACATGTCAAGAACAAGCTCTACCATGCAGACGGCCAATACTGTTTGCTGATTAAATGCCTGAACTCATACAGATTACAAAGTGTTGTGTAACTGAGAGCAATGTCTAAAAAGTTTCTGCAATATTTCTCTAGACAGAATCTAAGGCCAGCATAGACTGTGTCTTTGTTGCTGTCATTTTTCCATAAATTCCATGGACATGGGGAGGAATCTCAAATTGGTTAAATTTAAGGAAATTCTTATTTCTGCATCTCAAATACAAATTTCTTAGACTACATCTCCTCTCATCCCAGCAGAAGCTTGTGAAAAAAGAATGGAATAATGTTATTCAAATAATATTTATTTTCAAACATTTTTAAGTTGAAAATGCCCTATGTAATAAAATGAGGAACCTACCAAAGCCTAAGGCATACAGTCTGTTTAGTCATGATGACCATTCTGTACCCTGAAAATAAATTTAGGAAGTGACTTCCATATCAAATTTTATGCCTTGACCGTGCACTAAATCAATATTATTCCTCTGACATATTTGAAAGGTGAGACTAAACCAAAAGAAAAATGCTTCCAAGAATAAGTCTGAGGGAATTTGATGTCTGACAACAAATAGATCAACTTCCTTCATTTCCCCATTTCTTTGTGTCCTTAAATAATATGCTCTGTTTGCCTTATGCATTTACACTGGACAACTCATTTTAACTTTCAGTGTTTATAGAGCAATTTGTAAGCAACACTCATGAAACAAAACTTATCGGAAAGACAGCAGAAGCAGGAAGTTGAGATATCCTAAGTTTTGGCTTTCTGCTTCTATTGAAAGAAAATGTGGAGATAATGTTGTGTGTGAAGGTAAGGGGGTAGGAAAGTAGAACACTCAAGGAGCTGGAAAAGGCTAATATGACTAGGAAATGAGAAGCAGAGTGATAGATGACCTTGAGAGGTGAGCTCCAACCGATTGTCAACTTGGGTGCGTTAAACGTGTATTTCCATGAAAATATCTATTCACACAGAGATCCCACTATCACCAAGTGAAACTATGAAAGGTAGGAATATGGATAGTCCAGGACTGCAGGTAGCTTTCTCTTCTCCACTTAAGTCTCCAGACTGCGACTGAATTATGACCTTTTTATAACACAGCTCGGTGGGCACTGGGTGAGGCAGAAATACCTGCCTGACAGCTTTACCTGTGCACAGAAGAGCACGCTTAGCACCTTTGCAACACCCATGCTGCCCAGGGCTATGGTGATATTTCCAGGCCATGGGAGATGCCAGGTCCACAGCTGCACACTTGACACACCCTTTCACATGTCCTCCTTTCAACAAACCAAATTGGTGAACACTATCATTACCTCTGTTTTAAATGAGCACTGAGGCTCAGAGAGGCAAAGAAACTTGCTCCACTTGGTAAGAAGCAGAGCCCAAACTCAAACTTAAGTCTGTTCAATTTTAAAGTATATTCTTAACTAGTATTGGATTAAGAGGTAAGTGAACTTGGAAGGTTCTGAGGCTTCAAGAACTGGAGAAAATTAGGAAATATTTTGTAGATATGAAATGTTCAGAAAAGTAAACCCAACAGGTTTTTACAAAATACTTTGAGGAAGACATTGTAAATATATCCATGTTAGCTATATCAACCTTTATCGAGGAATTAATGTATTACCTAGCTAAAAAGTGAAAGCCATTTCTAAATGTATTTATGTCTTTCAGCACATACAATAAAAGTCTTATTTTGAACATAAAGTTGTTCATATACTATAAAAACAGTTTCTCCAAGACCCTACTAAATAAATCATTGGGTTTCTGAAGGATTGAAGTCTGACACAGTGAAATATCAGCCACCTAGAAGGAGAGCCCCTCCGCTTTTGTCTGTCCCAGCTTTATCCACTGTATTCATATTTGTCTGGTCTTCTTTCCTTCATTTCCGGGGCATGAGCCCAAATGTTGTTGTAACTTGTTCTTCTTTTATCATGCATACTTTAACTATTTCAACTATAGGCCATCTCTCACTTCTTCCTCTGTCTTCACAGCCCTTATTTTGATTAATGAGCATAAAATTAGAGCCGGTGATTGATAGCCTTTTGTGAAACATGAGTGCATGAAGACACTAAAAATAGAATTAATTGTCAGATAATTATGGCACTGAAAGGGGTTCCCTTGTATGGCAGTAGGTGGGTCTTTAGGGCTGACATGGCTCCACTCTAGCTGATGTACAGAAGGCAGGGAGGGAGCCAGTGGTTACTTTGCTTCTGTGACCTTGTGCCCCACGTGTGCTGCATGAGTCACCAAACTAGAGGTTGGCCTCCATGAGAAACCAGGGAGAACTTGGGGAGCTATTTTTGTATCCTTATGGCAAATCTTTTGCACTGTCGGTTGGCTTTGTTGGCCCATTTAGTTGAGGTGGTCAGAGTTGTCATTTCTGAGCAGACTACAAATCTGTCTCATCTCTTTGTGTTTGGCCTGGCTCTCTTTGAAATCGCCCATTAGATTCTTTACAAAAGTCTCCACTTAGGTTCATCTGTACCATTATTCTAGATTCCACATATATGGAATAGAGACGTAGACATAGAGAACGGACATGTGGACACAGTGGTGGGAAGAGGAAGGTGGGATGAATTGGGAGATTAGTTTTGACATAAATACACTACCATGTGTAAAATAGATAGCTAGTGGGAATCTGTTGTGAAGCATAGGGAGCTCAGCTCAGTGCTCTGTGATGACCTAGATGGGTGGGATGGCGGGGCGGGCAGTGGGAGGGAGGCCCAAGAGCGAGGGGATATAGGTATACATACAGCTGCTTCCCTTCATTGTACAGCAGAAACTAACACAACATTGTAAAGCAATTCTACTCTGATAAAAAAGTCTTGGGCTTCCCTGGTGGCACAGTGGTTGAGAGTCCGCCTGCCGATGTAGGGGACACGGGTTCGTGCCCCGGTCCGGGAGGATTCCACATGCCGCGGAGAGGCTGGGCCCGTGAAAAAAAAAAAAAAAAAAAGTCTCCACATACCTTTCATCTCTAATCAAACTGCTTCCCTCAAGCCCTGTATGTCCACATAAATATTTATTGTTAAATTATTCTTGTTTAATCACCAGTTCAAAACCATTTTGCCCCATTGCAAACATTTTACAGATTTCCATTATCTTATAGATTAAAAAAGCATTTTAAGCTCAGTTTGATAAACTATCGCCTACCAAATGGGTCACGTGGAAGTATGGTTAGAACAAAAACCATTTGTAAACCAGACAGAGCCTATTCAAGCCTTCAAAATGTGAAATATACAGTAAATGATGGAATAACATGGTTAATGAATGACATTCGGTCTGTCCACCAATATCAGTTTAATGAAGGATTTCCACTGTGTTTCAGGTTTACGGGTATACACCTGAATGGCCAACAATGATGGTACACAGGGTTGGATGTCAGAGTCTGTTCATTTATAAGTGCCTACTATGTGATAGACTGAGTTTTCACACTCCATTTAGGCCTCAACAGTGTTGTAGTTTGAATGGCACTATCTTCCTTTTACAGGAGACAGGTAGGTTGAGGAATTTGCCATGAGTCAAACACACAGTAGATGGTGGTGTTAAACACATATTAGTTACCATTAGTTTAAAAATTATTTTAAAAAATTACAAAGTGGGCTTCCTTGGTGGCGCAGTGGTTGAGAGTCCGCCTGCCGATGCAGGGGACACGGGTTCGTGCCCCAGTCCGGGAAGATCCCACATGCCGCGGAGCGGCTGGGCCCGTGAGCCACGGCCGCTGAGCCTGCTCGTCCGGAGCCTGTGCTCTGCAACGGGAAAGGCCACAACAGTGAGAGGCCCGCGTACCGCAAAAAAAAAAAAAAAAAAACAAACTACAAAGTAATGCATGCTTAATGTAGAAAAGTAAAAGAATACAGATTCATGAAAAGAAGGAAATAGAATTCCTTCGTAATTCCATCTAGTAGATAATCATGGCTATGATCTTACGTATTTATTCTTTATTTAATCGTTACATATTCTTATATTTTACGTATTTATTCTTTCTGTATACCAATGCATAAGTGTATACCTTTTATACTTATAAAAGTGAGACCATACTGTCTTGAAATCTGCTTCTTTCAAGTAGTGGTACTTCATGTACATCTTTAAATCTGCAACCTTGCTTTATTGGGTACAAAAGAATCTACCTTTTTATATATTATAAAATATTTAATAAATCTCCTTAGCAGTGGAAATTTTGGTTGAAGTGTTTGAGATAAATGTGATCATATCCCTTAAGCAAGATCTTTAAACATCACATATATTTCATTGGTTTAAGTTTCTAGAAGTATAATTCCTAGGTTGAAGGCTATGAACATTTTTAATAGTTTTGCTGTATGTAGTCAGATCAGCTCCAGAAATATTATTCTTAAACCAATTCCCACTGCCACCAGCAATACACAGACTTCATTTCTCCAACTCTAGTAAAAATACCATTAAAAAATATACATATATATAGCAACTATTTTTGATTAGTGAGGTCCAACTTTTCTCATTTTATCGTATATTTGAATTTCTTCTTTTTCTTAACCTTTGCTTTAAATACTAAATATTAAAATTAGCCTCAAACAAGACAAAACTGTGATATTGTGCCATTATTGTATCTCCTCTGAAGGAAGAAGAAAAACATGATCTTCTCTGATAACAAATTACTTATGGGATGAAAAACAAATTAACTGGATGAGACACCTGGGCCCATTAGGTATCTTTCCATGATGCTTGTCACCATAGTACACATGGAGTCATGCATTTCTGGTCTTCATTTTAGTGCTAACATATGAGTCCCTGATAGGTTTTAGACTAACGTACAATGGGCAAAGGATATGAAAAACAATTAATCCTAATTAATCTGACTTGAGTTCTACAAGGCACACTGTTCCCCTGAATTTTGGAGGATTGTATCCAAATTCCTGCTGGAGAGCTCCACTTGGATAACCTATAGTATTTCAAACCCAGCGTGTCCAAACTGAATCTATGCCCCCCTCCCTAAAACTCCCCCTCCCTGCGTCACTCTCTTCCTCAGTTGGTAGCACAACAATCCACAGAGAGTGTCAATCCCCAAGACTTAAATTTCCCTTTCAAATACCTCTACTTTCTCTACTAGTTCCCTAATTTAGGTCTTTAATTATTCAATAAATATTTTTGAGCACCTACTATGTGCCTTATCTCTCTAAGCTTGGTAGTGGTGGGGACAGGCAAGGGTTAGAAGAAAGTAGACAAAGCTTCAGAGCTTCCTTTTGGAGGAAGCTCTGAAACAGACAGTAAGAAAGTAAGAAATCTGCAGTTGAAGTGACTGTTTTGAGGACTATTTGAGGTTGCCTATAAAGATAACACTTAACTTAAAATTTGGAGAAGAGCCAGACAGGTAGGATTCTGGATACAGCATTCTAGACAGGGGATATGGAAAGGTTAGGTGGCAGAAGACCTTAACAGACTCAAGGAACAGAAAGGTAGACCTGTGGGCTGGCGTTAGGAGGAGGAGCTGTCAGGGTAAAGCCATGTTTGGAGGCCACATACAGAAGTTTGAATGTTACAGTACTAAACATTGTAGGAAATCTTTGAAAGTTTTTAAGTAGAGAAAAAAACATTATGTGATTTACATTTTTCAGAAAGAACACTATGGCAACTATGGGAGACTATAGTGGGGCAAAGATGGAAGCAGGGAGATCAGTTGATAGAGGCTCACAGTTGTTCACTTGAGATATTTTTGTGGTTTGGACCGGGTAGATGGCAGTGGAGATGAAGAGAATTGGATAAATTCAAGGTATAAGGTAAGCCATCTCCTCGCCACCCCCAAACTTAGAATACATAATTTACCCGCTGAAGTTTTCCATCTTCTCTAGAGAATGTGCTCATTGACACCCATGGTATGCTGGATGCTCGTGGCTGGTTGGATCCTTCTTAGAACACCTGCACACTCTGTTCCCTCCTAAGAGGGCTGTGTGATTACCAAGCATCAGTTTTGTTTCCAAACTTGTATCAGCTGTACTTAGATTAATTTTAAATAAATTTATTAATAGTATATAAAACAGTGAAATAGGAGAATAAATAATTTCTAGGAAAAACTAGGTCAGATGATACTTGGTAAAAGTGTATGTAAGATAGCAGTAAAGGATTGAAAAAGAAATCAGTAAGAAATGTGCTTCCTGTCGCAGATTCCTTCATACATGTCTTCATTCTGCAGAAACCAAAGCTAAGCTTCAGAAAATGCATTAGGGGTATGGCTTAGCAAGAGAGAGAATCAGAAACTCTCACTAGTGAAACTATACCAAAGAAAAGCCTTGAACCTCTATAAGAACATTGGTAAATGAATATACACTTATGTGCATTAAGTTAAAATGATATGTTTAAGGTGTGTATCATAGTATGTGTCTCTGATCTATCACATCAGGTAAGTGGACTTCTGCATTTTGTAGCTATAAGTAATGTACGGGATAAGGGAAGAAGAATTATGGATAATTATACTTGTCACTTGCATAGGCTGGAGCAGACTCTTCGGCTTGGTGTGCCCTTCACATTCCACTTTAAGAAGCAGCTAAAGCACTAGACCTCTACTGCTTGCCAGTCTTTGCCCCCCTTTCCAGTCCTCTCATTCCCATAATTCATCAAGAATATTACCACATCTACCTCAATGCCACACCACATAGAGATCATAAAAAATCGGATCACTCTGAACTCCTTGAAGGGATCATGTGCCTCTCAATAATTTTCATAACCCAGAGCAGACACACAGTAGATACTCAGTGTTTGTTGAATGAACAAATGAAAGAATATGCTATATTTTTTAAGGCTATCTACTTTTATCCTTTGAACTGAGAAAAATCTTTGCAAGCATTTAGTGATATCATATTCATTCCATACTGTTATGGACTGAATGTTTGTGTCCCCCCGCAAATTCCTACGTTGAAGCCCTAACTCCCAAGTGTGGCTGTATACGGAAATGGAGCCTCTAAGAGAGTAATTAAGGTTAAATGAGGTCACAAGGGTGGGGCCCTGATCCAATGGGACTACTGTCCTTACGAGAGATACCAGAGAGCTTGCTCTCCATATGCACGTGCACTGAGGAAGGGCCACGTGAGCACACAGCGAGAAGCTGTCTGCAACCAGGGACAGTCTTCAGCAGATACCAACCCTGCTGGCACCTTGATCTTGGCATCCAGACTCCAGTACTGTGAGAAAGTAAATTTATTGTCTAAGCCATCCAGTTTTTGGTATTATAGTAGCCCGACCAGACTAATACCTATATGTAGAATACTAGATTTTCATATTTAATTTGTCAAAAGAAGCCTCAAATGTAATGTGACCTTGGATATGTCTAATAGATACTTCTCTCCCCTTTAGCTTTCAAAAATTTTTTTTTCTCCTTTTTTTTTCTTTGCTAATATACAACATCATCACAGGAAGAAAGGCCTTTTATTTTCTCTTTAAGCTTACAATCCACAATCCAAATTTAAGATAGCTTTTATCTTGGTACAATTAACAAAAAACTACAATTTAGAGTGGTTTAACAAGTGGCTAGTCTCTGTGATTTTCTTACTCTTCCCCCATGCTTGTCATACCTCATGTTTGCAAGATGGCTTTCATAGTACCTCTGGATACCATCTGAGGTCAAAACAAGAGGAAGGGGGGATAGGATGGGTCAGTAGCATGTTTACCTTCTTACAGGAAAAGCAAGAGATTTCCCAGAAGCTACCAGCAGACTTCTACTTGTGTTACTGGCCATAATGTGTCACAGGCTCAAACCTAGCTGCAAGGGGAGCTGAGAAAACAAGTATTAAGTTTCTCCAATTCTTATTTTGGAGGTGGCAAAGGAGATGAGGAATGCAAGCATCTGTCAGGTTAGTCAATGAATCGTGTGTGCTAGAGAGGGAACTGGAAGACTGGACTGGCAGATCAGCTCATTCTAGAAGAGTCCTCCTGTCATGAGATTAATCATCACAAGGTGGGCTTTATATTTCACACTGTAGCAAAGGGCTTTAGCCACCATCTGACTAGCACTAATACCTCTTTGATTACAGTTAGCTGGGCTGCAAACATTACACTAGGGTATTTGAAGTCTGTACCTAGTCTTCCCTGTATCTAAAACACTACCTTTCATCTATTGAGTATACATTGGCTGTATTTTTGTTGTTGTTGTTGTTGTTTGATTTGTGTGGAGATATTAACACTGGTCTACTTTTCTATCAATGATAAATATAAGAAAGTGGCAAGTAGGGTTTGCTCTAATTTGAGGCAATGGTTAAAGCCATAATTTGAGTTTATTGTGTTCTGGCCGAGAACCTACCAATAGCTTACCACTAGCCAGCATTTCTAAATTTGCATTCATGTTCACTGATTTTACTTAAAGGCATCTTTTAAAATAATTTGTATAATTACTGGCATCACTTAATGATGCAGAAATTGTTTTAGTACAGGCTATGACAAGTTCTTACCTAATGTAGTCTAAAATATCATTAAAATATGAGACTTTACCAGAACAAAAATACATCTGTTCTAATTGAAGAACTTAAATAGGGAAGAAAATTGGAGTTAAAAGAAAATAAGAGGGAAAAATAAAGTCATCTTTACTATACAAAAGGATAATTCATAAGGTTCTATACAGTAGCTACAGGTGAACCACAATTTGGCTTAGAGCTCCCCAGAAAACAAAACAAAAAAGAGAATGACAGTAATACGATCTTTAAGATAAAAACAAATCAATTGTTTAGGAGACGCACAGGTTTTACTGGAACTGAGACCTACGAGAATTTTCTCCCACGAGTTCTCATAAATGGTACACAGTGTGATAGAGAATGCATCAGCTTTAAAAACACATGTATTGAAAATACAAGTTTTGATGATTGTTTTTGCTAGTAGAAGCCAACAGCATAGAAGCAAATTGCAATGGAGTAAAGCTAATTCTATGAAGAATCAAAATGTGGATCAAATATGTAGCTCTTTGAAAATCTCCCAGAATATAAAACTTAGATTCCTTTCTCTTTCTAGTTGGGAATACAAACTTGTTTTAACAACATCTAAAACTTCCTCTATTCCTGTAAGTAATACAAATCCATTTCAAAACCAGACTAATTATTCTTAGACCTAAGGCCACTGTTCCCTGCTAATCTCACAGACAGGTGAAGCAGACTACATGATTTATCTGAGGACCATGGTTTTCCAAATAAATGTGCTTTAAATGGCTAATCTAAGTATAGTAGATAGAACACATTCTAAAATGCTGAATTTTATGGTTGTACTTCTTATACATGGACTTAATTTTCAAAAGGTTAAAAGATTATCTACAAAATTGTTTCAGTTACGTTCAAATTTTTAATCAATACTGGTTACATTTGAAGTGAACTGCACCTATTTACAAAGACTTAAAATGATCAGTAATATAAAGTGTAAACTTAAAACGAAAATCACAGACTCATTCCACATCTGTGAAATGCAGCAGTTAACTGTAATTAAATTTACAATAATCGTAAGGGATAGGAAGAACATAGAAACTGGAGGAGAAAAATAGTATTCAAGATCTGAACAACACAGCTACTGTTGTACTGAAAAAATAATTTATTAAATGAGTATAATACTGGGAATAAGATGCATTATAAAAGTAAATTCTAAATATAAACAACAGTGGTTTTCCTAATTAACAAGAGTTTTTCTTCACCCATTCAAAGTTTTAAATACAGTCTTCTGAAAGGCCAGATTTTGAAAGTGTATGGTTCACTTTAAGACAGACATGTATGTAGCACTATAATATCTGGAATTTATCATCTTGTTTTATTAGACTAAAAATTATATTGATTAATTTAAATGATTGTTCTTTTTAAACCTTTTAAAGCCTAGAATAATATTTTGAAATGAACAAGTAGACCATTTTATTATACTCTTTCGGTCTCCCTGGACAGCACACACATTTCAAATATAGTTTGTGGAAAATATTGAGATAGAGCATACCTGTCCATTTTGATGAAGACTTTAAAAAATTTTGGTACTTTGGTAAAAAGCAGTCTCCTTTTTAGATCAAAGGTTGACAACAGCCACTGTATCTATTAATCTATGTCCGTAGAATTTTAAACAACCACATCTTAATATGTACATCAAGATACTGATAAGCTTTTAGCTAGTGAAAGAAAAACACGGAGACTGTTATTCTTTCCCCAATAAGTTTCCTTCAGTTTTTAGAAAGCATACGCAGTTCAATATACCAACTGGGATTTCAAAATGCCAGCATGATTACAGTGCTTATTAACAGCAATATGCAAAACAATAGAAATATAAAATAAATAACTTCATACTATAAAAATGAAACAAGGCACTTTCAACAACTATATGCAAAGCTGAGATAAACATTGTTTTCATAACGCGGACTCAAAGACTCTAGGAGACTTCTGTAAAGAGTGAAATAGTGAAGGCACTACATAATTCTTTTTCCTAACTCCACTTACTAAAGAAATTCACCAATTAAACTTGGCACAAAAGAGTTTAATTGTCATAAAGTGCATCACTTGGCTAAATATATTAAGAAGAAAATCAGCATCAATACATTATAGCAACATATTCACATATACAGAAATAAAAATGCAATGCCAGGAGCTGACATAGGAACTTTGTAGGATATATGGCTTTTTCTCTTTTATTTTTTTGTATAACTGCCTATTTGCTTACAATCTGTATTTTTTAAAGAGTATGCCTTGATTAGCAAAAAGAGGTAGTGTTCTGACAAAGGCAAACCCACTGATTCTATAGGTAGAGATTTAAGATAAAGATTATGTGGAAAATATACAAGTATAACATATAATACACTGGTACAACATTTATTATAGTATTTTGATATTAGCGAATTTGCTTTTAAAATCAAGGCTATTTTATCACTTTAGCTATGTTATTACAGCTCTTTCAAAGAGTTTTCCTTTGGTACTAGAAAGTTTTCTTCTTTTAAATAGTAACATTCCAAATAAGCAACTTTTATTTAGAGATGATAAACATGTCAACATTTAAAACTCAATTCATCTCTACCACTTATTTAAACCATTAATGAAAATATATCATGTCTGAGACACAAGAAGTATATAACAGACAGCAACATGCAATTTATGTCCACTTAACTAATGTAACTGGTGATTTAAACACACACACACACACACACACACACACACACACACACACACACACAAAGTGTGCACACCCACGTTAGTCTGGAGCAATATATTGGCAAAACAACAAAATAATTTATGCACAGTATTTAAGGATGTGGGCCTTGATGACAGAACTCCAGATTTTTTTTAGTGTGTTAAATACAAAGTTTGGCTAAAAGACAATGTAAAGCAACAGTGAATATATTTCCTATACCAATAACTTAAATTTTTCTTTATGTAAACTTTATACATGTGCAATCTTGCTGTTTTCTGTAAATGCTTCAGTCTCTTTTTTTCTTTTTAAATATCTGCCACTCTATTCTAAATTTGCAGGAACGTAAAAATGGAAGGAACCATTTGAGATGCATTAGTCGTCTTCCGCATTATATGCCACTTCTGCTACTTCTATGTCTGATGTGGAATTTTCAGGTTCACTAAAACTTGAGCATTGCTTATTATCAGCTCTGAAAAAAAAAGAGAAACACAATGAAGAGACTGGATGCATGCTATTTCACTTCACTATTACTGTAAACATTTTTTAAGTCATGTAAAGAATATTTAAATATTTAATGGAAAAATATTTAATGAAAAGGAACACTTAAATATTCAATCAGAAATTTAATATTTTAAAGTTGTCATTGCCAGATAACACCTTTGGAGATATATTTTTAACTCTTTCAGCTCTCTGAACTACCACTTTTCAATAAAAATCTAGTTTATATTTTTAACTCTCTCAGCTCTCTGAACTACCACTTTTCAATAAAAATCTAGTTTGTAATGACCTTTAACCAACAGAAAATTTGTTCTCATAATTATAGCTTAACCACTATCACTAATGTATTAATGGTGACCTTGGATTTATATGTAATAAAAATTCTTTGTGTGTTCAAATATACCATCTTTCCATCATTCCTATTAGGTAGACAGGGTGGTTGCTATTACAGTGTCCCACTTTTTGCATGGAAAAGACTGACATTGAAAGAGATTAAAGTAATCTGTCAAGACTACAAAATTAATGAATTAACTGAGTCACAGCCCAGTTAATTCAGACGTATCTTCAAAATAAGTAATGAAATTTATAGGCTGGATGACAAAGATTCATTTTTAGGGACAGCCTAGAATATCTATAGTCTTCCTCTGTTTGCTCATCAGATTCATGATATAATAACACTGAGTTCATAAAAACATGCTCTACAGAGTATTATGACTGTTTCTCTCCAATTATTCAGATGATTAGGCTATAATAAACCAAACATTATATACCTAGATTCTTCATCTAAGACATCTTGATCAACCTCAAGTGCAGAGGACTCCACCTTTAGGATCTGTCCACCTTCTGTTCCTGACACGATCAGTGATTCTTCAGGTTCCAAACATAAGTTCCTAAAGGTAAAGTATAGCAACAAGTTATTTTCTATGAATAAAATAGGTATATATTTATTGTTCTGAATGCATGTAGCTTTAGTAGCCTTCAGCTGTTCTAAGTGTAGTCATATACCTAATAAACTGTTGACTCTGGGTGTCAACAGTGAAATCAGTACTTATGATTAATTTAAAATGATTTTAACATCAATTCGATATATGCTGACAAGAAGGCAAACTAGAACTTTCACATGTGAAAAGCTGGCATAAATGCCTAGAAACAAAGATACTATTTAAATAGGTTAAAATAATGTTTGTCTTGGTGAACAACTAGAGCTTTATTTTCCTGATATTTCCCGTCCTTCAAATTTTCAGGCTTCTAAATAAATAAGCAAACAACAGACAATTTTCCCAATCTACAAAGATGTACACCATGAGTCTAAGACTTTTGGAGTCAGAAATTTCCTAAATTGTAACGTACAAAGGGCATTTAGCCCAGAGTATCGAGCTGAATTAGACTGACAATGCAAGCATCACAACATACCTGATTCTGTTTTCTAGAGTGTCTATAAGAAGTTGCTTCTCACAGAGCAGTTTCTTCAGTGATTCCAACTCTTTTTGTTTTTCAAGTAGTTCTTTTTGAAAACGGTAGTTTGTCTCTTCTAAAGTTTCACAGAAAGCCTTAAAAACAAACAAACAGCAAATAAAAAACACATGCAGAAAGAGAATAACATTAATTACTTATGCAGTACCTTTCTCAAGGGCATAACTGAAGAGTCAAAGAACATAGGTAACCAAAATAATGTGTATACAAACCAGATGATTTGTTCTCCACCCTCATCTTTTTAGGTCTCTGCTACCTTAGTACCTACTGGGGAACTTATAAATAAGTACTGGGGAACTTATAAATAAATACAAGTCCCTTTTCTTGAGAATTATTAAGTAGTAAGCTAGGGTGCCTGAAATGAATATGTGATATCTCTCTAGTGTATAACTGGGAAAAAAAATTACTAATAATCACTGTTTTAGCTTCTATTCTCCTTAGCCTGTTTTTGCCCAGTCCTAGATGATTATACTTTAAAGAAAAAAAATTAAAAAAAGAAAACTGTGGCTATTGATTCCATTTGTATTAGCTCAGAAGACACATCCTATAATAACGATTTCCTTCATAGTGCTTTCAATATTATTTTCCCTTGCTTCTCCTTTTACTATATTCACTCAAAGACATTCTATCCTTTATACCCAGGAAGCTAAACACTATTGAAATAGATTAAAACAAAATCATACTGCCATGAAGAATGATGTCATGAAAAAAATCTGGGTCACTTACCTTGATGAGGCTTTCAGTGTTGCTTTTAATTGTTCCTAGTTATCTATCATTATCTATCATTCCCTGTCTCCTTTGTGACTACGTTAAACCTTCACCCCTGGCAAATCCCCTACAATATGTTACTACTGGTGAGCCCAAGCCCAGCAGATGATCTTTATTCCTATACCAGAAAAAAAAAAAGTTACTCTCCCAGAATCCTAACTACATTTGCATTCCGTTCTTGTCCTCAAGAATATGTGTCTCTTCAATTTAAGCCCAATCTCCTTTGGAAGCCTGCCCTATCCCATACACTCTCTCTTAAATTTTCAACCTTTCCCTCTCTTTTGGCCCTTAGATTTATTTAATCAAGTTGACTGAAGTTGATTCAGCAAACCTAAAAATCTCTCCACATAAAAACAAAGTCATATCCACCGGTCCCTTGATAGGAGTCTCTCTAGCTACTAACTCATCTTGTTCTTTTCAAAATAAAAAAGATTTCCAGGAAAGAAGTTTTTATCATCCAAATTTAGCTTCCTCATTCATGGCTAAAATCATTAGGAGTTTTACTCGCTTTTCTCTACTAATTATACCCAGGCAAATGCTAAGAATGACTTCTGTCAAATCCAAAGTACTGTTTTTCTCAACTTCATAGCATGTCACTACTGACTTAAAAAGTAAAAAAAAAAAAAATTAATGGAATCCTCTTTTATTGTGCTCTGTGAAACTTCCTGGTTCCCCTAATTTTACAGTTACTTCTTAGATTCCTACTTGTTCTTTGCATGTGGGCATTCATCAGAGTTTTGTCCTTGATTATATATTCTCTTGCTCTATATTTCATCCTTGGGCAATTACTGTTATCACTTCAACTATAACCTATACTATTTGCTATCGACTTCCAATTTTTTTTTCTGTTCATCTCCAGCCCAGACCTTACCTGAGTACATAGATATCATTCATATGCCTACTGGTCCCCTTCAATTGTATGTACCAATGGTAAGTCAAAATGCACTCCCAACGGTACATCTGCACTACCACCTCATCATCAAAGCCACCAGGCAAACATCTTAGATCACTGCATTTCGCTACTTTCTATGCCCCAGGTAACCCAGTCTTTTCCACCTTCCCCTTCTCCTCCTCCCCCACTGCCTCATCAACATCTCGCTATACTCATCTACTCTCTATACTAATTTCTACTGTGCAGTATAAGGCTAGGTAATGTGATCACTGAAAGAGAAGAGTGCAGAAGCAAACCCTTCCTTTCATGTTCATCTGACTTTTGATAAAGGTGCCAATACAATTCAACACAGGGTACTGACACATTTTAGTATCTATAGAAACTTAAGGTCCTCACTTCACACCTTATACAAAATTAGCTCAGTATGGATGTAAGAGTTAAAACTATAAAACTTCTAGAAAAAAAAGTAGGAGAAAATCCTGGTGGCCCTGTGTTAGGCAGAGTTCTTATGATACAATACCAAAAGCATAAGCCATAAAGGATATGATAAAATGACCTTCATTATAATTAAAAACATTAGCACTTCAAAAGATACCATTAAGAAGGTAAAAAGACACATACAATGAGAAAATATTTGCAAATCATATATTTGATAAAGGACCTGTATTCAAAATAATGAATTCTTACAAATCAATAAGACAAACAACCCAACTAAAAAAATAAGCCAAAGGCTCAAACAGACAATTCATCAAAGAAAACATACAAATGGCAAAAAAGCACATGAAAAAGCGATTAACATAAAAATCATTACGGATATACAAATTAAAACTATAATGAAATACCATATCACACCTACAAGAATGGCCATAATCCAACAGACAGATAATATCAAATGTTTGTGAGGACATGGAGAAACTAGAACTCTCATACACTACTTGTGGGAATGTAAAATGGCATAGCCACTTGGGAAAACTCCTTGTAAGTCTCTTAAAAAAGTTAAACATAATTTACCATATAACTAAACATTCTACTCTTAGGGATCAACCCAAGAGAGATGAAAACATATGTCCACAAAAAACCTTCTCTGAAATTGTTCATAGCAGCATTATTCATAATAACACAAAACTGGAAACAATCCAAATATCCCTCAGCTGTTGACTGGATAAACAAAATGTGGTATATGTGCGCAACAGAAAACCATTCAATAATAAAAGTAATGAAATACTGAGAGAGACTATAACATGGATGATGCTCAAAAACATTATGCTAAGTGAACAAAACTAGATGAAAAGATTATATATACTGTATACTATTGCATATTGTATATATTATGCATATACAATATTATGCATATTGTATATATGAGATTATATATATATAGGCACACATATACACTTATATGCACATTATATATACACACACACAGTGTGATTCTATTTATATGAAATATCCAGAAAAGACACATTTGCAGAGACTGAGAGCAGATCAGTAGTTGTCTGGGGCTGGGAGTGTGGAATGGCTGCAAAATGGCTTGTAGAATTTTTTTTGAGGTGATGGAATTTTCTAAAACTGGATTATGGTAATGGAGACACAACTCTACAAATTTACTAAAAAGTTATTAAATTGTACATTTACAATGGAATAGCAAATAGCAAATTTTATGGATGAAAGTTTTACTTCAATAAAGCTGTTTAAAAAAAAGCTATGGCATTCCTCTAACACAAAGAACTGACTCAGTTTAACTGAAAACATTACAAATCTACCAATTAAATCTGTTCCATTTAAACACTATTAAACATTTGGAAGAAAAACTTGCATAAATCCTAGCTAATCTATTATTACCAAATCTGTCTGTGAATCTAGCCAATTGCTTCAAGAAGTAGGCTACTTTAACACGTCAAGTAGTGTAATTTGAGTAGCCTTAAGCTTGAGCTGAATTGATAACAAGACAATAACTTCTACTTCTGAAGATTAGTTTTTTAATTTGATTTTAACTGTAGGTTCTTTACTTTGATACTTAGATGGAAGAAAACTCAGCATGCAAATGTTACTTTTAAATGTAAAATAAATTTCCAAGTAATCTTCTTTTTTCTGAAACGGTATAAATAAAGAGAATAAATGTAGAATTTAATTTTAGGGCTTCATAGACTATAGGACATGTACGAATTTTTATTTTTTCACTGAATTATGTTCATGTATTTCAATGAAAGAAAGCTTTGACTCAAACATTAAAAGCTTTCTGTGCAAAACTACCATAGTCCGAAATTATAACTTTGCTGTTTGCTGTTCCATTCAAGAAACAATGTAGTTATTGTACGGTATTATTTGTTCCTCTTTTCATGTGATATATAATACAGCACTTACCCTGCTTTCTTCTAGGCTATCAAATGGACCTGGTGGATCATCCAGACAAAGAAATTCTCTCACTGCAAGGCTTTCAAAGGAAAAAAAAAAATTAGCTGGGATACAAGTAAGTTTACAAAAGAGAGCAAGATAGCAGAAAGCAAAAGTTACTCTGAAGCTAGCTATAGTGTTTTAAGCAAGTTGGTTCTGCTGATAAATGAAAATAAGCAAGATGGCGTATGCGTTTTCACACAAGTAACAAAATACAAATATAAAATCTATAGAAGATACAAAGATTTTAGGTTATTTCTATGATCTTATGAACATAAAAAGATTGTGAATTTATGTTACATAAAAACTACACGACATAAAACATAAATCAGAAATGGTACAGGAAACCAACGTAAATGGTGAAAAGACAGTATTATTTTCAAAGAAATATTAATTTGAACTAGTCTAAAAACGTCATTATCTTTTTATGAAGAAATACAAGTTCTAATTCATACTTCATTTGTTTCTTCTTCAGGAGATGATTCTAAAGTAACTAAAGTATTTACTATGAAACAAGTTAAAGATTTTTCTTACAATCATGTTTATTATATTAATTCACTTAAATGTTTTCCCTAGAGAATTCAAGAGAAAGAATTCTGATTCTCCCATTTCTGAATTACCATAAAGTTCAAAATAATGAAATAATATGATATTGTTATACTTATACTTTTCAATTACCAGAAACAGGTTAAGAAGGTAGAAACCTGAACTTCCTTGTTACAAAATACTCCTCTTTCTAAAAAGTAATCTTGGATTGAGGGACAGCTCTATATGTATGTTAAAACAAAAATGTGGAGACTTAAAGGATGATGATGAAGGGGGTGGTGATAAAGAGATAAATGGGATCTTTAGTAAAATCATTCCAAAGGAAAAAATGAAATAGAGAAGTGGTGTTAAGAAAGTAATCCAGAAGATCCCAAAAATAGAAAAAAGAGGAGCAAGTTTCTGGATTATAAAATCTTGATAATATAGATAATAAAAAACATACACTCAGGGAAACTGAGATAAAACTTGAGTATTCATAATCATGAAATAACAGAGATGGAAGGGATCGTAAATGTGATCTAGTTGAACTATCCATAGTATGCTGCTTATATTATCCCCTTTATATGTTCAGCCAAGAATATGTCTACACACCTCCAGAAATAGGGACTATAACTGTCTCTTAAAATAAACCATCAAAATAAGCCATCCTAAGTTTGAATAACACAGAAAACTAGAAAATTATTTCTTCACTGAGCTGGATTTTTCTCCCTGAAGCTTCTATTCATGAGTCTTAGTTTGGCTTTCTGGGGCCCTTCCAGGTAAGTCTAAGTCTTCTTTCACATGATAACCCTAAAAATATGTCAAGAATGTTATGTTTACTCTAACCTTATACCTCTAGCAAGCAATACTAACACACTAACATTTCCTTTTCTTTTTTCATGTAACAAAATTTAGTGAGTACTTAAAGACTATATGGTCTTCTGCATTCATGGAGCCAACATTTTTTCCAGTTTTACTGAACTATAATTGACAATTAAAAATTATATATATTTAAGTTATATAACTTGACTCGATATATACATACATTATGAAATATGAAGTACAATCAAACTACTTAACATATCTATCACCTCACATGGTTACCATTTCTAACATTTTCAAAGTACATTACACACACAGGGTTTTCACATACCCTACTTTATTCAATTTCCACAACAATCATGTGAGGTGAGGATAGGCATTATACCTCCATTGTACAAGTGATAATAAAGTTCAGAGAGGTAAAATGACCCACCCAAGGTCATCAGTGCAAGTGGTAGAGCTAGACCTTAAATCTGTCTTCTGAGTAGAAATATGTGCCTTTTTCTACCTTTAAACTCTTTTCTCTTATGTTTTGGTTCATTTGGATTCTTTCCCCTTGCTGATCACTTCTTTCTGACCACATTCAATTTCTCTGTATCTTTCTTTAATCAAAGTCTCTAGAATACTGCAGTTGGTCTAACAGTATAGAGAAGAACAGGACCACCACACGTTCTTTTGGTTTAGATATTATACTTTCTATCCACCCACTGTGTATATCGGAAAAAACTATTAGGCAGAATGAGGCACAAGAAATAAACTGATCTTGGGATTGACAGGCCAAAAGTTTGGATGGGGGCTTCCCTGGTGGCGCAGTGGTTGAGAGTCCGCCTGCCGACGCAGGGGACACGGGTTCGTGCCCTGGTCTGGGAAGATCCCACATGCCGTGGAGCGGCTAGGCCCGTGAGCCATGGCCGCTGAGCCTGTGCATCCGGAGCCTATGCTCCACAACGGGAGAGGCCACAGCAGTGAGACACCCGCGTACAGCAATTAAAAAAAAAAAAAAAAAAAAAAAAGTTTGGATGAAACGCTGAGAGAACAGCCTTTAAGGATGAAAAGGAAAGTGCTAAGAAGTTTATGGAAGAGTCTTTTTAATACTTTCAGTGTATGACAACTTAATGTGTGACATTATTTCTTATAAGTTTATACTCAGATTTCCTCATTCTTTAGTAACATTTTTATGTTCACCATTACTCTAATTATTGGAATGCTACTGCTAGGAAAGAAAAAGGGGGTAAAGGGATATATGTATTTCTTTTTATACCTTTGGTTTAAAGCAGAAATTCAGCCCAAGATCCACAGTGATGTTGACAATGTACCTAGTTGTAGGAATTTTTTTTTAGAGTAGTTATTCCATTTCATTCTCCTGCCCTAAAAATCTTTATGATTTATGGCTCACTAGAGTTCTACGCAAATGAAATCCAATGGATTCTCTAAATTTTTTTTCACTACAGTTCCAAGGTTATATTCCATGCTCTATTTTGTTTAATCTGTAGCATAAGAGTGAAATTTAAAACTGGCACTACAACTGTGATTGACAAAACACTTTTTTCAGGGGTTCAATACATTTCTTCTGTTTCAATAGGACTCAGTTGATGGAGGAAGAAAGTTAATACTCTTAAACTCTTTTCCCATCCAAGGAAAGGGACACACAAGAATGTCTGGCAGATGGTAGTGTTTGAGAAAAGAATTTCTTTCTCAAAAATTCAGGTACCTTTTCTCCCCCCGTAGAAAAGGAAGCCATTACCCCTCCTTGCGGATCACTGACTAGAGAACTTTATTTAGATTTGATAAATATTTGACTGCCTATGTGTGCCACGGCTCTGCTCAGTGATTTCTTATATATTATCAATGTATAATTTATAAACAAATCAAGTAAATTCAATTAAAGTATAAGTACCAAAAAGTCTATATTATTAAATGGTCTATGGATTAAATAGAAGTCAATTTAAAAAATTATTATTTATTTACTTGTTCACTGATAGGTTCAATACAACCCCCAATCTCTCTTCTGTATTTGATCTTTAATACTTTTGTTTCCATTTGACCATGATAATGAAGGTAAGAAAAACATCAGAATTAGGAGAGAAACCTATCTAAGAGAAAATCCAACAATCTGGAATTGAAAGGTATGGAAAGACTATCTTTCTGTTTATCACGTAGAGTAACTTCTTAGTGTGGTTGGGAAATCTCTATTTTAAAATTGTGATCAGTTGACTTAACTTGCCTGAATATAAGGAAACCAGAGATGGTACCCTTCAGCATTGTTTTCCTCAGAGCAAATTTGCCCGATATCTTAAACTCTTCCTTTGAGTCTCTTGAAAAAGTCTCCTTTAAAAGAGTTTTACTGTAATTTTCAAACTTCTTAAAAAACTACTTCATCCAGTGAATCTTCACCTTTTACTTCATAATATACCTTCCTTTTTTTCTTTCATGGGTATGTATTTGTTTACATTCCACAATTTTTTTAAAAAGACCAGTAATTTAATAGCTAAATGAGCTCTTTATCTCAAAATTTATATTAAAAAAAGCTAAAACTAATGCTTACAATTCATTAAAAGGTCTATAAAGAACTAAGTAAAAAAGTACTAGAAATACTAGATACTTCTTCTGTCAAAACCAAATTAAGCACAAAAAGTCACTGCATGAAAATATTAATTGAGGGATTTCAGATAGAAATGTTTTATCAGTTACTATTTCTCTTCAGTTATTCTCTACCAGTAAAAAGAAAATAACAAAAATATGACATTAAATACAACCCCGAGGATAGGGACTCAGGGATCAAGGTTGGTGACAGTGAGGGTCATGGTGAGGGAGATGGGCTGCTGGGTGTGAAGCTGAAGGGCTCACATTTACCCTCCTGTGCTGGATATGCAGGCAAGGCTGTGGGCCTAGTTTATATCTTGGTTATCTCTCACCTAGTTACTTTTAGTCCACTTGTGTCCCTACATTCAGTTTTATTCCTTCTAATACAAAAATACTTCAAAAGCAAACGTTTTATGTCCAACTCAGCTTGAAACCCATCTATGCCTCCTCTAACAAGAGGGAACAAAGCCAAGGTCTTGGTGTTGGCATAAAGCACCTGTGTACATTCAAGCTTTTACTGCCTTTCTTATTTGACACTTCAGCAATAGTACTTCCTCATGCCTATCATGTTGTTTCATGCTTGCTGCTATCACCCTGGCCCATCCTTCCCACCTTCAGCTGGCTGACTCAGACTTCACATTCATGACTTAGCTCATCTATTATCTCCTCATAGAATCTTCTCTGACTAAATCCCCCTCCCCTACACTCTACTCAGTTCAGTACTCTTATATGCATTACTACACCACCTTGAAGAGATCCCTTTCATAGGACTTACTACACTGTATTATTAGTATTTTCTGTTTACCAAGCAGTCTGCTTCAACAAAAAGTAGATGACAAGTTCCAGGGCTGTACAGAATCTGAATAAATTAGCATAGCACAGAATAAGTATTCAAAAAATAATGAATTTATTTGTAAGAGCTATGCTAATTGCTCTTAAAAAATTAATGAAATTATGAAGAGCGTCAGAATAAATTTCTATCTACTGTTGTAGATAAATAATACAGCACACTCTCAAATTTGAGATGGAATTTAGTTTTTAACAGATATGCCTACTTTGACGAGGGACTAAGCTTAGGACAGCAACATGTAAGACCAAAAGTCTTAAGAGTTAAAAGACGGTTAGAATCTGGCTGTTTCTGATGGTACTCCTTCAAGATTTATAAAGAAGCACAATGAAAGGAATAGCATATGAGAAACTTAGAGCTGAAAGTGGATTTTTAGAGAACATTTAGTCCAATTACTTCATTTTCTAATTGGAAACACTAATTAAAATCAGTTAAGTAGGGCTTCCCTGGTGGCGCAGTGGTTAAGAATCCGCCTGCCAATGCAGGGGACACGGGTTCGAGACCTGGTCCGGGAAGATCCCACATGCCACGGAGCAACTAAGCCCATGCACCACAACTACTGAGCCTGCGCTCTAGACCTGCAAGTCACAACTACTGAAGTCGGGGCACTTAGAGCCCGTGCTCCACAAGACAAGCCACAGCAATGAGAAGCCCATGCACCGCAACGAAGAGTAGCCTCTGCTCACCGCAGCTAGAGAAAGCCCGCACGCAGCAACGAAGCCAAAAGTAAATAAATAAAATAAATAAATATATAAAAAATAAATGCATACGTTTAAAAAAATCAGTTAAGTAATTGCCTAAAATTATTTCACTACTAAGCCCAGAAAACTGAATTTTGCATAAGGTCTTTGAGACCTAATTTAATTAGTTAAGAGTTTACGTGGGGCTTCCCTGGTGGCACAGTGGTTGAGAGTCCGCCTGCCGATGCAGGGGACACGGGTTCGTGCCCCAGTCCGGGAAGGTCCCACATGCCATGGAGCGGCTGAGCCCGTGAGCCATGGCCGCTGAGCCTGCGCGTCCGGAGCCTGCGCTCCGCAAAGGAAGAGGCCACAGCAGTGTTTACGTGTATCTGAATACAAAATATTTGCTTTATTACATTAAAAAAGCTGTCCATAACTGAAGGTCCACCAAACTAATATTTTGTGGTAAAAATCATGCAACCAACCTTAGCAATAATGTGTTCATTCTCATGAGCTGTCATTATATAAACTATTGCATATATAACTGAATTCTTTTATAAAAATACTAACCCAACCTCTCTTGACAGTATCTTCACATATAAAAACAACTTACACATTAATAAAATTTCCTGTGAGAAGATGTGAAAATGTATAAAATATAGCTTCTTTACATATTTTTGTTCAAAAATTACAGATTTATTGAATTTTACAACTAGAAGAGACTTAAGAAGTCATCTAATCCAATATATCCCATGTAAATAATTCCTTCTTTAATACCACTGATAGTTATCTAGCCTAGTCTCTTCAAATATTGATGCTTAAGGTAAACTCACTTTCTCAAAAGGCAGAACATTTTTATACCAGACAGCTTGAAATGACATGTAGCTCTTTTTTCTCTGAGCTGATGGGGGCTTCCTCTAACTGTTCACTTATTCCTAGTTCTACACGTTAGTCTTGCTATTCAAAATGAGGTCCCTAGGCCAGCAGCATCAGCATCACCTAGAAACCTGTTAGAAATGCAGAATCTCCAATCCAGACCTTGCTAATTCAGGACGTGCATTTGAACGAGACGCACACTATAGCTGGAGAAGCACCGTTTTAAAGCTAAATATCATTTGATTCTTTTCCCCATCACAATCTTTCAAAGACGTGAAGATGGTTATCATGTCCTTCCAAGTACTTTTTTTTTCAAGGGGTAAATTCTCATTTCTTTCAATTGTTTCCTCATGTAAATGTTTGGATACTATATACTACAATATATATATTTTAAACCATGAACTGCTGTTAATCCAGATCTATCTGCACTTTTTTTCTTTTAACAGATGTAGAATTTAGAACACTGAATTTTGGCATGGAACTCCTTATACATGAATGCTAATATAAGGAAAAATATGTAATTTTAACCCTTGTATTTTAAAGAATTAAGAAGAAAAATGTGGTAAATCAGGATATATGTGTAGTAATTCTGAAAACAGAGAATAGTAAGATATTTGGTGTGCTGATTAAATGATGTAATTATTTCAAAGTAACACAAACCAGAATAAAAGAATAAATAGCTAAATTTTAACTATAACAGATTATGCAATATGAGAACATCCCCCTCTATCCATCTTTACACATGCTTCACCTTGACAAGCTGAGTTACATGCTGTTTCGGGTATAGGACTTGGCCTGCTTGCTTCTGCATTTTCACATAATATTCCCTCTCATTTGGAAAGTCCTTCCTTACTTTCTCTTTGTCGGTTCAAATAGCACTCAGTCTTTAAAACCCAGCTCAAATATCACCCTCTAGGAAGCCTCCTCTAATTCTCCCAGTCAAAAGTTCCCTCTCTTCCTCTTCTGAAAGACATCAAGCTCTATCCATTATAGTTCTTTTGGGTGTGTCTTCTTCCTATTCAGTTTACTTGAATAAAGGATTAGCATCTAATGCACCTTTGTGTAGCTGTAATACCTTATATATAGTAAGACCTAAATAAACATTTATCAAACAAACAAAAACCAATAATAAATCCTTTATCATAAAAATATTAACATTTTTATCTGTTTTCTTACTTTGTATTCTCCAAATGCATCTGAAAATAACATTCTCTTAAAACATTTAAACCAACAATTCTTAACATCCCTTCAGTTCTTATTTCACTTCTGTTTTGTTATAGTTAGAGAAGTTGTAATATTAAGAGCTGCCAGTTGTGCACTGGCAAGCTCTTAGCCCACATGAAGGTTAACAAATAACTGTGTCATGAGCTGCTAAGGAATCAAAACGGAAAGTGAAAGAACTGTAGAAAGAATTAATATCAGATAATTACTTGGCCATATAAAGATAGTAATTTTCTATGCTGCCGTTCCAACTGTGACAGGATGCTAACAGGTATACCAATAGGTAAGGTAAACTCACTGATATTTTAAGTAGTGATTCTTAAATATGTAGTTTCATGTTTTTATAAAGAAGTATTGGGATTTTGTCTTTATCCTTTCCTCCCTTATAAGAATTCATAAGTGGCTGTTTGAGAACCTCAGACTTTCTGGATATTTTCTAATTATTTGTCCTCCCACGCATAATCTTACTCTATTGTTCAAGGTTTTCAAACCCCACTCCCTACTTCAGTATTGCTTGATTCACTGCAAACAGGACTGATCTTCCCCTTCTCTGAATTCCTTTTATTTTATAATCTGTATCATGCCAAGTAGGACTTCATAAACTCCATTATTTTGTTCAAACAGAAGCTTAATTTCTTCAAATGAATTAAGTTCAGTAAGTATATCCTCAGCTTCCTTTTTACCCTTCTTAGTATGATAAAGGGCAAATGCTTAGGATACAGATTAATAACTTTTCCCTCTGCCAAGTCATGTTTTAAATAGTAATTTATTAAGAAACTGCTTAAACTGTGAAATAAAAAATGCTACTCATCACTCGCAAAAAATATAGTACCCTAGAACAAACAAGGTATACAAACCTTATTTAGAGTTCTCTTTAAGTTACCTTACTTGTAGTCCTTAAATGTCTGAGATATATGACAAAAATAAGTAAGCAAGTAAATGTGAGGCACAATAGGTTTTCATGCAACACTTTTTAGAACCTTTAATATTCTAGGAATGTCAAATGAAACCTTTCTCCAACTTACTTGACCAAGGAATCTATCTGTCCCTGAAACACCTATCTATAAATTGAACATGATTATCACTGTTCTAAGGACTGCAGTTTTAGAAACAGGATCTCGAATGTTTACCATACAGATACAGATCTATTAACAATAATTAAAAAAAAAAGATACATCTCAACTAAGATACACTTTTAACGTTTAAAAAAATCAAGAAATCACAAGATGAGTTCATCAACGTGGTTCATACTATTTAATATTTCATTGAATAGAAAGAGTATAGTCATTTATAGAATAAATTTGATTTTAATTTACCATATTTGCAATACAGAGACATAAAGGTTTACTGAATAAGGAATAAGAGAAAGGGGATATGATGTTTTGACTTCTTAGCTGTAAAAGTCTTCTTTTATGGTATGGTATAAAATATATTTTCTTCAAAGGTTTTCTCTATGATTTTAGATATTGTTGGTTTCTATTCCTGCTTTGTGTATCTGAATTAACACTAACCTTTTTTTTTTTCTTTGGAGAAATGTAAAAAATTATAGAAAAGTAGGGAGCATCCATCTTCCCACCATCTAGGCTGGAACACACAGTTGCTAAGTTTTGTCGTATTTGTTTCAGTCTCTTTTTCTTATAAATAGTACAACAGCAAATATCAACAGTTCTGCCATTCATTCAACAAGTACTTATCGAGCATGGACTCTGTGTTGCATTGTGCTAAGCACTGCACACTGAATGGTGGGTAAACCAGCCACATGACCTACTACTATGTATGCACCTTACAGCCTGGTAGGAGAACACAATCAAATAATCACAGAAATAGTTACAAACTGAGATGTTGTGTAAGTAAAGTACCAAGCAGCCTTTCTCAGCTGGGATTCCATGACAGGATTAAACCCTGCTGACAATGACGTGAGTGACTATTTTCTCATTCTCTTAAGACTGGTACTTAGCTAGTAGCATCCTAGAAGTATGTAATGAGAAGTTAATTCATTACATGCAATGGGTGTCTTAGGGCATTAGAAGCTGACTTTCAGAACCAGTAGAGAAGATACTTTGAGAAAGACCTGACCTAGTTTTTGGTGGTGGTGGTAGGTGAGGGGTTGGTCCAGAGAGCCAGTTACCTAAAAGTCTGTGTTGAAACGTGACTTTTAGGCCAGGGCTGGGGGAGCAAGGGTAGTAGTGTGAAATGTTGCCTTTCTAGGGAATAGCATATTGAAGGTCCTAAGGGACAAAGGAGCAGGCGACTTCGAAAAATTACAAGACCAAGACGGCTGATGTACAGAGAATGGGGGCAGGGAGGAATAACAAAACATGAAGTTGGAAAGACAAGCAGATGGTCAGGGACCAGAAAGGATGACTTAAACTGCATTACAAAAGATCACTGTGGCTCCAATGGGCTATAGAAATAAAACTCGGTGAGGAAGATGAGTGATGGGAAAGGAGTAATTAAAGTGAGAGAAAACTGCTAGACTAGGTGGCGATGGCAGGAATGGAGAAAAGTAGACAGATTCGAGGAGTGTTTAAAGTATAAAGGCAGGGAGGTGTCCAGATGACTTGTGGGTTTTAGGTAGAGGATGATGCTGAATACTGGGGGAAAGGTCAGAGAGTAAGCACTGAAGTCTTTCCTAGGTTTGAGGTTTGTCTGAAGGAGATGTCAAGGAGGCAACTGCAGATGTGAATCTGGAGATGAGAAAGGGGTCTGGCTTATAGTTCCTTTATTAGAGGAAAGTGAGGGGGGATGGGCAGAGATCTCAAGCAGTCACTGAGCTTAGCACACATTAAGCAGCAAGATGTAAAAGCAAATTGGAAAAGAAGAAGTAAAACTGTCACTGTTTGCAGATGACATGATACTATACATAGAGAATCCTAAAGATGCTACCAGAAAACTACTAGAGCTAATCGATGAATTTGGTAAAGTTGCAGGATACAAAATTAATGTACAGAAATCTCTGGCATTCCTATACACTAATGATGAAAAATCTGAAAGAAATTATGGAAACACTCCCATTTACCATTGCAACAAAAAGAATAAAATACCTAAGAATAAACCTACCTAGGAAGACAAAAGACAATTTTCTGTATGCAGAAAATTATAAGATACTGCTGAAAGAAATTAAAGATGATACAAACAGAGGGAGAGATATACCATGTTCTTGGACTGGAAGAATCAATATTGTGAAAATGACTATACTACCCAAAGCAATCTACAGACTCAATGCAATCCCTATCAAATTACCAATGGCATTTTTTACAGAACTAGAACAAAAAATCTTAAAATTTGTATGGAAACACAAAAGACCCCGAACAGCCAAAGCAGTCTTGAGGGAAAAAAATGGAGCTGGAGGAATCAGACTTCCTGACTTCAGACTGTATTACAAAGCTACAGTAATCAAGACAATATGGTACTGGCACAAAACCAGAAATAGATCAATGGAACAGGATAGAAAGCCCAGAGATAAACCCACGCACCTATGATCAACTAATCTGTGACAAAGGAGGCAAGGATATACAATGGAGAAAAGACAGGCTCTTCAAAAAGTGGTGCTGGGGGCTTCCCTCGTGGTGCAGTGTTTGAGAGTCTGCCTGCCGATGCAGGGGACGCGGGTTCGTGCCCCGGTCCAGGAAGATCCCACATGCCGTGGAGCGGCTGGGCCTGTGAGCCATGGCCATTGAGCCTCCGCGTCGGAGACTGTGCTCCGCAACGGGAGAGGCCACGACAGTGAGAGGCCCGTGTACCGCAAAAAAAAAAAAAAAAAAAAAAAAAGTGATGCCGGGAAAATTGGACAGCTACATGTAAAAGAATGAAATTAGAACACTCCCTAACACCATACACAAAAATAAACTCAAAATGGATTAGAGACCTAAATGTAAGACCAGACACTATAAAACTCTTAGAGGAAAACATAGGAAGAACACTCTTGGACATAAATTACAGCAAGATCCTTCTTGATCCACTTCCTAGAGTAATGGAAATAAAAACAAAAATAAACAAATGGGACCTAATGAAACTTCAAAGCTTTGCACAGCAAAGGAAACCATAAACAAGACGAAAAAACAACCCACAGAATGGGAGAAAATATTTGCAAACGAATCAACAGACAAAGGAATAATCTTCAAAATATATAAACAGCTCATGCAGCTCAATATTAAGAAAAACAAACAACCCAATCAAAAAATGGGCAGAAGACCTAAATGGACATTTCTCCAAAGAAAACATACAGATGGCCAAGAGGCACACGAAAAGCTGCTCAACATCACTAATTATTAGAGAAATGCAAAACAAAACTACAATGAGGTATCACCTCAGACCAGTTAGAATGGGCATCATCAGAAAATCTACAAAAAACAAAAGCTGGAGAGGGTGTGGAGAAAAGGGAACCCTCCTGCACTGTTGGTGGGAATGTAAACTGATACAGACACTATGGAGAAAAGTATGGAGGTTCCTTAAAAATCTAAAAATAGAATTACCATATGACCCAGCAATCCCACTACTGGGCATATACCCAGAGAAAACCATAATTCAAAAAGACACATGCACCCCAATGTTCATTGCAGCACTATTTACAATAGCCAGGACATGGAAGCAACCTAAATGATCATCGACAGATGAATGGATAAAGAAGATGTGGTTCATATATACAATGGAATATTACTCAGCCATAAAAAGGAACAAAACTGGGTCATTTGTAGAGATATGGATGGATCCAGAGACTGTCATACAGAGTGAAATAAGCCAGAAAGAGAAAAACAAATATCGTATATTAATGCATATATGTGGAACCTAGAAAAATGGTACCGATGAACCGGTTTGCAGGGCAGAAATAGACACAGATGTAGAGAACAAATGTAGGGACACCAAGGGGGAAACTGGCGGGGGGCGGGTGGTGGTAGTGGGATGAATTGGGAGATTTAGATTGACATGTATACACTAATAGGTATAAAATGGGTAACTAATAAGAACCTGCTGTATAAAAAAATAAAATTAAATTAAAAAAAAAGAAGCAAGATGTATATGCATAGTACATGTGTAATATATGGGGATATACATAAAAGAAAGACTAAGAAAAAAGGGTGAAAAAAGTAAGGGCAGTTTTCTTATTTGTTTTCCATTCTTATGTGAAAAATTGCTAAAGATAGTTACAGACACAGGTGTCCATAGAATATGCTATTGCTTCTTTATAAATGCTCTGTAATTTTTTTCAAAATGGTTCTAATTTATCTGATAATGTAAGTTCCAAAATTAAATACCCAGATGATATTAAATCATATAGCAATTTTCTTGTAAATATATTCAGATACAAAAACCCCATATAGGTCCTTTCTTTCCCTTTTTAATGATTTCTGGTATTTTCACTTTACCCTCTGTATAAATTAACCTGACTTCACAATTTTCATATTTTTGCATTACTTTGGAGACATATAAATATTATCATCAAAATTATATGGTGTTATTTAACTAAAAATCTACCAGTATGTAAGCCACTCTGTTTAAATTATTACTAAAATTCTAAAATCAAGTTTATAGCTGGGTGGTTTGAATATATGGCACACTGAATTTTCAACTTTGCTGACTTTTTGGAGGTGTTACTATAAATCAAACACCAAATAATGTCCTTGCTGAAAAAAGGCAAGAAAATTACAGTTAGTGCTTTAATAGAGATAAACACGCCTATCTTATATTTCTGTGCTTGAATATATATGGTCCTAGATTTATTCTTTAATTTAAACCAATTATTGGAATGCATTTATAATCTGTTATTCAATTTGTTACATACCAGTTAGCAATGTCCTTGTGAGCTACTAAATTTTGAAGAAATGCTTGTAATCCTAATTGTCTATCTTCTAAAAAGTCGGCATTGTAATTATCTTTAAACCAGCGTTTTGGTGGAAGTGCTAATCGAAAGCCTGGAAACATCTCTTTTAACTGAAAAAGAAGAAAAAAGAAGATACAATGTTCAACTCAATTATATGAATTCTACAAAATCTATCCTGTTGACTATGTGAAACTATTCACATAACAAGCTTACAATAAAAGAATTAAATTCAGCTATGCTTTTTATGCCTTGGTTGTTTTATTTCTTGATTTCTACCAGTTGTGTATGCATAGGAGTTACAGTTGCTCCCTGTCCCTGCTAACACGTGGCATTGCCTGTCTTTTTAATGTCAGCCATTCCAGTGGGTGTGTAGTAGTATTTCATTGTGGCTTTAATTTACATTCCTCTCTTGACAAATGGTGTTAAGTATCTTCTCATGTGCTTGGATCTGCATATCTTCTTTGGCGAATTATCTATTTAAATCTTCTGAACCCTCTGCTTTTAAAAAACTGGGTTACTTGTCTTTTAAGTTGTCAGAGTTCTTTATATATTCTAGATAGAAGGCCTCTGTCAGATATATGTATGACAAATATATTCTCCCAGACTGTGGCTTGATTTTTCATGTTAACCATCTTAACAGAGCACATTTAAAAAAATTTAATGTTACCTAATTCATCCACTTCTCTTTTATGGTTTATGTTTTTTTAGATACTATTTAAAAAATCGTTGCTCACTCCAAGGTTACAAAAATTTTCTTCCACGTTTTTTCCTAAGATGTTTATAGTCTTAGCTTTTACATTTTGGCTTATGATCAATTTTGCATATTTGGCTTAAATTTTACTTTCTTAGGAAAGACTTTTCCACCTTTTAAGCTAGGTTAGATTTCCCTTTATACACTCTGATCAAGTGACTATAACTGGATAACAAGTTACCTCAAAACTCAGTGGTGTAAAATAACCATTTATTAGGCCATGGACTCTGTGGGCTGGTAATTCGTACAGGGAATGGTGAGGATGGGTTGTTTTGTCACAATGAGTTAGAACCTCAGCTGGAAACTTGAAGCTGGGAACTGGAAGCCACTGAAGTTCGTTCCCACATATTTATACTGGATCATGCTGCTTGTTGGCTGAGACATTAGCTGGGGCTGTCAGTCACAAGCCTAACATGGCCTCTCCATGTATCTTGGACTTTCTCACAGCATATAGTCTGGGTTTCAAAGGGGAGCATCCCAAGAGAGAAAGCCAGGATGAAGCTGTATGCTTCTTATGATCTAGCCTCATCATCCCACAGCATCAGTTCCACTGTCCTCTATTGGTTAGATCAGTCACAAGCTCACCCACGTTCAAGGGGGAGAGGAAACAGATTCTACTTCTTGACAGTCAGCGGCAAGATTCTGGAAGAGCATATGGGACTGAGAGTATTGCTGCATTCATTTTTAGAAAAGACAATCTGCCACACATTCTCAAATCATTAATTTGTTTTTTAAATGACATTTATCACGATGTAAATTAAGTAACGTTTATTTAATTTTGGACTCTTCTACCAGACCAGCCTTCTAAACCTTGGTTGCACATTGGAATCGCCCAAGGAATACAGACACTTTGTGAGGGCTCTATTGTAGAACAGCTCCCTCCTTTCTGAGGATAATTAATGAGGATCTTGTATTAATGACTGTGTCCTATCTCTGATATATTTGCATTTAATTAGTTGGGATATGGCCTGGGCATTGTAATTTTAAAAAGTTTTCCGGGGAAGTCCAAAGTACAGCTAAGACTTAGAATCATTTTACATTGCAATGACTGTCTTATTCATAGTTGCACCCCCAATGTTTAGTATAATGCCTGCTATATTACAAGCAGCCAACAATCTATGTTCAATAAATGAATGAGATGAAATCATGTACTGTTCAAATTTCTATGCTTATATATAAGACAAAATATCACAATGTAAGAAAAAAGACTAGCAAAAGAGAAAATTCACAGGGTAAAATGCGAAATAAAAATATAAAACAAAAATTCTGTCTATATTTCTATTCTGAAAACGCTGATTTGATTTCAAGATGTAAACAGATAATTTTGGCCTTGGAGTCTGGTCGTTTACTGTGTACGCAATGCAAGTAATAAAAGCCATAAGGAGAAAATAAAAATAGTCTTTTTTATTAATTTCAAGCTTTAAAATTTAAATGTCACATATGTCCACATGCATGGTTAGGTTTTTTTCCCCTAAAAAAATAATCCTCAGAAAAGAGTGAGTTGTTCCACAATTGAGCCCTCACAAAGTGTTTATATTATGAGTGCTTACTCAATAACTTTATTTTGAACAAAGGACAATTTGGGAACTATACATTTGCTTGAAATAACTTTAGTAAAGGCTAGTTTTGTTTTGTTTTTGCGGTACGTGGGCCTCTCACTGTTGTGGCCTCTCCAGTTGCAGAGCACAGGTTCTGGACGCGCAGGCTCAGCGGCCATGGCTCACGGGCCCAGCCGCTCCACGGCATGTGTGATCTTCCCAGACCGGGACACGAACCCATGTCCCCTGCATCGGCAGGCGGACTCTCAACCACTGCGCCACCAGGGAAGCCCAAGGCTAGTTTTTATATTTCATTAAATTAAACATTAATAGATTTCCTGTGAAATGACATCATAATAGGCATTTGATGTTTCCATAAAAAGCCTTTAAAAAAGTAATGCACAGAATTTTTGGATTAAGTTGGAGAACTGAGTACACTCATCTAATTCTCTCTTTCTGCAGCCCTGCTAAAACTACAGTGAAGAGAAAAAAAAAAAAACATAAAACAACATACTGGAAACCAAAAAGTAGAGAGGAGAGTAGCAACTGACTCAGGAGAGTGAAGAAAACCCAAAGTGCAGAAAAATTTATACCAGGTTTATACTTACAGAGACCTCAAATTGCTCACAAACTGGCAGCACAAGGCAGGAGATTGGAAAACACTTCTCTGGAGAGTCTGATCAATCCGACAGGAAAGACCTTAAGATCCTGACATCAGAAGTTCTCCAACACAGTCCACCTTCCCCATTACACAGTGAGTCTTAAAGTCAACGTAAGCCTCACCCATGGAGTAAGAGATTCCAATCAGCTTTTAGTACCCAATTTTTAATCATGACTAGACAACCAGAAAGAATTACTACACACTATTACTTAACATGGAAGACAAAGACAGACAGAAAAAAAGTAACTCAGAGAACACAGACAACACAAGGAGAAAAAAACCCATAAAATAATAAAAATACAAATAAAAACAATCACTAATACACTCAATGGATTAAGATACTACATTCAAGAAATAAGAATAAAATGACCAAAACCAGGGACATTCAGAGAACAAAAAGGTTGTTTTAGAAAGAAATAAGGAAATCTCCTTCAAAATAGCAAAAAAGAAAAAGGTACTAAAGAAAGGGGAGGAAAAGATCTGGAACCAGCCCAAATGCCTGTTTTACAAGAAAGGTTACAGAAAGAGGGAACTGACAACACAGAAGGGAGGAATTCATTAATAAAGCAGTTCAAAAGCATTTTTCTGATCTGAACCACATGGGTTGCCCACAGAGTGTACAAGATAATAGAAGAAAAGAACTTTACAAAAAGTCACAGTGAAATTTCAAATTAATTACACAGAGAAGATTCAACAGACTTCCAAAGAAGAAAAAAACAGGTGACATACAAATGATCAGGAGCAAGAATAGCTTTGGGCTTCTCAAGGGTAATACTCAACACTAAAAGCGAGATGAAAATAGCTTAATGTCTTCAAAATTCTGGAAAAAAAAATTCCAATCTATAATTCTATACCTAGCCCACATTTCAATCAAGTATGAAAACTGCATGAGAATATTTAGAGACATGTGGGGTCTGAAAGACATCACTTCCCATGTAATCTTCCTCAAGAAGCTACTAGGGGATTAGTTCTACTAAAAGGAAAGAGTAATTCAAGAAAGAAGACATGAGATAAAGGAAATAAAGTCCAACAAAGGAAAAAAGTGAAAAAAATCCCCAGAAAGACAGTAAAAGGCGAACTTAGGACACTACTTATGAACTGCCTGATGTCAATCAGTTCAGGACAGTTCAGGACAGTGTGACCCAAGAGACAGACATGTTGAGGATTACCACTGAATTTCTTTTTAATGAGAGGATCAAATACTTGGCTGAGCTTAGCCCAGATTTTCATATGAGCTTGGCTTGTCTTGACAGTGAGCTGATAATGGTTCTGCTCCCTGCCTATGCTCTGCTGTGTGGAACCAACTGAGAATAATCATTTTACCTCACAGAAATACTCAGCTTTGACCTACTCTGCAACCTGGAAGTAGAAAATAGCGAGCTTTTAAGTAGAATATAGAGAAAACCCTACACTCATGGCCATATTCCTGCAAATTATTCATCATCAGCCTGCCCTACAACCCTGCCAGATGCCTCAACTCTGAAAAGCTCTATGTGTTCCAGATCTTGCTCATGACTTTGCCCTCTGACTTTCCCAGAAGAGGCTCTTAAAAACTCCTAGAGAAGCTGAAGCCAGATTATAACCCAGGAGATTAAAAAAAGAGGAATAAAAAAAAGACTAGGGTTCTATAGAAAATTTTCTTCCTAAACAGTGTTATTTTAACTATGTTAAATAATTTTCATATTGTCAATTGACTATTTTTTTCCTCCTAGTATAGATAAATGGAAAACAGAAACTCTTCAACGTTAGAATCAGATCTATATAGTTTCTATATAATACCAAATTCCTAGCACAGTGCTGAACTCTCATTTCACAAATACTTCATGATTGGTTTTATAAAATGAAAGATCCTAAGATGTTACTTTATTTTTAACAATTACAGAAATAATAACTACCATTTAAACTGTGTGGCTGCTGGTGCTTGACACACATTTTTGATTCTTGCCAGTAAAATCAGGTGATGGGTGGAGCTCTTTCTGGTACCTAGAAGACTGACACAGACACTTATCAATTTTAAGTGCCCAACTCAGAGTATCAAGGAGATATTTACTAGATTTAAATTAAACTTCTACTAACATCTTTCTTCAAAAGCTTAAGAGCTATCTAAATCTCAGCTTGCCTAAGATGAATATTTTGGCAATAAAGATGAATCTAGAGAGACCAAGGGACGTAAACACTAAATAATAGTTGAGTCCTGAAAAGAAAAATAAGAAGTCATAAAGGATGAAATAGCTCAAAATTGAATCTATTAGAAACTGTATGAACAAAAATTATAACAATTTCATAAGAAAGCTAGGAATTCCACTTTAGTATCTGGTAACCTCATGAATTACTTTGGTCCTCTTGTTTGTTTAATCATTAAAAAAAATAAACAGAAGTAAAGAATTACAGGTCTTAAAATCGTGAATATAAGAAGAACTCAGAAACAGAAAATAAAATTTACATATAATGGTAGAAATATATTAGAAATAATACTTTTAAGTATTTTGACATGTTGCAAAAAGTCATCTTAACAATACCTTAATTAAGGCTAAAATAGTTTAGCATTTTATATTTTATCTTTTCATTCAAACTGAGGTTTTCAGAAATGGTAGAAACTTTTTGGCATCCGGGCAGTTGCGAAGTCACATAAATGGAGTTTCCCACCACCAAACATTTTAAGAATATACCAACTTGAGAAGTTCTGAGTGTCCAGGAAGAAGGTGGGGGGAGGTGGCAGATGGGAAAGAATAGGACCAGTAAAGTTTCCTCTACTAAACATATGTCAAAATTAGGGAATAATTTGTGATCCAAGTTCAGCTTACTTGGCCTCTCAGAAGTATCATAAATCACTTGCTTCTTTTGGAAAAATGCTCTTTCTCTTGGTTTCTTAAATACCAATTACCCCCACCTGCCCCACCTGATTTCTCTCCAGCTCTGTGAACGCCTCAGCTGCTGTTTTTCTACTGAACTCTTACTGCAATTAACTCAATGAATTCCCTAGTGTTGGAAATTTAGGTTGGTTCTAATTTTTTAACTATTAAAAACAAAATAAAACATGAACAAAGAAAACAAAAATACATAAAGCATCATGATAAGTATCCTTAGGGCTAAATCTTGCTCATATCCATAATTTATTATATAGGATAAATCCCAGAAATGTGATTGTGTCAAAATTATGCTCAGCTTTAGGGTGTCCTCTAGGAAGACTCATGTTTCCAACAATGGATAATACCATTTAAAGCCTGTCAACTTGACAGGTGAAAAATTGTTTAATTTTCTTTTCTTGGAGTACTTGTGATAGTAATTTATTGGTCATTTATATTTCTTCTGTGGATTACCCCATTCATATCATTTGCTGAATTTTCTATTTTTTTTGTTACTTATTTTTAAGGGTACTTAATATACTGAGGTTTATTATTATCGTCTTTGTCTATTTCACAAGTGCAGTGGGCAGAATTCTAGATGGCCCTGTGACCTTTGCCCTTGGTGTTGCCTCTGTGTTTTGTTTTTACACAGGAAAAGATTCTGTAGATGCAATTAAGGTTACTATTCAGTTGACCTTAAGATAGGAAAATTATCTAGGTGCGCCTAACCTTATCACATGAGTTCTATAAGGGTAAAAGTTTCTTCCTGGCTGGTGACAGATGACAAAGTCAGAGATATTCAAAGCACAAGAGGGACTTGACCATCTCTTCCTGACTTTGAAGATGGAAGGGCCATGTGCAAGGGCTGAAGAACAGTCTTTATGAGCCAAGAACAACTTTTGGCTGACAACTAGCAAGGAAACAGGGACCTTGGTCTCACAACCACGAGAAACCAAACTCTGCCAACAACCAGAATGACACTGGAAGCTGATCCTTTTCCAGACCCTCCAGGTAAGAGGCCAGTCAAGCCAACAGCTTGATTTTGACCTTGTTTGATCTTAAGCAGCAAACCCAGCTGAGCACTCCAAATCTCTAGATAATGAACAGATAAGTTTTAAGCCACAGTTTGTGATAATTTGTTATACAGCAATAGAAACATAACACAATGTGCTAAATTTTTCTTTCTTGTTCTTTTGTAGTCATATGATTTAGGGGATCTTATTATACATATACATCTTTTCAAACTCACAAGATTATATAAATAATCACTTATATCTCTGTTGCCAATTTTAAGGTTTTCACATTTTTAATATTAAAAATAATTTTTTGCTTCCAATAAAAGGAAGTTATGCGTAGGGATGGGACTTTGAACTATTACAGTTAAATGAAACAGTCAATTTTATTTGGAAATAGCAAAGACTTGACTTCGCTCAAATAATTAACAAGGAAGAAAAAACACAAATATAACAGAACTCCAGGAACAGATAATAATTGAAAACTGAAAAGTCAGTTTTAGATTTATTAAAGTACTTACTTTATCATTAAGCCTAGAGAAGTCAGTGTATCTTCTAAAAACTACCCAGCTTTCTTCTGGACTCTTCTTTACTAGTATTTTATATACCTATGCAGATAGAGTGAGAAACAGAGAGTTTTAAAATATATTTATGTAAAAATATTTAAAAATTCAAACCAAATAATTTAAAAACTTTTATTTGACAACCCAGATCATAACAATATGTAAAAAATATCAGAAATAAAGACCATCAAATGTTCAAATAATCTAATGTAGGTACCAAAAGCAAGATTTTTTCTTAAGAAACATGACTGACATATTTGAGGCAAAATGCTTTTTTGCTGAACACTAATAATAAATAAACTCATCAGCCTTCAAAATATATTTTATGCTAATATATTCTAAAATGAATAAAAGAATCAATCATGCTTGAAAAAACTTTGAAAAATCTTGTCTTATACAGTCAACTTAATTTTTAAATTCAGTAACTGCCAAGCAAAGTTTTCAAATAAATTAGATGATGTTTTAATCTTCAAAGCTGAAATACAAGGTAAAAAATACCCATATTAAAGTTTACATTTATATAATTATGTACAATTATCTAGGCTATTGAATAGAAAAACTTGGTTGAAGCAAGTCAATATTTTAAAAAGCATATAAGAAAAAGCTAGATCCTATTTTTCATAAGTATAATTTTGGAAGTACTACTTATAACAGAATCTCAGAGAAACATCTGGTAGTTTTCGGTACAGTGTTTTGAGCTAAACTATATACATGACATATGAAAAGTACTCAGTAACTATCGAATGAGTGAAACTCTCTTAAAAGGAGTAACTTTTTTTCTTAAAGTCTGCTGTGCAGTAACTTTCAATTGTAGCTCTAGAACTCCACTCTAACCACATGTGGCTATAGAACACTCAAAATGTGACTAGTCCAAATGGACATGTACTGTGAGTGTAATACAGACCAGATTTCAAAGACTTAGTATGAAAAAAGATGTAAAAATATGTCATTCAAATGATTATATACTGGTTACATGTTGAAATTATATTTTAAGTGTATTAGGTTAAACAAAATACATTACTAAATATAATTTCACCAGTTTCTTTTTACTTTTTCTTAACACGGCTACTAGGAAGTATTAAATTACAAATATGACTCATATCATAATCCTATTGGATGATCTAGAGACAATTCATTATTTAGGGACTGTAGATCATCCTTACCATTTGATTTTTCTCCCTTACAGACTTCTTTTTCAGCTTTGAAGTGAGTCAGCAAGGGTAAGGATGAATCCCTTTGTTTTGAAGTAAAACATAAGTAATTTATCTTTATTACATTTAAAGGTGAAGAAGAAAATTATTTGGATACCCTGTAAAGTCTCCAGACAGCCCTGATGTAAAATAGTCACGAAGGGGAAACAAAGAAAACATTCTTTTTAGGAGTTACTAATTTATGTTGACTTCAAAACTTTTGACTATGAATAACTGATGCATGATACAAGTCAACTTCATATGATAATTAGGTTTATCTATACATAATACATACCAACTTTATTTTCCTGTTTTAAAAAATGAGCCCTTTTCTAACTAAGCCACTCTTTGCAGTGGTCCCTAAACACTCCTGTTTCTCTAGGAAAAACAAAGAGGTGTTCATTTTCTTTTCTAGAAAGCTCTCCTACTTTTCTACTTAAGTAGTGCTTTCAATGAAAACTTTATGGACAATATTGATCATTGCCTCCTCTATGTTCTAATAGCAGTTATTGTCTCTACTCTTTATTTGAAACTTAGTATATACTACTTTGTACTGTCTATCTTGTTATGTACTCCCTGTTTTAAGTAAACAACAACAAATGTAGATGCATACACTAATCATCAGATACACACAGAAAAGTGCCAAAATCTTAAGTATATAACTTAATGAATTTTCACAGAGTACACACACCATGTAACTAGTACCAAGAGCAAGAAACAAAACATTACCAAAGAAGTCCACTTCATGACTCTTTCCCGATCCGACTCACCACCCCTCCTAGTCACTTTTTGTTTTTAATCACTTTTCAAAGGCTTGACACTCTCTATATAAGATCTTGCCAGTTTGTCCTAATACTTTCTTCAGTTAAGAGATCAATTTAAAGAAATATACCAAGGTAAAATTATTTTACAAACCTAAGACTCCCAAGCTTGTAACTCCAGCTTAGACTTCTACCCTAAACACAATACCGAATATATATATAGAGATATAAAATACATATGTGTGTACACACTCACATGCACATACACATACCTGACATCTCCATTTTGATGTCTAACAAACATCTCAAACCTAGCACTTCCCAAAACAAATCCTGATCTTCCCCTCAAAATTTGCCATCTAGTTAAATGGCAACTCTATTCTTCACATTGTTTGGACCAAAAACTTCGGGATCACCTTTGATTTCTCCATCTACCACGTCCCAAGGCTCTACCTTCAAAATATATCCAGAATCTGATCACTTCTTAGGACCTCTTCCACCACGTGGTCCATGGCTCCATCATGTCTCCCACGGATTACTGCAGGAAGCTAACTGCCTCCTGCCTCTAATCTTCCCCCACAAAAATCTAATCTCAATTCAGCAGCCAATTTTAAAGGCTCATGCGAGCCTTTAAAAAAATTAAGTCAGATCATCTGACTTTTCCTTTTAAAACATTTTCAAGATTCCCATCTCATGCAGAGTAAAATCTAAAGGCCTTATAAAGGCTAGGTACTCTACTTGATCTGGGTGTCACACTCGCCTGCCTTTACTTGTTACCTCAGTTCGTACATCTCTTCCCATCGCTTATTCTCCTGTCAGCCACAAGGGTCTTGGCAGTTATGCCACCTGTCTGGAAAGCTTTCCCCCCAGATATTCCCACACTAACATTTTAGTACTAACATCTTTTCTGTGAGGCCATGACTGACAACGCTATTTAAATTGCAACTCCAGTTTCAAGAAACTCTCCATTTCCTTCCCCTCTTTTATTCCTCCCTATAGCACTTATCACCATGTGACATACTAGCATTAAAAAAAAAAAAAAAACTTATCTATCTTTCATTCACTCAGTCGAGTTGCTGTCCCAACATTACCTGGAAGAGGGCCTGGCACATAACAGGTACTCCAAAAATGTCAAATTAACAAATAAACGACTATGACTAATTTCATATTTGCCACTTATTTCTTCCTCTGTATTGTCTTGAAAGAGTTTATATTTATATATCACTGCCTTCAATTTGCCTATGAACTTTTCACACATGTCACCTCAATGAATGCTCCTTCCTTCGTATGGAACGTAGGTCAATGTAAGGAAACGAGCCACCAATTTATTATAATTTCCAAAAAATCACTCGCAAAAAAGTCAGGTCCATGCAGATTTCCCATCATATCATCAGTCTTACAATATTTGAACTCTAAAGACTGCCTCTTCATAAATTATTTCAGTACTTGTTTTTTGACGGTCCTTCCATACTATCATAAATTTACAGCATGAAATGTTGAAATAAATAGGAAATCATTACTTCAAGAAAATCCAAGAGAAAAAACTAACAGTTTGAAAGAATAAGTTTATAAATGAATTTAATTTAGCAAGGTCACTGGATGCATAAATATATAATAACATATGAGACCAAAATATATAAACTAGCAAAGAACAAATAGAAAACATTATGTCAAGAACCTCAAATGACATCCATACCCAGAAATAAATCTTACCAAAAGATGTAAGATGTCTGCCCTGAAAACTACAAAATATTATTAAAAGAATGTTAAAGACTTAAATAAATGGCTTAGGTTCATAGATTCAAAGACTTAGTACTGTAAATATGTCAGTTCTCTCTAGATAGATTCAATACAATCCCAATGCAAAGGGCCAAGACAATCCTGAAGAGGAACAGCAAAGCTAGAGTAATTAAGTTACCAGATGTCAAGACTATCATCAGGCTTTAGTAATCAAGACAGTGTGGAATTGCTAAAGCAGGGAAAAATGGAACACAGAATCAGACCCATACATTTATGGTCACCTGACTTATGACGTAGGCAACAGAGTAAATGCAGAGGAGAAAGAGTTGTCTTTTCAGTAAAAATTTGACTTTAGGGAGAAAAAAAGTGTGTCTTGACCCTGACCTCACACCATGGACAAAAAAGCAATTCCAGATGGTTTACAGAACTAACTGTGAAAGGTTCAACAATAAAGCTTTTAGAAGAAAACATAGGACAACATATTTTTAACCTAAGAGGAGGCAGATTTTATTTTATTTATTTTTAATAAATTTATTTATTTTATTTATTTATTTTTGGCTGTGTTGGGTCTTCGCTGCTGTGTGTGGGCTTCCCCTAGTTGTGGCGAGTGGGGGCTACTCTTCGTTGTGGTGTGCGGGCTTCTCATTGTGGTGGCTTCTCTTTTTGCGGAGCACAGGCTCTAGGTGTACGGGCTTCAGTAGTTGTGGCTCACAGGCTCAGTAGTTGTGGCGCACGGGTTTAGTTGTTCTGCGGCATGTGGGATCTTCCTGGACCAGGGCTCGAACCCGTGTCCCCAGCATTGGCAGGCGTTTTCCTAATCACTGAGCCACCAGGGAAGCCTGAGGCAGATTTTAAAAAGTGCTAAGTGTAAAAGAAATTTAATATACTGGACTATATTAAAACTAAGAACTCTTGTTTATCAAATGCACCATTAACAAAGGCAAACCACAGAGGGAGAGATGATAGTCACAATACACGTTCTGAAAAAGGACTTATGCCCAAAATGCAAAGAAAACTACAAATCAAAGTGGAAAAGGCTTTCTAAAAGAAAAATGAACAAAGGTCTCAAACAGACACTTCAGAAGAGAATATCCAAATGGCCCAAAAAAAAGTCTTAAATGCAAATTAAAACCACAATATGGTATCATTCTACCCACTAGAATAGCTAAAATGAAAAAGACAGAAAAATACCACATGTGGGGAAGATGTGGAGTAACTGGAACTCTCATACACTACTTAAAGGAGTATAACTTAGTACAACCACTCTGGTACATTGTTCATCAGTATCTTCTAAAGCTGGGCAGATGATCCAACAATTTTACTCCTAGGGAGCTATCAAAAAGAAATGAGTTCGTGTGTTTACTGAGTGACAAGTACTAAAAGGTTCACAGCAGTAGTATTTGTAAGAGTCCCAAACTGGAAATTATCTAAATGCTCCTTAACAGTAGATAAACAGTGGATAAACTGTAGTATATTCACATAAAGGAATAGCATCAGTAATAAAAATGAGCTGCCTACAATTACATGCAAAATCAAGGATGAATCTTACAAACATAATGCTGAAGAGACCATACCCAAGAGTACATACTCCATAATTCCACTTACATAAAGTACAAAAATAGGCAAAATTAATCTAGGCTAATAGGAGAGTGGGTATTGACTGACAGAGAGCATGGGGGGAGGCTTTTGGGCTGTTGTAATGGTCTGTTCTTGATTTGTGTGCTAGTTTCACAGCTGTGACTGGTTTGTGAAAATTCGTTCAAGTAAAGCAAAAGTTCACTACGGCATGACAACTTAAGGGGTATAAACCATTTGAATTTTATGTTCAAGAAATTACAAGTATAGGCTAACATCACTTAACACAAGTTTAGAACACAGGCTAATCAATTTTTCATCTTCTACTGATGTACCGCAGAAGTCAATACTCACAGTAAATTTAGCTCTTTCTTCCATCACCTCATAACCCAGGATAATAGGTGTAGAAGGTCTATCTTCCAAATTCACTGTTTCAGGATTTTGTTCTTCACTTTCTCTTGGTCTAGCAGAATACTCAATGGAAGAATCTGCACCTGTAAATTTAGTCCTAATGAGGGGACTGCTACAGACAGATGAAGTGCTTTCCATTTGATCAGGTACACTTGTCTGTTTAAAATTACCCATATTTGAGTCTTCTAACTGGCCTTTGGAAGAGTTTGAGCTTGTTGAGATACTCCCAAAAGAAGAACTTCTTTGGTTTCTGTTGGTTGCAAAACTGGAAGCAGAGCTCCCTATTGGCATAGGAACTGGGACATAAGGAGTTGCCATCTTCTTTTGGCTTTTGCAACAAACCTGCACACTTCTGTGTTCAAACAATTAGAGAACTAGTAATATGCAATCCATTATTTTCTTCTTAGGAATTCACTACCTAAAAATGAGAAGAACACATAGAAAGATTAGTCTTTAATCGGGAGCATTATCCAAAAAAACCCAAAATGCTCATATCCATTTCTTTTAATTTCGTGACACTCTATTACTTTATTTGGAATGAAAACATGCCCCAAACCTCTTCCTTTAATCCCAAAATGTCATCTCTAAGAACTCCCGTTTTTAAGGTAAGGAGAGCAGAAGTATTTGCACCCTTTTTCTTGACCTTGATCCTTTTTTACCCACTTTATTTCTTCGTGATGGATTTCTATAACGACTATTGTAACCTGATCTCATCTATATCAGTTGCAAAGAGGAAAAGTGATAAAGACCGTCCAGAAACTTTATTCTCTGCTTACGATCCTGACACTACTAAATACAGTACAGGGAGGGAAGGGTAAAGGGAAGGAAAGAAAGGGAGAAGACTTATTCATATTTCCTTCTGATTTAATTAGTGAAACTGAACAATTACGCTGAGTAATGATAGTGAGCCAGAAGCTTAGACACCTTGTAAGATTAATAACAGTTCTTAAAGCAACGATTTATTAAACCCAGGATCAAATGGATTTTAAAAAAAACTTAGTCAAATTACATTAATCAGATAAACCCCAAAGAACATTAAACTTATGTCCAAAAAGATTAAATGAATAAAAGTTTAAATATTCTTCAGTTTGTAGATCATCACTAATTCTGCTACGCCATAAAGTGCAGGTACGTAACAAATCTTCAAAACTCATACTCGGTAAGCTCTGTTGTCAAAAGGACGAGTTTATCTTGCCTCAGAATAATTTCGTAATGATACGAAGAAAAAAGCTTTACCACTAAGTTGTTAACTAATAAACTAAGAAATGGAGATAACTACAGACCAGGGAAATGTCACATAAGAGGTCTGCCTATCCAATTACATCTACGCAACCCTACTGGTGAGAAAGGTAGGAAACAAGCCGCTCAGACTCTGACAGATGCTGCAATAAAATTTTTAACCCAGCACGTGGCTCTGGGCTACCTTCCCCATCATCAAAGATTCAGGAAACTTGAGCTGCTGATTCACCGCTCCTCGGTTCCGCCAGATGGCCTCCCCAAAAAGAAGTAAATAAAAGTCTGAAATCTCAACCTCCTCACCGCCAGTAAGGTCGCCCCGCCTCCAGCCATTCGAATGAATACCTGAGGCCGCAGGGCTGGCGTGGGGGGCGCTCAGACAAATACAGCCATTTACCTTGTAAAGACGTGAGCGCTACCCAAACGTTAGAAAAACGTACTGAGCTCATTAAGAGTGTCTCCACTTTTGCCTTGGCATCCACATGCTCTGAGGACGAACATCTCAGTGCTACTCTGGAAAACCAAGGGCAGGTGAAGTGTCCCGAGCCTGAGCAACACGGTGGGCGAGAGAAGTCGGTGGCGAGAGCAAAGTGCAGAAGCCCGGGCTTAGCTCGACCCCAGGAGTGTCTGGTCGGTGTCTGATCATGCCAAGGGTCTTCGGCTCGGTGGATGGCAAGACTCACAGCTCCCGGACCTCCTTGGGGCCCCAAGACGGTCCCGCCTCCGCCGCTCGGTGCGCAGCCAGCGCCTCCCAGACGCCGGGTGGAGTTGGCGGTGGCCTGAGGTTGGCCTGGAGCTCCTGCGGCGTACGCCCACCCTCCTGGGGAGCCGGCCCGCCGCCAGCCAACCGCGGGGGCGCAGGTGTCACTGCACGAGCGCCCAGGACAGCGCCCGCTGCCCGGTCCCTACCTTAGTCCGTTTCGCGATCCAGCTCGGGCGCGCTTCCCTGGGACGGTTAAATCCGACCCTCCTTAAACGCAGCTTTCCGTCTCCACCCACCACACCGAGAGGCCTCACGTGACACCCCTTCCAGAAAACAGCTGCTCCCTGCCTCTGCCCGCCTCCGCCCGGGCCACAGGGCGCAGGATCCCGGCTAGGTGGAGGGCGGGGCTGGGCGGGGGCCGCCGCTCCAGGAAGTGACGTCACGCCAAAGTGCGCCGGCCCCCAGAGGCGCAGACGGGAGTTGTGGGGCTAGGGGTCTTTGGCAGCTAGGTTGAAACTAGTTTTGTGGTAAGAATTTTACCTTCTTTTCCACAGCTTTATTTTTATAAGTTAACTTTTGAGAAATGGAGACTACGGTCCCTAGTTTCCCCAACAGGTGATGAGAAGACTACAATTCCCGGGAGGCACTGCGGCCAACATTGGCCCGGGCTTCTGCTCTGCATCATGGGACTTGTAGTCATCACCAGTTTGGGCTTGTTTTACTAGGTTACAGAATAGTTTCCAGAGTTAACAGCGCTTTAAGGGATGACAGTTGATTCTGAGTGAGAAGATAGAATGCTCCGCTACAGCCTATTCGTCCTACATAATTCAGAACTCCTCGTTGGCAGAGAACTCCTGAAATTCTTCAGTGTGTTAGTGGTGGGTTTTTTGTTTGTTTGTTTTTTACTATCTCGAGAGCAATTTTATCTCAAATAATATGGTATTAAGCTTGTTAGACGTGCACGTTTAAAGAGCTGAAGATTATCAGGAAAGTCGTTCTTTGATAGTCAAATACTGAAATTCAGACCAGTCTGCAGGTCTGTTTATCATTAGAATTGAGCAATTTGATATAAAAATCATTCCATGATTTCTAAGGCTTTCGAATATTACGAAGACTCGGAAAAATTGATAGTCGTAATTTCAAAATTCACACAGGAAGATAATCTGGCTTGTGGCATAATAGTGGTTTTGGGTTAATAATATTGCTCTTCCAGTGTGAATGAGACATAAAAAGAGAATTCTGTAGAAACAGTAGACTAAAACATGAGGTAGTTTTCAGGACAGACTTGAGAGTCTTGGCTGTGAGGTGGCAGTTATATCCATGATTTCTGTAAGTTAATAAAGGTATAGAAAGAAAAGAAAAAGGAGCTTTGCAATATTTTCCTCACTTGTGGTCAGGACTGCAGGTGGTAGCAAAAGATACTTTTGATGTGGGAAATCTGATAATCTAATATCAAGGAAGCTGAGGAATATTAAACTTTCAAGAAGTAAAGGCATAGAGATATCCCAGTTAGGAGGAGAAAAAAGATCTAGGAAAAATCATTGGAATTGTCCAAAAAGAACTTCCTTCACTAATTATTGAAAGGAGCATACAGGATATACATACTATATGTAACTTTTATCTTCCAGAATATCTGGTATAGATTAATGTCTAGATTTTACTTTTAGAAAATGAACTGAATATTTCTTTAAAATATTTTTAAAGAGATATAATTGACATATAACATTATATTAGTTTCAAGTGTACAATGTAATGATTCAATATTTGTATATGTTGTGAAGTGATCATCACAGTAAGTCTAGTTAATATCTGTCACCATACAACTATGATTTTTTTCTAATGTGATAGTTACAATTTTTTTCTCATGTGATGAAGACTTTTAAGACTTACTCTCTTATCAACTTTTAAATATGCAATATAGTTTCATTAACTATAGTTACCATGCTGTACATTACATCCCCATGGTTGATTTATTTTATAAATGGAAGTTTGTACCTTGTGACCCCCTTCACTCATTTCACCCACACCTCCCACCTCTGGCAACCCCAGTCTGTTCTCTGTATTGATGAGCTTGGTGTTTTGTTTTGTTTTTAATTCTACATATAAGTGAGATTACATGGTATTTGTTTTGTTTTTTCCCTGACTTATTTCACTTAGCATAATGCCTTCAAGGTCCATCCATATTGTCCCAAATGGGAAGGTTTCATTTTTTATGGCTGCTTAGTGTTCCATTTTGTGTGTGTGTGTGTGTGTGTGTGTGTGTGTGTGTGTGTGTGTGTGTATCACATCTTTATCCATTCATTTATAGATGGACACTTAGGTTGTTTCCATATAATAGCTATTGTAAATAATGCTGCAATGAACTTGGTAGTGCCTTGTATCTTTCTGAATTAGTATTTGTTTTCGTTGGATAAATACCCAGAAATGGAATTGGTGGATCATCTGGTAGTTCTATTTTTAAGTTTTTAAGGAAACTCCGTACTGTTTTCCATAGTGGCTGCACCAATTTACATTCCCACCAACAGTGCAAGAGGGTTCCCTTTTCTCCACATCCTTACCAACACTTGTTATTTCTTGTCTTTTTGATAATAGTCATTCTAACAGGTGTGAGGTGATATCTCATTGTGGTTTTGATTTGCATTTCCCTGGGGATTAGTGATATTGAGCATCTTTTCATGTGCCTGTTGGCCATCTGTATGTCTCCTTTGGAAAAATGTCTGTTTAGATCCTCTACCCATTCTTAATTGGGTTGTTTGCTTTTTTGCTATTGAGTTGTGTGAGTTCTTTATATATTTTGGATATTAACCCCTTATCAGATATATTATTTGCAAATATTTTCTCCCATTCATTTTCTTGATGGTTTCTTTTGCTGTGTAGAAGCTTTTTAGTTTGATGTAGTTCTTACTAGTTTATTTTTGCTTTTGTTGCCTTTGCTTTTGGAGTCAGATCCAAAAAATCATCGCCAAGACTGACATCAGGGAGCTTACTGCCCCTGTGTTCTTCCAGGAGTTTTATGGTTTCAGGTCTTACAGTCAAGTCTTTAATCCATTTTGAGTTGATTTTGTGTATGGTGTAAGATAGTAGTTTAGTTTCATTCTTTTGCATGCGGCTGTACAGTTTTCTCAACACCATTTATTGAAGAAACTGTCTTTTCCTCATTGTATAATATATTTTTGGCCCCTTTATCAAAAATTAATTGACCACATATACATGGGTTTATTTCTGGCCTCAGGAACATCCTTAATAATTAAGAAAGAATATCCTGTGGTTGTCAGAGTAAAAGTTGTATTATCACAGACAACATCTAATGGCTAATCTCTATGCATGGACTATTTTATTGATAGTTAAGCTTGGATGCCTCTATACAGTGCACACAATCAAACTGAATTGCATACATTTTAATTTGTAAAGTAACAGGTCTTTAATTTGTAAAGACCATTTTTCTGCCCTTTCAGTACTTTAATTTTATATAAAAGATATATACCTAGCAGGATGTATTGAGCCCACTCAAGGTACTATTTTATACAATGATATATCGACAGTGGTACTTGGTGGTAGTGGGTTTAAGGGGCAGGGAGAGGAAAGGTAGAAAAAAACACAACAGAAAAAGTATGTGAAATAGGCAGACATCTCTTGAGGTAGCTTCCTAGATCCCAACATTTCCCCCTTCTATGAAGCTTGTCCCTCTTCTACAAGACTGGGGCCCTCGTGGCCATGTTCGTAATATGATACTTTTATAACAAAAGTTTTTTGTCATAGTTGATTGTATCTGAAGAGGATATTTGACCCAAGTTGTGTCCAAATAATGCTCTCTTCTAGAAATTATTTTGAGGGTGGGTGGTGTGGTTACAGGCTGGAAGTCACAGGAGCTAAAGTCAGACTAAGGGAAATTCTGTGGTCCATGAAGTCCCACGGCTAAGATCCCTGGAGTTGATCTGGTTCTTCCCCATTCTCCACTTTTCCTTAGAGTTCATGAGTAACTTAGTGTTCTTCGAATAGATTTGCTTTTTACTTAAATCTAGCCAGAGTTGGTTATTTTGCTTATAATCAAGAGTACAACTAATACAGCAAGTTGGAATGAGGCAAACTGAAGGTGCAAAGTAAAAGCTGATAAAATGCAAGCAAGTCCTTCTCAATGATTTATAATAACTAAAAAACATAAAATGACTCTTTTTCAATTATTACTTTGATATATTCATGAATTCCCTAATTCATGTATGCTGTTTTCCATAGGCAGTGTTTCTGTAATCATAATATTCAGGATCTGTACTCCGCCTGCCCTTTATTTTCTCCCTGCCATGAAATTGTAAGAGTTCAGAAAATGAACCACAAGTGATCTGTTCTTAGAGTAACAGGAAGTGACCAAAGTTGTAACAGGGCAGCGTGATAGCCAACTTTATTACAATGAATTTGTGACCTATGCAATTTCCTAAATCCAGGGTAGGAATTACATGACATTTATAATGGGACAAAGAAGAGACTTCAATACTGCTACCATTGATTAGTGATTTTCCACTCATCATATTACATAAGGAAGATTTTGAAAGCATGTGTGGAAATCCTACTGGAAATACAACAAAGAGACCAAATTTCTTCACCAAATCACAGTTACAGTCTTAGAACTGAAAGGGACCATAATGGTCATGAAGATAAGCCTCCATTTTAGAGCTAAGACTACTGAGGAAAACAGAAGCAAAAAGTTCTGCCTGTAATCAATCCCAGAGCCAGTGAACTCTTGACTCCCAAACTGGTAAACTTCTTACCATGCATAGTAAGACGCCCTTTTCTGAGCACTTTTGCACTCATTGTGTCCTAAATATCTTTCACCCTTTCAATAGTGTCTTGCCCCGGTACATTCTCAGTTAACATTTTTTTTTTTTTTTTTTTTTTTTTTGGTACGTGGGCCTCTCACTGCTGTGGCCCCTCCCGTTGCAGAGCACAGTCTCCGGACGCGCAGGCCCAGTGGCCATGGCTCACGGGCCCATGGGAAATCTTCATGTATTTTATTCATGAGGAAGGCCTGCATTGGGCCTTTGAGGATTGCTAGGAATTGAATACGTAAAGGAAGCAGGCAAGGCACCCTAGGCAAAGTCAAAAACTTGAGAAAGGGCATAACAATGTGGGGTGCTGTGGGACACTGAGGAGACCAATCTGATTGGATTGAAGGGTCTTTGGATGTAGCTGGAAATAGAGATATGAGCTCCTACTCATCCCTCAAGTCCCTCTCCAATATGATCTCATGAGTAATACCTCCCCGATTTCCTCAGATGGAATTAAGTAAGCACTGCCTCTATGAGCCCATTGTATTTGTATTTGGTACATGAATGGAGACAATCATCACATTATTTTTGAGTACTTTGTTATGTGTGCAGCCTAAGGGCCAGGATTATATATTGGACATCCATGTGTTGACAGCATTTTATATGATACCTGAATAAGGCAGGTACTTCATGTAAAGTCTCCATAATAATTTTTTTATACCTGGCCCATCTTACTTATTCACATTTCCTATAATATCCCTCTAGACTTTTGCATTTTCAATTCCTAGTTTAGAGAATAAAATCCAAATTTTTTGAGTAGGCCCATGAGCCTCTTCATGTAATGACTTTTTTCTCCTTTATGGTCTATTTCCTCCATATTAATTAATTAGTAAATTAATTAACCAGCTATTTATTGAGTACCTATCACATGCAATGAATCTCAAAGTCCAGCTATATCAATTATTTCCCAGTCTGAGCTTTTCATTTTTTTCTCTTGCTAGTATTTCTTGTAGCTTTTGCCTGGAATTCTACTCCTCTTGTCCCATTTCTGAGGCTCAGCTCTAGGTGACCTGCTCTGCAAAGGCTTGTCTGAATCCCTCTTCATCATGTGCCCACAGTCCTCTCTACAAGCTTCTGCTGTGGTCTTGCCCCCACTGGTTAGCCCTATGTGACTGCCTTCCTGACTAGAACATGTGCTCCTTAAGGCAGAGGACATGTCTTTTTCTTCTCCACTGGCTCGCAGAACCTCTGGCGTATGTTGGGGCTAGACTGAATAAATGAATGAAAATGGGTGACTAAAGTTGTCTTATTGGATCAGCTTGGTGGTTTAAGAGAAACAGACACACATACAAACATTCTCAGTGGAATTTGGTTTCAAAGAGACATTAAAGGGAAATTTGCTCTATGAAACAAAGTGAAACAACTCTGCTTAAAGAGAAAGGATTCCTTCATTTGCTCAGAGTAATTTGTAAATCACTGGACTAGATAGATGATTTCTAAGGTCTACTTCAGATCTAACGCTTTATGAGTTTATGTGTATCATTTGAAACCTTAAGAAGATAACCAAAGAAGTATCACAACCTGGTTAAGATCTATAAAAGGCATTATGCAGAGCAAAAATAAAATGAAAACCAAAAAAAGCTAAACTACCGAAATTAAACAGACCAATGGATTAGGTTTTATTGTACATTTAAGTCTTTGTCTTAATAAAGTTTGAGATATGCTTCAGCTTCTGGGATAAACACAGAGAAGGAATTCTGGTTTCTGAGGTCCCAGTGCCAGGTTTCAACATCCCAGTGCGCAAGAGATCCTTTCAAAAAAGAAAAAAAAAAAAAGTTTTCAGGGGAAAAAGTATAGCCTTGGCAGAAGTAGCAAGTGTCTGATCCATCAATACCAGGATTCCTGCTCATCTCCTATGTAGGATATCAGCCTCTTCAGGGAGGGCTTAAATCATCTGGGTTTCCTGTGGTCTTTTGTTTGGATTACTTCCAACTTTTTTCATCTGTAATATGCGACAATAATAGTTCTTCCTCATAAGGTTATTGTGAAAAATAAAAAAATGATCTTGCTTGGTAAGTGCTTAGTACAGTGCCTGGCAAAATGAACAATAGCTATTATTATTATCTTGAGTCAACTCGGTAGGTCAACTACTTTAAGAAGATAGACAATATTAATAGTAATGTATGTAGATACTTGTTGAATGAATGAATGAACCATGAGCAGAGAACTGCACTATCGATTTTATGTACATTAACTTATTTAACCCTCAAAATAATCCCACGAGTCAGGTACTATTATCATAATTGATCCTTTACAGATTGAGTCTCTGAAAGGCCAAATAGCTTGTCCTTTATATATGAAAAGTTATTCTCTGAGAAGTTATCTTGTTCAGAAAAGGTTAGGAGTCAAGCCCAGTTCTGTCTGTCTCTGAAGCCCAAGCTCAGATTTCTCCTCCGCCATTCCTTCTCTGTCATTGCAGGTGGTAGAACCTAGACCCTCAGAGGGCCATACTTGGCAAGACATAGATTGAAAACAAAGTATTTGGACTTAGTTCCAGGAATTCCTGGGTTCCTCACTTCATTTAACAGTATGATAGCTGGCTCAGATGATTTCATTTATTTTTTCTTTGACTCTTACCTAGCTCTAGTATAATTCATGCATCCTAGGTTTGGCTCCTAAAATAATTTGTCTTGATACACTGATGTTCTCATGTGCCTGTTCTGTCCTCAGATGCTTTACTGTTATTCTGATTTGCTCTTTGATATTGGTTCTGAGTTCTTACTTCTCTCATCTTCCTTATTGAAAGACTGGGTGGACCAGAATGATTGGGAAGGAATTAACCAGGTGAAGGATGTGTCTGGATGGGAAGCGAGGGATATAGTTGGGAAAAGGAGTATCCTAGGCAGAAAAGGTAGAGGATTTTATGTAGAGATTGCTTAATAATGAGAGACAAAGTTGTTTGAATTGAAATAAAGACTTGCAGACAGTTTTAATTTTTATGTGGTATCAAATAGCCTCAACTCTGTGAGGAGCCAGATCTTCCTCTTCATTCAACAAATATTTGTTGCTTGCCTACCATGTGTTCCAGTTATCGTTCTAAGCCTCCAGGAATTTATCAGCAAGAGCATATGCAAAGCCAACTCTTCTCATGGAGTTCACATTTGGTAAATGTTTACGTGGGGACAGACAATAGACATAACAAGAAATAAGTTTTAAGAATTTACCTAGGAATTTATATTCTTTGAAGACAATAAAATAGAGTAATATGATCAGAGTGGCTGGGGTAGGGGGACGTGCAGCAATTATCCATTGAGGCATCAAATCGGACCTCTCTGAGAATGTGAATGTCTAGAAGAAAACAACTTTGTAGACATTGGTGGGGGGGGGGGGCAGAGCATTCTAGGAAAGCTGCTTCCTATGTTCTGTAGGAGGAAAAAGGAAACCAGTTAGCAAAAGCACTCCCTTTTCCTTTTCCTAAGAACTCACTCTAATTCCAGGAAGTAAGATGCCAGATGTTTCTCCAATTGCATATGTGAACCATATATCTCTGAGACATTGGATGTTAACATTAATACCCAAATCTTGCTAGTTTCAAGCTCCCACTTCATTTTAAGGAGCTCTAGTCTCTTGTAAATTTTTCCTTTTCTACATACCCTTAAACTCCCCAAGAGGTATCTTCTGTGCTCCAGGGAATCTGTTTTGGTCATTGCTCCCTGTCACCATTGCTGGATGAGCTGCTGTCACTGCTTTTGCCACTGATGGAGTCATGCTTGCATTGACAGCTCTGCACTAGCCTTTCCACTAACAGAGCTGAGACATTCAGTGTCACTTGAGTCAAACTCTTACACCACGGATGCAAGCTGGAGATCTTCCAGTAATGCTACCTGCCCCTGCTGGACTGGAGACCCACAGGACGGCAGCCTGCTGCCAATTGAAACGGAGAATCTTCCTTCACTTTTGCTTGAATACTGTACACAGTTTGACAAGCAAGCCCTTTGAGTGTTGTTCACCTAGTCCTCTTTTCCCCAGAGAGCACCATACCATGTGGGTGGCTGAGTTGACAGAAGCTCCTGTAACAGTTCTGCAGCAGACCTTATTGGATGCCAACTCTGAGTGTCTTTCTGAGTCTGGGGAATTCCAGTCTTATGAATCTGGGTGAGAAGTCAGAGCCCATTTCCCCCTATAAAATTCTAAATTGCTGTATACTTGCTTTCTCAGCCTCCATTGCAGCTAGGGTACAGAATATGCCCTCTGCATTACCAATCAGATGAATCCTTTCCCATGCCGGCTGTGTTGGTCGTCTGAGGTAGAGCATCTAAAGCTCAGTGACAGAAGCATCCTCACAAGAGTTGTTTTATGGTTTGATTCTAGGCTTTGTTCCTGGCGGCATTGTCCCCAAGTTTCCTAGAGGTTCTGTGGGCTAGTCAATATCTTTAAAATTTTTCTTTTATCTTAAATTGGACAGAGCCACCTTAGGGCTGCTTGCCACATAGGCAAGTGAAGAGAAAGATCAAAAGAAAGGCCAAAAAAGGGAAGGGTTTAATTTCTGTTCTTGGGGGGAAATATTCTCTTCTTCTCCGCAATTGGCTATGAACAAGGAAGCACAAAGAGTCCTGACTGCCATTGGTCGTCATCTTGCAACTGCAAGGGAATTGCTTTGGGATGGAGCCGGTATAAGGATGGCAGAGTGAAGGGGGGTAAGCATCTTGATGACATGATGGTGCCTTTGAATTTACTGTGCCTAGAGTCTGCTCTGCTTCTGGTCTTGAAATTATCTGAGGTAATAAATTTCCTTATTGATAAGCAAGCTTACCTTGGGATTTTCTGTTGTTACTACCTTTACTATTATACAATAAATACAGATAATAATGTCTAGCCTTTACTGAGAATGCAAAACGTTGCAGGCATTTTTTATTCATTCAACAAATACCCATTGAGCTCCTTTAATTGCTATAACCACCCTAAATGTTACAACAACGTACTATTATGTATGCAGCTGGATATATAGACTTAGACATATGTATATATATGCTTTATAGATATACACATGAGCATGTATATAAATATAGTTATAGGTATGGTTGTAGATATAGATAGACATAAAGATATGCAACTGGCTGATACATGAGTTTTATCACCTATGGCAGCTAAGTACCAAAGATGAGGATATAAGTTGCTAAGTACTCCATGTTCTAAGGATGCAGTACACAGGTAGGTGGAGCCAGCAAACTTCTCCAAAATTCTTCTTGAGGGCTGCTAGTTCAGAGAATTATTGAGATGTGCCACCAGCATCACCCAGGTAGTATTTGAGAAGGCCTGAAGAGAGAGGATGAGGTGCCCTGGAGAATTCAGTGTTTGTGAACACAGTGTTTCTTTCCCATCACAACAGCTAACAGTTTAACCAACAATTTTTCAACCTTATTATCAGGATGGCCAGTTCCTCAGCCTGGGATATGTGCTGGACCATGCTTCTCTCATTCAGCTCATTTCACATTTTAATACCAGGTTCTAAATTGGTTGGTATGACTTGGGGCTATAAGTAATAGAAAATACGGCTCACACTTGCTGAAACATTAATAATCAAATATATTGACACGTGAAATTACCTGAAAATACAGAGGTAGGATGGATTTTAAGTTGGGTGATCTGATGACTTAATGGTTCTGTTCTGTTTTCTGTAGTGTTAGGCTAAAAAGCCTCACGATGTAGGATGGCTGCCGGTAGTAATGAAGTATATATGTCTCCTCGTTAATTCTTGTGGGAAAAAGAACTTCCATCTGAATATTCCAAGCAGATTCCTGAGATTTATCCTGATTGGACAGTTTAAGTCAGATGCCCAACAATGCAGCAGTGACTGTGGCCAGGGGAATAGAACATGTTTGTTGGCTTAAATCAACCAAGGTCCAGCCCCGAAGTAGGTGACTTTGAATAAGCTTTATGCAAAGAACATGGGTTGCATGGGGGAGGGGGTGTATGTCAGCATAACAATCTGGATGCTGTTGGGAGGGGAGGATGGAACATGGATGCTGAAAAACAATCAATAATGTTCTCTATGAGGGTAGTTAATGACATAATCAGAGGTGATCAATGATGAGGATATGAGTAAATCCTAAATAAGAGGCAGAAGAACTTGGATGGTGTCCCAATTAATGGGTAAAGATATATAGCTTTAGAGAAAGGTTGGGATGGTTTTCAAGGATTCTTCCTCAATAAAGATCAGCTTATACTTCCACTGGATCTCTATTGATTTATGGAAAGTCAGGTTAGGTGGTGTCTAGTACAGATTGAGGTCACGTATCTTCCCCTCTAGTGATCCACAGGGAGAAGCACCCACTTCATTGTGGCTGCTGAGTGATGAGAAGTGTTTGCCTGTCAGCAACAGTCCAGCTGGAAAAATGGTAAAGCTGACCCCCCAATCCCAGTTTTTCCTTTTCTAGACGTGAAGAGAACAGAAAAGGAAGGCGCATTTCACTTAGGCCTAGTCCCAAAAGCTGGTTGAACATTCCTACTTGAATGTCCCATCAGTACTTTAAAGTCATTATTTCTTCATTGTCTCCCTCCTCTCTACCTTGATGTTCCCCTCCCCTCTCTACTTTTGTTGGTGACAACATTCCTACTACTAGATCACCTGAAGCAGAAAACTTAAGAATTGATCCAGATTTTTTTTTTTGCGGTACGCGGGCCTCTCACTGTTGTGGCCTCTCCCGTTGCGGAGCACAGGCTCCGGACGCACAGGCTCTGGACGCACAGGCTCAACAGCCATGGCTCACGGGCCCAGCTGCTCCGCGGCATGTGGGATCTTCCCGGACCAGGGCACGAACCCGTGTCCCCTGCATCGGCAGGCAGACTCTCACCCACTGCGCCACCAGGGAAGCCCTGTCTCAGATTTTTATTTCTCCATCCTTATACCCTGTCAGAAGCAGTCTCTATCAATTGTTTTTTAAAATATCTTTCAAAACTGTTTTCTCTTCATTTATCACTACAAATACATTCCTTTGGGCATCCGATATATTGCCCTGGACCAATACAATTGGCTCCACATTGGTATCCTTGACACCAGACTTTCATTCTCCACTTTTGCTACAAGAGTGAGAATTCTGAAACATAGGTCTACATGCATCATAATCCTTTATTATTAAGCATCATTTATGAGATAAAACACAAAACTCTTTAGCCTGGCAGCTGGCACAAAGGACTTTATGATCTGCCCCCTGCCTACCACTCTAATCTCCTCATTCCTGGTTTTCTTTTTCTCTCTTTTTAGCCCCTATACCGGATGAAGCACTTGTTATAAATGTGAAATGCCTCCTCTCCTTGGTCCATGCTGCCGCTTCTCTCTCCTTTGAAAGAGTCCATTCATAAAGCTTACATTTTAAATCCTTCATGTGTTTTTTCATACGTTTCCCAAGCTTAGCTGGCATTTCTTCCTCTGTGCTCCTGTTTGTCCTTAGTGTAAACTTTGGCCTTTATCACACTGTATTGAAATTGTTTTCATATTTGTCTCCCCCTTCATTCAGTCAGCCCACGTTTGCTGAGTACCTTGTGTGTGTGAAGCATAATTCCAAGTGCTGGTCACTTAAAGATAAACACTTTATACTTAACAACTTCAGTTAGCAGTTAAGTAGAGATAGGCACTTAAATCAATAAATATGAATGTGTTCTAGACACTAGGATGGATCTCTCAACAGGGTACCTGATCAACATAAAGAAGAGAGAGGCAGTTTTACTTGGAGTTGGGGATTAAGTGTCAGGTTCGGTGGTAGTCACTTTACATGTATTATCTCATTTATTCTTTTCACCAACAGATATTTATTGAACACTTATGGTTGCCATACTCCGACCAAAGAGACACAGTGGTATTAAAATCAGAATTAGTTATTGCCCTCATGGCATTTACAGTATAGTTCAAAGGCAACAGACCAAACAGGTGATTACAATGCAGAGCAGCAAGAACCATAACTCGGTCAAGTAGAGAGTGTTCATACGAAGGAAGTGGGCCAACCCAGGCCGTGGAGTAGATAATCAGTGATGACTTCCTGAAGAAAATAACATCTAAATTCAGATCTGAAGGATTATTAAAAGTTAGACAGGTGAAGGGAATGGGGATTGGAAGTGTGGGGAGGGGGGCATTCCAGGCAGGACAGTATTTCCTAAGGTCTGGTGGTGAAAAACAGCATGGTAGAGTCAAGTGTATTAGGGGCAAAACATTATGAGTATATGAATATGTACAATTTTCCATGCACCCCAGACCTCAAAGTAAAGGAGTCAATCTTACTTATTAGGTCTTTTGCATAATGTAGTAATGGGCTGATTTTTTTTATATAAGTAAAGCAACCAAGAGGATAGCTGAGATTGCCTTTCCCAGGAAGTTCCATGTGTGCTTCCTTTCTGAGGACGTGAGAGAAGTCTAGGCGTCTGACTGCTAGGTTCTCTGTATGTCCTAAACCATTCTAGGATGGATTACCTTAGCTATTGGTCTTGGGCGGAAGATTGAGGACCAGGATTGGTACATGATAGAGGTGGGATATAATGGAGGGTGGGGCTACCTGACTATAAGAGAGTCATGAGGGGAAAAAGATTTTTGCCAGCTGCTCAGAATGGAAAACCTTCAGGGGAAGGAAAGGTGTATAAAGGTAATGCTTAGGTAGCTTTCTTTGAAATTCTGCATGAAACTCCTGGTTCACCTCTTTAAGAACGTCATACTTAAGATCTACCCCGTCCTTCAAGCTTTCAGACAAGCTCATGTTTCTGTGGCTGGAACACTACATAGAGACTTGACTGGGAATTCTTTGGATTTTAGAAGGAAATGCAAGAAGAGAAATAGAGGAAGTCCACAGAGCAAATACCTCAAATCATAGAATTGGGAAGGCTCAGGATGAGGCCGAGGAGGTGGAAGACCAGGTCACAGAGGACCTTGAAAGCAAGGTTGAGGAGCATAGAAGTTTCCTCTCGGGAATGGGCAATGGGAAGACAGAGAAAAGAACCCAGGATCAGATTTGAATTTCAGACAGATTATTCTGTCTCTGGTGTCCAGAAGAAATAGAGAGGCAAATCTCAAGGCAGGGAGGTGATTTGCTAGGGTATATAGAAATCCTTGAGGGCAAGTATTACAACCTTGATTTTTCAGATGCAGAAGCAGAGCTTAGGGAGGTGTTTGGCAGTAAGCAGAGAGGATTAGGACTCTGGATTATCTGACTCCAAAGTCCATAAATTTTCTTAGTAGATCATACTGTCCCTGTGTACTTGACTATACTATTCTTTGAAGGAAGAAGCTGGATCTTCTTATTTATGGGTTCAGTGCCTGTCCTGGTTATTAATGAGTGACTAAACTTGGCAAAACCTAGTGGCTTAAAACAATAACATTTATTTTGCTCATGCCTCCGCAATGGGAACATGGCTTGGGAGAGGCAACTCAGCTTTGCTCTACTCAGCCACACCTAGGGCGGCTTGAAGGCTGTGACTGGAACCACCTGTTGGCTCATTAATATGCAAGTCTGCCAGCCGATGCTCACTGTTGCCTGGAACCTTAGTTGGGGCTGTTGGCCAGACGCCTCTACCTGGACTTTCCTTGTGTCTTGTTCCTTGTTTCCTCACAACATGGTGTCTGGGTTCCAAGAGTGAGCATCCTAAGAAAGAGTGGGCCATGCTGAGGTTGTATTGCCTTCTTAAACTAGCCTCAGAAGTCACTGCCTTCTGCTCTTTGTGAATGCATCACTAAGGCTAGCTCATATCTAAAGAAAAGAACATTAGACTTTTGATGGGAGGAGTGTCAAGGAGTTTGCTGATGTGATTTAAGTCAACTACAGTGCCTAATAATCATAGCTAATACTTACCAAGCACTTAAACATAGCAAGCACTCTTTTATACTTTTTACTTATATTGAGTATTTGATCCTCATGACAACCTTATATTATTAGACCCATTTCACACGTGAGTAGATCTAGGTATGATAAGTTAAGTATTTCACCTAAGAGGACCCAGATAGTGGGGACGGGGGTGTGTGGACTACTATTGGAACCTAGACAATTTGGCTCCAGGGTCTATGTTCTTAACAACTCTGTTATGTTGTCTATTACAGAATCTGGAATATAGTCAGGACCAATATATATTTGTTGAATGAATGAATGTTTTGTATTTTGGGCTTCCCTCAAATGCTAATAAAGACATTCCTTAAGTGAATTATTTCATATCTGACATTTCATATCCTGTATCCGTCATTGAATGGGAGATATACTCTTGTACAAGTGAAATAGGTTAAATCATGGATTTCCAACACCCCTCGGCCCCCCCCACACACATACACACACACATATACACGCAAAAATTATTGAAAGAGCATGTAGTTGTACATATTACATTTTTTTCTCCTTTCCCAAACTGGCTCTAGTTGCGGCGAACGGGGGCTACTCTTCGTTGTGGTGCACAAGCTTCTCATTGTGGTGGCTTCTCTTGTTGTCGAGCACGGGCTCTACAGTGCATGGGCTTCAGTAGTTGTGGCTTGCAGGCTCTAGAGAGAAGGCTCAGTAGTTGTGGCACTTGAGCAAGTTGCTCTGCGGTGTGTGGGATCTTCCTGGACCAGGGCTTGAAACCGTGTCCCCTGCATTGGCACGTGGATTCTTAACCACTGTGCCACCAGGGAAGCCCTTCAGTGCTACTTACATGATACAGTTAATTTAGAATCTAGGAAGAGCCACCTTGTGGTAAAATTTAGCATTTCACTGTTATATATATTAAAGAAAAAGTTATAAGCAGCTTTAAAAGGAATCCATTGACTAGCAAAACAAAAAGTATTGATATTATATACAAGTCACTTAATGTCATTTCTGAGATACATGGTTTGATTTTAACATTAGCAAATATTATCCAAAGGTATTTACTGAGAATTCAAAAAGCCTAGATTAGAATAATTCATTAGTGTATGGACTAATTCATTAGTGTATGAAGAGCACTAATGGATTTATATTTAAAATGCTTGCTTCAAGGTTTCAGTTGTTTCCTAGTACACTGTTTCAGCACTGATTTGGACCTAAAAGTGAAACTTAAAAAGTATATTCAATTAGATATTTTTCTTAATATTTAATGATAATACAGCTTAAATTTTATTATATATTTCAATATATTTACATAACAATATATAGTATTATTATGTATATAATATACATAATATATTCATGTATAGTATTCATGTATCAATAATCAAGAATACTAAATTTCCTTTTTGGTTCAGTTATTACATTGACACCTTTGCAGTTTTTCCTAAATTTCTTTCTTACATCCCAGCAATTCACTGAATTATCCGTCTTTCAATTGATTCTCACATGTTCATGTTTTCCATAAAACCTTCCCCATTTAGTTGAATATGGTAGTAAATAGTTTGAAACTCTCAGTGAGTATTTGTAATGTGTACTGAAGTATGAAATGCCACACCATTGATGAGTTTCCTCTCTCTCCTTCTCCACTGACACTTTGAATATTTGCTATAAGTTAAGAGGTTAATTCAGCATCTTATTATCTGCCCTTCCGTTCTCCTACCACTTCTCATTTCCTTTATTCCTGTTCCCCAGATCTCATCTGAAAATCTGATTCCTGTCTGATAGTGGTGGAGTCGAGACAGGTAGTAATGGTCTAGCATTGCCATGGAAATGTGTCAGGGAGATCTGCAATCTAAAATATAGTCCAGAGGGAAGAGGAGTAGATGAGTTAGATTGAAAAAAAAGAGAAAAGGAAAACACTGAGACATGCTGCTTCTCCTCACTAATAAAACCCTCTGTGGCTCCTGCTTCCCTTCTCATTTCCAAGCATATTTATCCCTCTCAAACCTCCAAGGAGTATGGCTTTTGTTTGTCTTTTTGCTTATGTCTGTTGACATTTCTGGTTTGCCAGTTCTTCAACTCCAAATCTGGAATATGTGAGGTTAAAAGAAAACACAAGTAACTCACTACCTTGTGGTTCCTTGGGTCTCCATGTCCCTTGCTGGTTTGCCTTCTCTTCACTTTCCAGAGGCATGTTTGTTTTATATACAGTTTCCAGGGTTTTCAGTTGTACTTAATGGGAGAAATAGGGGGAAGAAGATCTACTTTTCCTTCTTGAAGCAGAAGTTTCGAATTACTTTTTCTGTTTTCAAATTTACTTTTTATAAATCACTTCTGTTACTATGTGGAGAACAGATTCAGAAGGGAAGGGAATAGGTTCCAGTGTAAGAAGACCCTGAATTCACCTCCTCCCACAACACATTGAATCTACACCTACTTATCAGAGCAATTACTCCTGAAGAAGAACTAAGGGCTGATTGAACAGCTTCTGCATGACAAATAATAGAATGACCACATACAGACAGGTAGGAGAGATGGAGACATAGTTATCAGCAGGAATCCCACCCCTGTTGTGGTGACCTCCAGTAGGGAGGTATATCACTGAGGGGTCTGCATGCAGACTTGCCTGTCCTGGGGTATGGGGAAAGAAGAGTGGTTTAAAGGGCACCTAGACTATACATGAAGGAAATCTATTTACTAACCCTAGAGCATCTGCCATATAGAAGGGGACCTGCTGGAATTCTCTTGGGGCCCAGAGGCACTGGAGGGCGCCATTATTTTGTTTTCCCCCTCTACCTTAATAGTATAAGCAGGAACATGGTTCAGGTGCTCTAGCAGGCCTGCCAGGGCCATCCCAGTGTGCCCCAGGCCCCTGGCCCAAACCAGCTCCAGCTGTCCCCCAAAGGTGACTCTGGCATTGTGTGCTCTGAGGCCTCCTCCAAGTGTGTGCCCACTCCAGCCATCCTGCCAAGGTGGCCCTGATGTGGTACAGTCTGGGATCCCCCCTAATCTGTACCTACTCCAGCTCTGGCTGTCCTGCCAAGGCAACCCCTGGATCCCACCCTCAGCTGGCACCCACTCCACCTCCAGCCAGCCTGCCAAAGCCACCCAACACATGCAGTCTACATAGGGTACTCTCCTATACAGAACCACAGCTTCAAGACTGGGAGAGGTAGCTGTTTTGCTTAATTCATAGAAACAAACAGAGAAACAAAATGAGGAGACAGAAAATATGTTCCAAATGGAAGAACAAGATAAAACCCCAGAAAGAAATCCTAATGAAATGGAGATAAATAATTTACCTGATAAAGAGTTCAAAGTAATAGTCATAAACATGCTCCCTGAACTTTGGAGGAAAATGGAGAAACACAGTGAGAACGTCAACAAAGATTTAGAAAATAAAGAACCAGTCAGAGCTGAAAAATACAATAACTGAAACAAAAAATACACCATGGGGAATCAACAGCATATTAGATAATAAAGAATAGATCAGTGATCTAGAAGATAGAAAAGTGAAAATCACCTGATGAGAATGGCAAAAACAAAAAAGAACTTTTAAAAATGAGAATAGTTTAAGGGACCTCAGAGACAACATCAAGTGTACTAACACTTGCACTATAGGGGTCCCAAAAGGAGAAGAGAGAAAAAGGGGCAGAAAACTTATTTGATAAAATAATAGCTGACAACTTCCCTAACCTGGGGAAGGAAACAGATATCCAGGTGGAGGAAGCACAGAAAGTACCAAATAAGATGAACCCAAAGAGGTTCACACCAAGACTTATCGTCATTAAAATGGCACAAGTTAAAGAGAAAAATTTAAAAGCAGCAAGAGGAATACAACTAGTCACATACAAGGGAACCCCCATAAGTCTATCAGTTAATTTTTCAGTAGAAACCTTGCAGGCTAGAAGGGAGTGGCACAATGTATTTAAAGGAAAAAGGAAAAAAAAAATCTTAACAGCCAAGATTATTCTACCTGCCAAACTTATCATTCAGAATTGAAGGAGAGATCAAGAATTTCACAGACAAGCAAAAATTAAAGGAGTTCATCACCACTAAAATGGCCTTATGAGAGAATTTAAAGGGTATTCTTTAAGCAGGAAAGAAAAGGCCATAGCTAGGAAAAAGAAAATATATGAAAGAAAAAAAAATCTCACTGGTAAAGGCAAATATATACTAAAGGCAGTGGTTTAGCCACTTAAAAATCTAGTATGAAAGCTAATAGACAAAAGTCATAAAATCAACTATACAATAAGTACATAAGTGATACAAAATAAAAAGATATAAAATATGACATAAAAAATGTGGGAAAGGGGAGTAAAAATGTAGTACTTTTAGAATGCATTTGAACGTAAGCAGCTATCAGCTTAAAATAAACTACTGCGTATAGGTTGATATATATATGAACCTCATGGTAACTGCAAACCAAAATCTGCAATAGGTACACACATGCAAAATAGAAAGGAGCCCAAACATAACATTAAAGAAAATTATCCAGTCACAAAGGAAAAGATCAGGAAAAGAAGAATGGAACAGATAAGAACTACAAAAACAGCCAGAAAATAATAAACAAAATGGTAATAAGTACATACCTATCAATAATCAGTTTAAATGTAAATGGACTAAATGCTCCAGTCAAAAGATATAGGGAGGCTGAGTGGATATGCTACCTACAATAGACTCATTTCAGATCTAGAGGCACACAAAGACTGAAAGTGAAGGGATGGAAAAAGGTATTCCATGCAAATGGAAATGAAAAGAAAGCTGGAATAGCAGTATTCATATCAGACAATATAGACTTGAAAACAAAGACTGTAACAAAAAACAAGGTCAGTACATAATGATAAAGGGCTTGAGCCAAGAAGAGGATATAACATTTGTAAATATTTATGCACCCAGCATGGAAGCACCTAAATATAAAAAGTGAACAGATGTAAAGGGAGAAATTGTCAGTAATACAATAATAGTAGGGGACATTAATACCCCACTTACATCAGTGGATAGATCATCCAGACAGAAGATCAATCAGGAAACTTTCACCTTAAACAACACATTAGACCAGATGGACTTAATATATATCTATAGAACATACTATTCAGCAACTTCAGAATACTATAAAGTGTACATGGAACAAGCTCCAGGATGGATCACATGTTAGGCCTCAAAACAAATCTCAATAAATTTTTTGAATTGAAGTATAGTTGATTGATGATATTATATTAGTTTCAGGTGTACAGCATACTGATTCAATATTTTGTATAGATTATACTCTATTTAAAGTTATTACAAAACAATGAGTATATTTCCCTGTGCTATACATTATATCGTTGTTGCTTATCTATTTTATACACAGTAGTTTGTATCTTTTTTTTAAAAATGAATTTATTTATTGTATTTATTTATTTTTGGCTGCGTTGGGTCTTTATTGTTGTCCACGGGCTTTCTCTGGTTGTGGCAAGTGGGGGCTACTCTTCGTTGCAGTGTGCGGGCTTCTTATTGCAGTGGCTTCTCTTGTTGCGGAGCATGGGCTCTAGGTGTGTGGGCTTCATTAGTTGTGGCACACAGGCTCAGTAGTTGTGACACACGGGCTTGGTTGCTCCATGGCATGTGAGATCTTCCCGGACCAGGGATTGAACCCATGTTCCCTGAATTGGCAGGCAGCTTCTTAACCACCGTGCCACCAGGGAAGTCCCAGTAGTTTGTATCTCTTATTCCCATACCACTATCTTGCCCCCTCCCCCTTTCCTCTCCCCAGTTTGTTCTCTGTCCATATATCTGTGAGTCTGTTTTGTTATATACATTCATTTGTTTTATTTTTTAGGTTATGTATATAATTGATAACATAGAGAATTTGTCTTTTTCTGTCTGACTTATTTCACTAAGCATAATACTCTCTAGGTCCATCCATGATTTTGCAAATGGTAGAATTTCATTCATTTTTTTGGCTAAGACTCCATTGTGTGTTTGTGTGTGTGTGTGTGTGTGTATCACATCTTTATTCATTCATCAGTTGATGGACACTTAGGTTGCTTCCATATCTTGGCTATTGTAAATAAAGAATGCTGCTATGAACACTGGGGTGCATGAATCTTTTCAAGTTACTGTTTTCATTTTCTTCAGATGTATATGCAGCAGTGGAATTGCTGGATCATATGGTAGCTCTGTTTTTACTTTTTTGTGGAACCACCTTACTGTTTTCAATAGTAGCTGCACCAATTTACATTCCCATCAGTAGTGTACAAGTGTTCCCTTTTCTGCACATCCTTGTCAACATTTGTTATTTGTAGACTTTCTGATGATAGCCATTCTGGCAGGAGTGAGGTAATATCTCATGAAAAGCTTTTGCACAGCAAAGGAAACCATTGACAAAATGAGAAGACTACCTACTGAATGGGAGGAAATATTTGCAAGTGACATGACTGAAAAGGCATTAATAGACAATATATATAAATAGGTCATACAACTCAATAATTAAAAAAAAACAACTTGATTAAAAAATGAGCAGACCTGAATAGACAGTTTTCCAAAGAAGACATGCAGATGGCCAATAAACACATAAAAAGATGTTCAGTATCACTAATCATCAGGGAAATGCAAATCAAAACCATAGTGAGATATTACCTCACATATATATACACACATATATACACATACAATGGAATATTACTCAGCCATAAAAAAGAATGAAATATTGCCTTTTCAACAACATGGATGGACCTAGAGGGTATTATGCTAAGTGAAATAAACCAGAGAGAGAAAGATAACTACCATATGATTTTACTTATATGTGGACTCTAAAAAACAAAACAGAAAAAACAAACAAAAAAAAGAAAAAAACAAAACAAAACAAATGAATAAATATAAGAAAAAAACAGACTCATAGATGCAGAGAACAAACAGGTAGTTGCCAGAAGGGTGGGGTATAGGGTGACGTGTGACGTAAGTGAGGGGGATTAAGAGGTACAAACTTTCAGTTTTAAATAAGCCATGGGGAAGTAATGAAAAGCACAGGGAATGTATTCAATAATATTGCAATAACTTTGTGTGGTGACAGATGGTAACAAGACTTATTGTGCTGATCATTTGGTAATGTATAAAAATATTAAATCACTGTGTTATATGCCTAAAACTAATATAATATTTTTAGTTCACTATGCATCAATAAAAAAGCTGCAAAACTAAATAGAAGGGAAAAAAGTAGTGAAGCAGCAGAAGCTAGGAGACCAGTTAAAAGTTGTTTGAATCAATTAAGAGATGACGTTGACCTGCATGAGTGTAGTGGAATTGGAGCAAAGTATATGTTTCTGCTAATATAATGATACATTCTTGTTAGATATTTATGTATTTCATGTTTTTATTTTTTCATCCAGCATATATTAATTGAGCACATACCACATGCTAGTGCCTGATTTAGTCTTTTGGTATAGAGTGGTAAGCAATATGAGTATTATCCCTGACTTTTATGGACCTTATCACCTAATTTGGAAAGATATGATAAACAAGTAAAAAAGTAAGTAAAGAAGTTATGAAACAAGTAAAGAAAAAAAAATAAGTTATAATTACAACTTGTGACAATGCTGTGAATGAAGTCAATAGTGCTGTAATAGAGCATAACAGAAGACTTACCTAATGGCATAGAGAAGGCCTCTGAGAAGACGGTAATTGATGTGAGACCTGAACAATGAGAGGAAACCAGGCATGTGAAAATCTGGGGTTTAGGTAGAAGGAGAAAGGAGGAGAACTGGATGAGGATGTAGAAAGCACTTTGGTTATGAGATAAAGGGTGACATGGGGGCTTGGACTTTGGGTGAAGTAGGAATATATGACAAAATGGAGTTAGTCTTGATAGTCTTGATGGGAGGATGTATACTTAGCACTTGGGCTATGAACACTGAATAGTTTACTAAGCAGTAAGTAGTTTTCAGTGCAGCTGCTTTTCTAGGAAGCATTAACTATGACAGTTGATAGGGCTATTGCTCATTCAAGTCCTCTCAGAGGGATTTGATCCTGATGGGCAACATGACTTCCTCAGGCAGCTGTTGTGGAACTTGTGCAAAGCTTGTCAGATTCTTTTTATTTCCACTAAGTCTGTTTTTACCAGAACCCCACTTTCATTGCCTTGTTTAGCAAATATTTATTATGTTCACGAGTACAACATGTGCACTGTAATATTTGTACCCATATGGCAATACCATGATCATTTAGCTTTGTTCATTAACTGAAGAGAAGACAAAACAGATATACTTGAAATATTGTGTTGGTTCATATGTGTGCCAATGATGAAGATAATGTAAATTACTAGAGAAGAATATCAACATAAATTGAAGATGCCTTAATATACAACTTATTTGTTTTAAAGTTTGACCTCTTTAACTAAAACACATTTTTAGTGTAAGCAGACTATTAAAGATTTTGGGGGAGAAGAAGGAACTCCGCAATAACCAAGTAGAACTCGTATATGTTCTACCTTTAGACTGTAAATCTTCAAGGATGTATGTAGGATGTATCATTGAAGTCCTAGTACCTATATAGTTCCTGGAGTGTACAAGGTGCTAAGTAAAGGTCTGTAAAATGAATGAATGAATGAACAGAAAAATGAAATGTTTAAGCTGATGCTTTGAATACCAACCAGCATGATTTTTGATCACACAAGAGCTCATTTCAAATGGTGAATGTGTGTGTGTGTGTGTATGTGTGAGATATCACACAAGTACATACTGCCCTAAGTGACAGCAGAAAATACTTAGAAAGTAGATTCACCACCAAAGAGTTTTTGTCTGCATTGTCTGTTCTTGGCTATTCCATCCACTCCATCTCTGTTAATTCCCACCTTCAGAGTTAAAGTTTACTGCAAGGGATTAGGGATGTACAAACTGCCTGCTAAAAGGCACCTAGCTGCTCATAAGCTAAAGACTGGTTTAATTCTGGAATATGTGTTGGGTTGGGGTGCAGTTTCAGAATGAGGATTGACTTTTCTACCAGGGAGGTGGAGAGAGGAGGCAAAATAATGTGGCCTGTAGCAGAGAGGACAATCTTTCAGAGGGGTTAACATGGTTACAGTAATTTCCATTTATTATCGGCAGTGTGCCTGGTAGTTTACTAAATGCTTTATATTGGTTCTATTAATCCTCAAAACAACACTCTAAATACTGTTCTCCTCCTGTTTTTCCAGATGAGGGAATTGAATGTTCCAGTTACTCTGTCTTTGTTACAAATTACACCAAAACAACCATTTATTAGGTTCACGTATTTGTGGATCAGGAATTCAGATAGAGATGGCTTGTCTCTCTACTCCACAGGGTCTGAGGCCTCAGCTGGGAGACTTGAAGACTGGGTCTGTGATCATCTGAAACCTCATCCACTCACAAGTTGAGTGGTTGATGCTGATAGGTGCTGACGAACTGCATGTGATATTTTCACATGGACTAGTTTGCACTTTCTAAGAGCATGGTGGACAGATTTCAAAGGTGAGTATTAAGAGTGGAGAGAGGGAGAGGGAGAGGGAGAGAATGAGATCATTTATATGAGTAGCCTTGGAAGTCACTGTAGCATTAACTTCTGTCATATTCTGTTCATTGAGTGACTATGTGACTATGAGGAATGCCCAATTTCAAGAGGAGGAGACATTGACTTTTCCTCTTAATGGAGGAGTGACAAGGTTCTGAAGAGAAATGTTGACATGGTCACTTTTAGAAAATACAGTTTACCATACAGAGGCTCAGAGAGGTTAAATGACTCTCCCAAACAGCTAGTAAGTGGAGCAGCCCCAGCTGCTCCAATTTACTTCTCTCTGACTTTGTGTGCTTGCCCCTTGGTCATATTGCACAGTAGAGTGTTGTAGGATCAGTACAATCCTAAAAGAACTATTGTGAATAAATAAGCAAAGAAAGTCACTTGAACAACTTGAGTTCAAAGTTTTGATTCTTACGGAAGACCCCCAGGCTTCATGATTTGCAGATCATTGAGACAATAGTTTGTACTTTTTTGGGTACCCTTTTGATGCTACCTATTCACTTTTTACCTTAAATTATGTTCTTTGTGCATATATCTTATAATTCACCACATCTCCCAACACATATACTCTGGTTGCTCATTTTTTTCAGTGTAGGATCTTTGTCTAATTTGATTCGTGTTTCTACCTATTATGAGAAGCAGGCTCATAGTAAACCCTCAATAAATGCTTGTTAACTGAATAAATATGAGTTTACTAGCATAAAATGGCAAAATAGTATAACTTGGTTTTTGTTGAACTGCTCTGGGATACTTTGATTATTAGTATTGTGAGGACTAGATTAGGTAATTCAAGTGAAAGTGCTTTAAAATGGTAAATGCCAAAAAATGTGTTTTATGGTGAATATGGTAGTGGTGGATTCAGTCCTGGAGCTCCAATAGACCTGTGAGGGAGATATTTTAATTCTTGGTCTTTGACAAGTAGCATGAACTGTTTTCTAGGAATAAAGATAAATCATGGTCACAAGATCATTGGATGGTAGGAAGATCTTCTCAATATGTTTTTCTTCCTATCTATCTATCTATCTATCTATCTATCTATCTATCTATCATCTATCTGTAATTTAACATAGCTCATAAATAAGACCATTTTACTTGTAATATTCTATTTTCCTTTTACTCTTAAAAATATATCTTAGAGATCTTTTTATGTAAGTACATGTAGATTTACCATAGTCTTATATTGCTATGTACAATTTTGTGGTGTGGGCACACTGTATTATATTGAAATAATTCCCTATTTCTGGACATTAGGTTGATCTTACTTTTCTGTTGTTGAAATTACAGATAGTGTTGCAATGGCATACTTGTGCATAGCAAGATTTCTATAGGATGAATTCCTGAAAGTGAATTACTGGGTAAAAGGACATGCTTTTTTATGTTTAAAATTTTGATAGCTGCTGGAAAATTACTTTCTTAAATGGCTATGTGAATATACTTCTACCAATATTTTCCTACATCTTTTCAGTGCTGACTTTGTTGTGCTTTTTCTAGAAAAATTGTTGTATAGAACATTAAAGAATCCTCATGTCAATAACAGAAGGATTTTTTTTTTTTTTTTTTTTTTTGCGGTACGCGGGCCTCTCACTGCTGTGGCCTCTCCCTTTGCGGAGCACAGGCTCCAGACGCGCAGGCTCAGCGGCCATGGCTCATGGGCCCAGCTGCTCCGCGGTATGTGGGATCTTCCCGGACCGGGGCACGAACCCGCATCGGCAGGCGGACTCTCAACCACTGCGCCACCTGGGAAGCCCAACAGAAGGATTTTGAATTGATATCTGGTTTGAAATTCTTACTCTGCCACAAACTAGTTGTATGATCTTGAGTAAATCACTCCTTTTTTTTTCAGCCTCAGTTTCTTCATCCATAAGATACAGGCAATGATAACCTTCTTGAATTGTTGAAAGAGTTAATGAGATAACTACATATGTACAGTGCTTGGTGAAATTCTTGGAGCTAAGAATTATAGTTAAATTATTTTCCCTTCCTTACTCAAATTTTTATTTAAATATATTACTTGAATATATAAGCCCTATTTTGGCCTTTATGCATCTTATTACAAAGTCCTGCTTGATTACTAAATTTTCAGAAGAACAGCATTTTTTCTGAACTTATAGCTTAAATTAAATACACACACACATATATAAATATAAATATATATATATATATATATATATATGAAGAATGCATTTTGATTTTCTTGACTTAAAAATCCACACACCTGGGATTGTAGTTTTTTTAAAACTTCCTTTTGATTACTCCCTTTGACCATAGAGCAATCATTGTTTCTTGATAACATTTGTGTCTTACAAAGTATGTTTTGATGGTGCTATATCATACTAATCCTGAAGAAAAGCTATAGTTTTCCTATATATTGTTTTCATGCAAATGTACTACTTTAGGGAAATATTTTAAAAGCTCAAGTTTCTACCTGTTAATGTAAAATGTTCCCAAGAAAAAGATAAAGGACAAAATTTAAAATTTCACATGTATACTGTAACCCTTGATTGTGTTTCCGGTAGTTGCCTGGTCTGAATGAAATTATTTGGTTTATAATGAATTTTAGAAGAAATGAAGAGAATGGAGGTATTGGAAAATGAAATATGTCTCTTAATTCAAAGGAGACTATGATTGTTTCTTTAATCTAAATAGAATTATTGTGACAGTGGTTTCAAGCAATTGGAAAGAAGAATTATTCTCTGGAAATAATGACTTCATTATATAACCTATAAAATATAAGTTAAAAAACCCTTTAGTTGTCTTTCTGCTGAAATAAATGATTTTAAAATTAAAATATTTTTATTCTTGTTCTTCTGCAGAATTCTTTCTTTTTCAAAATAATATATAAACATTAGAAGACAGGTGTCTGGTTCTGTACTGGAACTTTCATTTGGGGCACCAGGAGATATAAACTACCTAGGCAAAGGAAGTGAAACTATATATATATCATACATATATATTAGAGTAGGTAAATATTTATGATTTTAATTGATTTGCTTTCATAGACGTTTCAAGCAATTCATTTTTAAATTTACTATTTGAGATGAATATAATTTAAATTTTCAGGAATATAATTTGCATTTTTATATTATACACACAAACACATACACAATCCCAGTACATGAAAAAAACACTACATTGGATATAGTAGGATGCCCCAAATGTTGATGCTTATAAAAGAAGCATGATGAATTAATTTTCCTCACATGCTGAAAGAATACTTTGAACTATTTTTTTTACCTTTTAGGGGAAATGATCTCCCCAAACTCCAATACTCGCTAGATTTTTAATAATGTGAAATAGCACCCAATTTTCACCTCAAGAACAAATACTAATTGTCCAAATCCAGATGTTAGCAATAAACTAAAGCCTTCAATCATTTTCCTTTTCCCATTTACTGGTACATGGACCATGTAAATCATTATTCAGGCATAGCCCTTAAACGCTTGGAGTCTTGATTGGGTTCCCACATTTTGGAGACTGGGAAATTTGGTAAAACAATGTAATAATACTTATCTGCCCATTTGCATGTCTATTCATTTATCTAGTTAATATCTATCTATTCTATGGATCTATCTGTCCATATCTCACCAACTTACCTACAGTACATGTACTATGTATATTACTCTTTCTTCTACTAAACAGGTACTAGTTTCTTCTGTATATATACCATGTCAGTTACATTTCTTTTCTTTTCCATTTTTGTATAACATTCAATAGATTAACCTTTAGAATATAGGTGTTTGGGAACAAATACTCATAGAATCATACTTGGAAAGTTGTAATTGTTTGAAAATTCCTTCTTGTTTTGAACTGAAACTTCTGTCCATTGTACTCACTTTTACTAACGAGCAGCATGCCTAATCTAACGAGCAGCATGCCTAATCTTTCCTGAAACCCTGATCTCATTTCATAGTCCTACTGTTTGTTTCTTCTTTCATCTTTAACTTAATCCTCTCCTACAGGGTTTCACACTCAGCTTTGGGGCTTTGTCTTAGATACATAGCTCTAAACAAGAAATGTTTATATGTTCAAATATCTGTATATACCTCCCCACTCTGGTAACTTTCTTTTTCTGTGTTCTGATTGTTGACCTTATTCTCCACAAATCTCAACTGCAGATGATTCTTAAAAGTGTCACCTATGCTCATACTAATGTGCAGAGTAAGTGTAGCAAACATAATAAATCTGAGATTTTAAACTAGTGTGATTAAAACAACCTCATAAGTCTAATTCTTAGTCCTTCTGTATGCTGCTGTCAAAGATAAATCTTCTGAAAATAAGACTTTCTCAAATCAATATCTCAAAACTCTTCACTAATTCTATACCGTGTAGAGAAGGAAGTACGAATGCTGTATCGAGGCACTGCAGACCCTTTAATCCATCTTGCCAACTTTATCTACAACTATTCTGTCATCAGAAACTTTAGCAAAATAAATCTGCTCATTATTCTCTGATAGTCAGTGTAGAGAGGCCAGGTTGTCTGTACTTAATTCCTGCTCTACTACCTTCTCATTGTATAGCTTGGGTAAATTAATTAACCTCTGTGCCTCACTAAAAAAGAACTAATAATAGTACCTATTTCATAGGGTTATTATGAGAAATAATATGTTCTTACATAAAATTCACAGAAAACCGTATATGACACATGGAAAGGATTCAATATATGTCAGCAAAAAATGGCAGATTTGAGTTTATTTTCACATGCCATTTCTTTTTCCTATAAAATCATTACTTTTTCTCTCTATTTATTTAAGCCCTCCCTTCCTTCAAGACATATTTCAGATCAAATCTCCATTCTTCAGTAATGTCTACCCTTCTGAAGTTGCATGGTTTTTTTCTTTGTCATTGATACTGTGCTTATTAGTTAGACCAACCACATTATTTATTATTCAAGCTGGGACTCTTGATAGTGAAAATGAGTACCATTGATAATTACACTGTGACTACTGGTATAAATTGGGACTGACTTGGGCAAAGAGACAGATGGTTACTTTATGAATAGTGCAGCCTTAAGTTATCAAATCTGTTATTATCAAATCAAAGCATACTTTATCTTTATATGCAAACTATTATGGAAAATCTCCCATCAATTTATGTGTCTCAGCTATTTCTGGCCATTCCCAGAGTACTGCATCTCACCTGTTCAGACACAAACATCTCAGTTTCTTCTGTTCAGTCTTCTTCATTTGATCCTAGGGCTTTCTTCTGCCTTCCTGACCACTGATCCTTACTAGATAGCCACTCCCCCTGGTGCTCCTACATTGCCCAACCCCACTGACTCCCTAGGTTACCCCTCCCGACCCTCATACTCACATCCTTCTCCAGGCTCTGGAGAGGAGGAACTGCTCCCACTTGTATCATTCCTTCTCACAATGCATGCACTAGGCCTTTCTTAATGATCCACTATACAACTGAGACCATGATAATTCTTGCTTAGGCTTTACTAATACATCATGGATAAAAGAAAGGAGTAGAGAGGTTTAAGTTAGAGAATTCCTAACAATCACTGCTCAAACCTGTGTTCACACCTATGGTCACTTATAGGCTCATTCTTTGCCTTACTTTTAGCCTGTCTTCTCTGACCAGGGACAGCTCAAACCTCACCGTTAGGACCACTCTAGAATTCTAAGTCATCTTCATGCATCAAATGCCATGCCCAGAAAGAGACAAGTATCCTTTATACCCAAGTTCCCCAACACTACCACTTCCAATCCCAGCTCTCTGGTTTAACCTCTTGTTGGATGACTGACAATAGGAACACTCCTCCTTTCTGGGGGAACCATCCCAGTACTCAAGGATGTGGTCTGGTTCTATTCTCTTGTTAAAATAATTCTAATAGCTTGACATTGGTATATTTCCCTAAAACTGGGATATTTAGCTTTATTCACTATTACCTGTTGTATAGTATCTGCTACTTTATTATGTTATTTGCCTTTTCATAAATATGTTCTGTATCCTCAACTTGACTGTTTGTTCCTTGAGAGAAGGTATTTCCTTTGCCTAGCAAAGTTCCTGACACGGTATTCAATGACAGTTTGTGGTTGATGAGTGTGGGGTGATACAGAAACACAAAACACTCCTAATTTATGAAATACCCATTCCTTCTTCAAATATTGTTTTCTCCTTGTAAGACATAGTTTATGTGTAGAATAACGTTCCATGAATCTCTGGGTTCTGTTGGCAGGGCCGTGTTGCCTCCTGGTCTACTCAAAGCATTTTCCTCCTGGTGTGTGATGCTTACGTGACATACCTTCCCTTCTGGCACAAGTTAGTCTTGTATTCTTGGTATCAAGCACAGGTCGGCTCAAATATTGGTGAAAAATTTGTTTAGGAAGTGAAATCCACAAGAAATGTGTCACAAAATCACCAATACTAATGCTGGGCTCCTGGGGATTTGTGTTAAGAAATTTCCCCACCAGCTTTATCTTTTTCTGAACAGTTGTGTCAATAGAACTTCAGTGGCCTGCTCTGGCAATTCTTCAATTTGTTTAACACAGAAATATTCCTCTCAAGTATAAATTTTCCTCTTTTCAACTCTACTAGTTTTCACATAATAATATACCTTTGTCAACCAACACTTTTTGTGTGTGTTCCATTGGATATCAAACATGACACAAAACAAGGAAGGTCTTACTCTTTTATCAGTGCAATGTTTTTTTCTATTGTTCGAGCTGACCTGGTGTCAGCAGCTATTTCACCAGACACCATCATCTGTACTCATAGTTAACCACAGAGATGTACACTCAGATTTTGACCTTTGTTCTACACACTGAGGACAAAGAAGAAGAAACAAAACTGGTTTATCTGAATAAATAAATTCTACCATTTACTATAATTCAGTTTTTTTAAGAATTACATACTCATTTTAGCTAAATAAATTGAAATCTTCCAAACAATGGCAGATATATGATTTTTATTATTTCATTGATTGCCATATAATTTAATGCTTTGCGTCTTTGCTGGGCATTATATTATCTACCTGGCTTGTGAAACAAATAATGAAATCACAACTTAGTCTTTGGTGGTAGGTTACTGATATTAATAATCTTATACTTTATGCAGTGTGCAATAAACTCAAGGAAATTATATTAGCAAATATGGAATTTGGTCTGAGAAACTTTTAACTTAGTATTTGTTGGGGATCATTGAGGGGGACAAATAAATACTACCTCTCTTCCCCAGGGAGCAAGGCTGATGGAAGTCCAAATATGATCTCTATTCCACACAAAGCTAATATTTCAGAATGTGGCCTACATTTGTATACAAATGTGTTTCTTAATACTGAATTCTGGAATTAGACCAATTTCCTCACAAAGTCATAACTGTATGGATTAAGGCAACTTTCTGCACAGACATCACAAACTAAAGGGCTGGAATCTGTGGCTGGAGCTGAACAGACTGCCCGCTCACTGTGGGCAGGGCCTTCCTAAGAGAATGGACAGCCTAGAGGAAAGGGTTTTCATACTCACTTTCTCCTTCTGGACTCACCAGTCACCTACAGGCATTTAGGAGATCATGAATGAGGGGGTGGAGAGAGGCCAGGAGTGTTTTACTAATGAGGTTCCCTCTGCATCAAAGGAAATATCAGGATGGCCAATAAGCATCTCTCACCACTCACATTTCCTGGTGTTTTGCACCTTAATCCATTGGGTTTAACTATTAAATCTTTGGTCAGCCAAAGTTAGAGCCATGCCACTGGGAAAGGGAAGTAGGGGTCTCTCAGGATGACCCTTCCCCTGAGGCTGCTCTGCAAATACTAGTCACTGCTCCATTGAGTACCTACTAGGACCACTAGTAGGCAGTACAGATTTTACACCCAAAAGGCTCTAAAATAGGTCATAGCAATAACCAATTAAATTAACTCCTCTAAGGCCACTCTGTATTCAAGGCTGAAGTTCACTTATATGTTACTTCACCTCCCAAATGTATACAACCACGAATCCAGAAGGGCCTATCAGAGGTTCTTCAAAGAGAACAAATGACAAGTCATAAAAATACAATCCTCTTCTTATTATCAAATTCCCAGGGAGAAATGAAACTTGTAAACTTAATTCCCCTTCCAAGCTGTATCCATTAAATTCTAGTAGAAAGCAGATGGCACGCTCAAACTGGGCAATAGAGAAGAGTTTAATAAAAGAATTGTTTACACCAGCGGAGACAGGGTATAGGGGAACAAAGAAGGATGGACAATGTTGTGGGGTTATCAAGAGGGAGTACTTGACAACACCCTGGGTCTTAAGGGGCACAAGGAGGGAGAGATCCTCAAATTCTGGAGAAAGTAATTGTATGGAGAGGGCTACCTTAAATAGAGGGAGGAAAGTTAACTCGTGGTGATCTGGGAAGGAACAAAGGGAATAAACACCCTGACCTAGTTTTCCTCTTATCCTACTGGTACTTTCCAATGGTTGAGTTCAGTGGGGAGTCAGAGGGCCAGGTACCTGCACAGGCTCTGGGGCACAAAGTGTACAGAGTGATCTGGGGGAGCAAGCAGAAAAGAACCAGCTCGTAAATCCAAGTGTAAGAAAAAGTGCTAAGGAAATAAAGTCCAAAATCTAATTCTGTTGCCCTTGTGTTGTAAAATGCCAAAGAAATTTAAGTGCAAAATCCATTCTGTTTAACTTAATATTCTGCTCAGTCTCAGCTAGAGTCATTGCTCAGTGCTTGGCAGAGTTGGGTTTCTTTGAAAAGCTGCAGGCTGAGCTATCTCCTTCTGCAATGGCTCTAGATCCTTCAGGGCCTCAGAAGTTGTATTTGCTTAATGCCAAATGTTTGTTTTGTGAGCTACACTTTTAAAGAGACCAAATGATAACTAGGCACATCAGATGGTATCAGCTCTAGGCACACACACAGTAACTTTTGAAATGAGCCAATCCCTAGTCCCTAGAACAGTTTTACAAGACAAAATAATATTTCCAGAATCCAGAACCCAGGATTTCATCTACCCAAATATTATTTGTCGAAGACCACAGTATTAGCTCAAAGATATCTAAGTGAAGACAGAGAAAATATTCTTTTTTTTTTTCATTTTTGTTCATGTATTTATTTTAAACTTCATTCTTTGGAAAATCTCTGAACATTAAAATATCTAAATTTTGAAGCCTTCCCAGAAGACAAAACTGGATCTAGTGTTGGGAGTATGAAAAAGAAGGAGTTTGACTTAAAAAAAAAAGTTAGAGATCTTTATCCATTAAGAAATAAGAGATGACCTAAGAAGGATTCCACATTGGTAGATGTTCCAAATGATAATTCTAAGATTTCTTCCAATTAGAACATTTTCTAATGTTTGGTTCTTTCCTGGTTTCTTTGATCACTCTTTTCTCTGAACTCCTACAAATTTTATCTACCCAAAACATAAATTGACTTTATGTTTCTCAACTGCCTATCAGATAAAATATTCTTGATCTAGCTTTGCTGTAATGCCAGTCTATGCCAGTTGGTCCAGAATTCATAAACTCAGATGGGAGAAATCAGTAAAAGCTTAGTTTTTCCTTTAGGCCTATATGAGGAGCTATCCACCTCTGTGTGCCATGTCTTCCAGATCTTGCATTCGAGAACTGGCTGCTGTTTTTCAAAGTTTAGAAATTTTTAATGGTGGAAGCTTCAGACAGAAAATCTTATTTGAGGAGCCCCTCTTTTCCATCCCATAGTCAAAGCCTCTTAGTTTTGCATTTCTTCTTTGTACTGTTTATCTGTGACTGACATTGAAAATCTAAACCTAGAAACTTACTAGTGTAGTGTGGCACAGGCAAAACTCAGATATAGCATGAGATAAATCCTTTCAGCATAATAGAAGCAAATTTCTGCCTCCTGTCTTATTTTAGGGCCTCTGTATAAAAAGAGTGCTTTCTACAGTTGAACTTTGTCTCAGCCACACATGCCTAGGAAGCTACACCTGTGTAGTCCAAGGTCTTGCAGCAGGATCCTGCCTCCAGAACTTGCCAAGTCAGCTATACATCAATCTTTAGATGAAGCCCACAACCCCACATTCCTTATGTCTATCATCCTGTTCATTAGTCCTAGTGCATGTAGCGCTGCCCCCCAAAGAAGGAGCCACTGTAAGCTCTGATCACCAAGTGAAAAAATACCATGAGGCTTAAGGCTTAAAGTCTTTCAGGCCAGGGCAGAAACAAACAAACAAACTAACAAAAACCAATTGGATAATTGTACATTTCAAGATAGTCTGATAATATTTCTACATGTGGTCAAAGTTAAAAAACTGAAGCCATAGATCATAGCTACCCCAGAAACCTCAGTCACTCCTGGTGTATGTCAGTCCCCAAATATTAATTATCTTTTCTGTTACAAAGACCCTGGCCCCATGTACCAGATATTTCCTCCCTTAGAAATAAAAACAGGCCTCCTTACCCACCATAGGGTAAATCTTATGTCCTGACCTGGAACAATAAAGAGTATAATCTTGTGGTGAGTTTGGTTCCCAAGAAAAGGAGAGGGGAAGGTGCCAGATAACACATGTTCAGTTTCTCCTTCTGTGGCGACCAGGAAAATGCAGTGCTTACATTTTCTGCAGCAGGGAGCGTAACTGACTGACTGCCCCAATTTCTGCCCTTTCTGGAGCCAACTCTGCAATTGCTCTGAAGCACCTAGGGCTGCTCCCACACCGTGACTGAGCAAGGCTCAGGGACTAATGCCACTCATTCCTCAGACTTTTTTAGTGGGCAACCTACATGTGAGGGCCCCATTGACCTTGCCAAACCTCTCAGAATGACACCTCAGTCTGAGAATTTTACTGATTCTCCTTAGCAGGTATCAGACCTGCATTGCATTATGAAGGCTCTCTCCTGCCTTCCCTGGCCCCCTTCCCTTCATCCTTCTTGGGCATTTCCTTCAATAAACCTCTTGTGTGTCTAATCCCATCTTGCATCAGCTTTACAGAGGACTTGAGCTGGCATACCTTCCAAACTCAACGATTTTTTAGGTAATTCTGCCCATCTCCCCTAGACTGAGTGAGGGGGAGGAGAGTGATAAGAGTGTGAAGCTAAAGAAACATCTCTTTACACGGAATATGACATCAGGATTGGGAAATAAGCTGCACGCTGTCTGGCTTCATTACAAGAAGTTAGGGAAACTAGAGTATATCCCATCTTTTGTCTGTTTAAAGTGTGGCTACATTCAAATATGTCTTAAAGAAGTTGCCAGGAACAGAATATTAAACAGGCCCTTTATATGGCCTCATATGGCTTTTCATTGTGGTGAGAAAATATAGCTGATTGATTTAACTATTTGAATAAAAATTAAATGTCAAGTATTTAGTTTTTAAATTTCAAGTAATTGCTGCTGTGTCTTACAAAAACTGTGACCTCTTGATTCTTTCTTTTTAGTGCATTTCAGTTTGGTTAAAATTGTCAGCATCCATTCAGTTGCTCAGCCTAGAAATTTTGATTCAGCTTTCTTTATGGTCCATAGTTAATCAATCATCAAGGGCTTTAGAATGTACTCTTCAAAGATATCCAGAATCTATTTCCTCCTTTCTGATAATGTGCTTGTCATCAAATTTGACCTGCTTAAATAGCCTTGTTATTAACTCTCTTCAGTCTCTTCATTATTCCAATTGATTCTTTTTTTCTAATCTATAAACCAAATTATATTACTTTCCTGCTTAGAAATTACTTTCCATTACCAGTAAGATGAGGTTAAAACTTCTTATCATGATGCAAAAAGTTCTTGATAATCTGACCCCAGCTTCTCTTTTGAGAATCATGCCAGTGAAACTTCCCTTCTTCATGTCCCCTATTCTAGTCACACAACATAATTGGATGCTCCTTATATTTATTTGTTAGCTGTTTCACTTTTTTTGTGTGTGATTGTGAATGTTTTTCTTTAGGCCTTGAGTGTTATTTCTTCTTCCCACTTTCCTTTATCTAATGACTTCCTCCACATTTTTTGAAGCCTGGCTTAAAATCACCTCTTCTAAAAAGACCTCCAAGGTTTCCCAGGCAGAAGTAATCATCTCTAATATTTGCTCTTAAGATGTTGTATATATAGATCTACCATGGCACTTTTCAATCATGTTTTAATTTTTTTCCCCATGTGTCTTTGTCCTTTTTGATTGTAAACTCCAATGAGGCTAGGCAATTCTGGTTGGCATATAATAAATATTGCTGAATTTAGTAAAAATTTCAAGGCATTATAGAAAAGAGGTCTAGGAATAATCAACATTAAAATGTATTTCTCCTTTAATATATTTATTTCTGTTCAATTAATAGTAAAATTTCTAGATATAAATTAAAGTAGCAGAAACTTGCTACAAACTACTTTTCAATATCATGAAATTTTAAAGACTTTGGTTTTCATCAAAAGGGCTGTATGTAATATTCAGAATTACTTAAATTATATTATTGCACCCAAGTGTCTCTTACATCTTTTAGCTCCAAAGAAAAGTTTTAGCTTAGGATATAGTGAAGTCATACATCGAAAACTGATTGAATATTTTATATATATTATTTCTTCTTGGTTTTTTTTTTTTTTTTACTATCAACAATCAGCAGCAAAAATAACCATAACTTACTTAGCAAAAAGAACCTAAATGTAGCAAATACTAAAAATGTATATAAAGCTGATAAATCAAACATATATAATATAAGCAACATTTATGAAACATTCATACTGAGTACAGATTCATTTTAGCAACCTCTTAGTTGTTCTTATTGAACAAAGAGAGAAGATGTATGACCTTTTTGGTTCTCAGTTTCCTTAGTTGTAAAATAAAGGGATGGTCTAGACTCATTCATTTATTCAGAATGCTTATGTGCCAGATGTTAGTGCTGGAAATATTAATACAAAGGTGAACAAGATAGATAGAGCTCCTGTCTTCTACTGATTTAAAAGACTTAAGTGAATTTAAAATTCTTTTTTCTTTAGAATTTCATAAACATGACATTATGGTACAAATTAGCTGAGATGGATAATGAAATATTCATATTTTCTTTTTTATTCAGAACCGTATTTTACTGAGGTTTATATGTTTAAACATTCTCACTGGAAGACAAGTTCTAATGGTTGAATTGTGATAAACATATTGTCACTATTTTGAATAGTAATTGGCCCTTGACTCTTTTTTTGGCCCTTGACTTTAAACAACAGAAAATTGGTTGATGTATTGACCACACACAGACTAGGGTTTAGTCTGACATATGCATTTTAATTCCCAGAGAATTAAACTAACTAACTAACTCCCTTATAGAGAGTTCACTTTGCACACCAACTCTTATTCAATTCTAGATTGGCATTATTGTCTATAGCCTTGCATATGACTTAGTAATGGAGACTGGACATTTTTCTGTTGCTTTAAATGTTGTACAGAGGGGACAACTGATTCAAAAATATGAATTATTTAGCCCATTTTAAAATGGACAATGGATGATGAATAAGGAGGACAAAAAATAAGCAAATGTCCACTGTTTTAGTAAATCTGCCCCATGGAAGTTTTAGGAATTACCCAGAATGACATAAAGACACTAAGAGGAAGATAATGATTTTTGAATCCATATTATAAATGATTTTCATTTCAATTGCTAATTATGTATTTGTTAATACCATGAGAGATGTTTTCACTATCACACTCCGATCATATCCAAAGGACTAGTCTTTAGAATCAGAAAACCTTACACTATACTTTTAAAAACATGATCCCAATATGTTGCAGCAATATTATATTCCTCCTAAGTGAAACAACTCAAAGATAAAGAAAGGATCTTTCAGCTCACTGTTCCATTTAAAGATTAGAAAACTGTAATATTCCTTAGTGTAACAGGAATGATATTTTCATGGTATTAAACCAAAATGGATTTTTTCCCTGTAGTTTTATGGCTCTCATATGAAGAGCCATGCCTGGATATTCAGATTATGCTACTATTCTTTAGCTTAGAGAAGATACCTCTTCTATAATTGAGGCTGGGAACTGGGGGTTAATGGCTCCTGGGAAGGAATTACATATAATGGAGGAGAAGTCTTTGCCAGGGAGAAAACAGAAATGGGATACTCTCCTTTTCTGAACATGTGAATTTAGGGAAGGAAAAGAAAGAAAGAAAAGATGTGGTAAAGAAGTCCGATTTTTAAGCCCTCATTTTTCTCCTCTTGGGAATAGAACCCAGTGTGTGTGTGGTAGAAGCATCCATGCATGTGTGGAATAATCTGAGTACATCAGAGAGTCAAGTAAACACAAGCCCAGGAGAGACTGCAAAATTCAGAGAGAATCTCATATTTGACCCTATTAAATATGGCAAGGGTGAAAGCACAAGTATGGTAAAAGGAGTTGGCTAGTGGATGACACAAGGCAGCATTCTTGACTTCACAGGTATGAACGGGTATGTGAGGGGATTAAGAAATTTCCTTATCCTCTGGTGAGGAGATGTGGAAGGACCGATACTGTCAATGGTCCATCAGAGGCCCAAAGTTGAGACAAAGAGGTCTCTGTGTGAGGGACCTCATGACCAGAGTCACAGATCTAAGACCACAAACTCCCATGGTGGATGTCATCATGATGCTTCAATAGAAACATCACACAATAGTAGGCATCAGTTCAAGAATTAGATCAGACCAGTCACATCACAGCAGAAACTAGAAAGGATCCAGAGGACACTGCAGAGATGCAAGATCACTTTCGCCATAACGCCACGAGGCCCTAGTAATCCCACACACTATATAGGTGTGGATCCAGGAGAGGGAGAATATCCCAATAACTACTGCTACATAATAAACCAAACAATGGTGTAAAACAACCTTTTTATTATGCTCATGGATTTTGTAATCAGGAATTTGGACAAAGCATATTAAGGATCATTTTTTTCCACCACATAATGTATGAATCTAGGAACACTCACTGGCTGAGAGTGATTCGATGCCTGGGGCTGGAATCATCGGGAGGTGTCTTCACTCACATGTCTGGAGGCTGATGCTGGCTGTTGGTTAAGACCTTGCTGGGGCAGCCAGCCAGAGTACTTCCACATGGTCCCTACACGTGGTCTGGTTTTCAAAATATGGAAGCCTCAGAGTAGTTGGACTCCTTACCTGGTAGCTTAGGGTTCTAAAAGCTAGTGTCCCAGTGGACAAGATGGCAGCTACATCACTTTTAATGAACTAGCTTTGGATGTCACATAGCATCACTCTGGCCATACTCCCTTGTTTGGAGCAATCACAAGCTTACTTAGATTTGAGGGGAAGGAACTTTGACTCCATTTCTTCTTTCTTTCTCTTTTATTTTTTACTTTTTAAATCATGTTTTAATTTATGTATATGGCTTTTTACATTTAATTGGGAAATATTTGAATTATACAAAATAATATATTTAATGCATATACAAAGTAAATTACATATTTGTCACTTAGATGTGTAAAGTAACTGAAATATATAAAGATACACATAATCAGTATGTATAGTAATAATATAAACACTGTAAGTACACTATCTAACTTTAAGGTTTTTTTCCTCAGGTCTTATTCTTTTGTTTAGAACATATTCCTCCGTTTTTTCATTTTGCTTGACTCTCTGTGTTGGCTTCTATGCATTAGATAAAACGCCACCTCTCCCAGTCTTAAAGGAGTGGTCTTGAGTAGGAGATCAATCTTCTTGTTTAATCCTGCTCTAGCTCTCTGTTGTCTCTCAAACATCTGTGATTGTTCAAGCAGCCTATTTTATTTTTCATGGCTCCCAGTAGTTGAGGGTGTGCTAAGACCTGTCAGTGTTGCAAAGGGGAGGATCTCAGTCAGTACCTAGATTCAGATTGTTTGGAAGTCATACCTGCAGGCAGCAGCTTTTAAAGTATGCTAATATATACAGTCCTATGGGACCACACGCATAAGCCCCACTGGCCACCAGTGGCAGGCAACGTAGAGGTGTCCCTGGTGGCAGCCACAAAAGCTGGGGCACCAGACATGTGTGAAAGCTCCTCTTTGAGAGATACTGGCACTCTGGAGCATGGAAAAAGGGAGAGAGAGCACAAAGATGGCAGCCACCAGTCTCTGTCACCAGACCATGGCCCCCAAATCAGATGCCTGCCCCTCAGGACACCCCAAGGCAAGCAAATGAGCTTCTCCCACACAAAGTCTGGGCGCATCATGATCAGCCACTTATTCACTTGGGCCCTGGTATATGTGAGTCCAAGCATGTGAGCCATTTTCTGAGCCATTTCTCAAATTACTATAGTTTTGTGGGTCTCATGGACATGAACCCCCATGGTTTTCAAAGCTAGATCCTTTGGAAGCTTGTTTCCCGGGTACAGGTCTTAAAAGGACTATGAGTCCCTTTAAGCTGCACAGGGCATGGGGTTACAGTGGATTGTATCCCAGCTTCTACCCACTTTGATGTGGGTCTTCTTTCTTTCAACCAGGGCCATCTCTCACTCAGCCATTTTCTATGTTTTTTTCAGAGGAAGCTGTTCCATATGTAGCTGTAGCCTGGGTGTGTTCATGAGAGGAGGGGAGTTCAGGATCCTCTTCTGTTGCCATCTTGAACTGGAACTTTAGACCCTTTTCCTTCCTTCCTCCCTCCCTCCCTCCCTTTTCCTCTCTCCCTCTCTCTCTCTTTCTTTAATTTTTTTTAACAGTTTGACGTGTAGTTGATTTACAATGTTGTATTAGTTTCTGGCATACAGCAAAGCGATTCAGTTATACATATATATTCTTTTTCATACTCTTTTATATTATGGTTTATTACAGGATAGTGAATATAGTTCCCTGTGCTATACAATAAGTCCTTGTTGTTTATCTATTTTATATGTAGTAGCATGTATCTCTGTGTATCTGTGTCCCACACTCCTAATTTATCCCTCCTCCCACTTGCCCTTTGGTAATCATAAGTTTGTTTCCTATATCTGTGAGTGTGTTTCTGTTTTGTAAATAAGTTCATTAGTATCATATTTTAGATACCACAAATCAATGATATCATATGGCATTTATCTTTCTCTTTCTGACTTTTTTCACTTAGTATGATAATCTCTAGGTCCATCCATGTTGCTGCAAATGGCAGCATCTATCTATCTATCTATCGATGGACATTTAGGTTGCTTCCATGTCTTGGCTATTGTAAATAGTGCTGCTATGAACATTGGGGTACATGTATCTTTTCAAATTATAGTTTTGTCTGCATATATGATGAGGAATGGGATTACAGGATCATATGACAACTCTATTTTTGATTTTTTGAGGAACCTCCATTGTGTTTTCCATAGTAGCTGCACCAATTTACATTCCCACCAATAGTGTAAAATGGTTCCCTTTTCTCCACACCCTCTCCAGCATTGTTGTTTGTAGACTTCTTAATGACAGCCATTCTTTCTGGTGTGAGGTGGAACCTCATTGTAGTTTTGATTTGCATTTTGCTAATAATTAGCGATGTTGAACGTCTTTTCATGTGCCTATTGGTCATCTGTATGTCTTCTTGGAGAAATTAGATCCCATTTCTTGATGGAAGGTGGCAAGGTCACATTGTAGAAGAGAAAGTGGGATAGGAGATATTGTTCTGGTAGTCTTTGGAAAGTACAGGGAGAATCCCTGAACCGTATTTACTTGAAAGGGAGTGTTATACACGAAAAGGAGACTAGTTAAACTCGAAATGACTGAGATGATATTAATTGGTATAAATTTCCCTGTTACCCAGTGGAATGTGGTTCATTGAAAAGATTAGATATGTTTTCTTTTTCACATATTGTAGTAATAGGTATTTATTTTGTAATCCCACTATGTTAGCCTAATTGATTTGGGTTTAATTTTGAAACCACTATATTCTCTGTCTATGACATTTTGATAGCTAGCCTGTGCTGTCTCCAGTGCCTAATATCAATTTCAACTGTCCATGAACAAACATTTCTCTCTTGACCTATAGTTAGTCTTTTGAATACCTCCAAATGATGATTGCCTATTTCTTGGGGTGCTCAAAAGTTCTTCACCTTAAGTAACAGTCTGTGATGTCTTTGAGAATACATGTCTCTTCCAACTGTCAGCAAATTCTTCAGATTAAACAGCCTTTTGTTCACTTTTAAAAATGATTTCCTTCCTTTTTAGTCCTCAAGTGATTTTTCCTCACGTCCCTTTTGCCCCCAGTCCCGGGTGAATTTTGCATATGCTATCTTGTCTATTTACTAAATTAGACTTTCTAATTGTCCCCCAATTTGTTGAAAAAATATATCCCGTCATGGCAACAGAAACACACAGAAGCATAAACTATTTATTATGTTTGGGAAAATATATAGCTATTACAGAGTGATTAAAATGGGGCATTCTGCAAAGAAATTTTCCTTTGTAAGAGTTTGGGATGGAGTGGGGAGTCAAGTACTCAAATGGGAATCTACCCATGATGCAGGTAGATGCAGTTCTCTGAAAGTTAGAGATGATTTCTGTAACTGAAACCCTAAAAATGGTGAGAGTGCCAGAGTGTCAGTGCCTGAGGAAAGAGCTAGTGCCTCCTCAGGCCAGAGAGGAAGGAAAGCCAAGAACCTGCCTGCCCCTCTGGTCATTTTGCCTAAGCTGAGAGACATTCCAAACATAGGTAATTTTATTTTATTTTATAAAATCTTTATTGGAGTACAATTGCTTTACAATGGTGTGTTAGTTTCTGCTTTATAACAAAGTGAATCAGCTATATATATATATAGATATATATCTATATATCTCTCTCTCTATATATATATCCCCATATCTCCTCCCTCTTGCATCTCCCTCCCACCCTCCCTATCCCACCCCTCTAGGTGGTCACAAAGCACTGAGCTGATCTCCCTGTGCTATGTGGCTGCTTCCCACTAGCTATCTATTTTACATTTGGTAGTATATATAAGTCTATGCCACTCTCTCACTTGGTCCCAGCTTACCCTTCCCACTCCCCCTGTCCTCAAGTCCATTCTCTACATCGGTGTCTTTATTCCTGTCCTGCCCCTAGGTTCTTCAGAACCTTTTTTTTTTTTAGATTCCATATATATGTGTTAGCATACAGTATTTGTTTTTCTTTCCGACTTACTTCACTCTGTATGACAGACTCTAGATCCATCCACCTCACTACAAATAATTCAATTTTGTTTCTTTTTATGGCCGAGTAGTATTCCATTGTATATATGTACCACATCTTCTTATTCCATTCATCTGTCTATGGACACTTAGGTTGCTTCCATGTCCTGGCTATTGTAAATAGAGCTGCAATGAACATTGTGGTAAATGACTCTTTTTGAATTATAGTTTTCTCAGGGTATATGCCCAGTAGTGGGATTGCTGGATCGTATGGTAGTTCTACTGTTAGTTTTTTAAGGAACCTCCATACTGTTCTCCATAGTGGCTGTATCAGTTTACATTCCCACCAACAGTGCAAGAGAGTTCCCTTTTCTCCACACCCTCTCCAGCTTTATTGTTTGTAGATTTCTTGATGATGGCCATTCTGACGGGTGCGAGGTGATACCTCATTGTAGTTTTGGTTTGCATTTCTCTAATGATTAGTGATGTTGAACATTCTTTCATGTGTTTGTTGGCAATCTGTATATCTTCTTTGGAGAAATGTCTGTTTAGGTCTTCTGCCCATTTTTGGATTGGGTTGTTTGTTTTTTTGATATTGAGCTGCATGAGCTGCTTGTAAATTTTAGCCTTCCGCAAATTCCTACCCTCCTCTAGAAATTGTGATAATAAACAAAACACACAGGACATGTTCTATTTAAATATATTTACCACAAGATTTATAGAATAGTCATTCACATTAAAATTTAAAATAACAAGCATTAGGTCAGAAAATGACATGCAGATACTAAGCCAATTGCTTAGCTATTTAAAATTGCCTACAGGCAGTTCACGGAAGGCTATCTTGACATGCTGCTACAATTCTCTATTATGTTTATTGTATGCTATCACACATAATATTCTGTTCTATGTGGATGTAGTTGAAAGGGCTTTAGACATAAGACTGTGTTTTTGTCATAATTTTGCTACTAAATAAGTTATTTCTCCTTTTTTGGGTTGTTATGTTCCTCATGTTAAATAATTAAACAATGTGTTAGATAAAATAATTTCAAAGTTTCTATCCAGTGTTGTCAATCTATTCATTTCTCTTATTTTAAGGAGGTGATGAAGAATAAAAAAGAAACTATAGTTTAATTTTGCACAAAGTGGTTATCCCGAATCACATATGTTGGTCGCATCCTGACATTTATGAAGGAATTATGTTAAAGAGATTTTGACTATTTCTTATCTGTATAACTTTAAATGGATTTTGTAGAATCTTGATGAAATTACTGAGATATTTTCATTATAAAGGTGGAAACATATTTCTGTACAATAACATAGCACTTCAAATAAATTTATAAATACCACAAAGAATAAATGTAAAAAATTATCCTTGAACTTCAGGCATATGACATCATTTAATTTTGTCATATGATAGAAATGCCTCATTTCTATTCATGTAGGAGAATAGAAAAATAAACTAGTGGAGACAGTAGAATACTTTGGAGAAAAAATAGTCAATTTAACTGCAAATAACTAGAAAGATTATTGATAGGTGTGAAAAAAAAAGAAATATTTACCTCAGTTTGATGATTATTGTGAAAGGTAGTGTATTTGTTTTAGGAAAAGGTGTCTAAATAACTTTTCTTCAGATTGAAAGTGTATTACCTTTAATTGTGACTTAAATGTTTTGTGATATTTGATTACATTTGAGATTTTACTTAATATGAAATTACATAAACCAATAGCTGAGCATAATTAAAGCACATGATCTTTGAAACCACTAAAACATTAATTGTTTTTACAGGATGCAGACTAGAAGTAGATTTGCAATATTTTCCTTTGGCAGAACAGAATTCCATTAGAGGTAGTTTATATATTTTTTAACTAGAGATTATTTATCCCCAAACTATATTGTATGTAAAACTGTAATTTATGATAGATTTAAAAATTGATTAGAATGATGCTTGTGGGCCCAATTCCCTTGGCCATTTAGTTCTCTTCCTTTTTTCACCCAAATAGACTCCTTACACACCCCAGAACCCTGGGCTACAGGAAAGCAGTTTGAAAAATCAATACCTTATTGTATAAAGTAATTCTATATTAGTACATAAATGACAACACTAACTTGTGACAACATGACCAATATTTAAGATTGATAGACGTTATTATTGAAATTTCTTCGTTTATATATATAAAATTCAAATGATTGTTGCCTTATTAATAGATATTTAATCTTTATGTCTCAAAGAGATTGGCATATGAAAGAAAGGTAGTCAAGTTTAAAACGGTGTTCCAGATCACCTGGGAAGAATTAAATGAACTAGAGAGTTTATATGTAAGAAATCAATGGGTACCCTCAAACAAATGAAATAAAGTATTGCTTGTAAGTTTGTTCAAATTGCTACATTAAAATGCTGGCTAGAGTCAGATGTTTGTGAAAAACACAGTACTATTGATTTATGAAATAGTAGGAAACATACTTTGTTTTAGGTTATTTTTATTGAGTCTTTTCACTTTTGAAAGATTTAAAATGACTGGAGTGTCAGGTCTGGATGGTTCTCTGGATGTTAATGAACTGTTCACATTTACTCAGATGAGGTTAGCAGTGGCTGGAAATCTCTCCAGCACATTTTATGGCATTTATGTAGTAATGTGCTTGTCTTTGTAGAATATTTGCCACTGAGCATCTTCCTGAGAAGCAGTCAATAAATATTTGACTGACAGGACACAGAGCTACTAAGCTAACAGATGTTTTTGTTGGCAGTCTCAATATAGCAAAAGCAGAGTTACTTGTCATTGTTTATGGGCTATCCTATCTTCCTCAATTTTCTGTCACCCTTAGTCATAAACACTGTACCATTTCCTCTGAGTATGTAATCTCAGATTCACCTCACCTTTTTCTCATCTCATATTTCAGTCATCAGCAAATCAAGAATAGTTACTGTTTCCCTACTCCACAAAACCATAACCATATTTTTGAACCAAAACCTCCATTCCTTTGACTCTGAACTGGATATACATGTGGGAAACTGGGCAAAAAGCCTTTTGATTTTCAGATTAGCTTCTGTTTTTCTAGAAAGGGAGAAACAGCATCACCAGCTAACTGTAACAATAATCTTGCCCTTGGTAATGACATGACACTGGACATCATTCATTCTTGAAAACCTTCAGGGTAGTTTCATGTTATAGAAATTACCCAAGCCCCTGAGAAGTTCTCATGTAGACACTTCCATTTGTGAGCCAATGGTATAATTACATCATACCAGGAACTGCTAGAGAAAAATCAAGCATGGTCTCTCACTTCAGGGATTTATAGATAGTTGGGGAGGCAGTGCTGTGCTGTGGTTAAGAACATAGATTCTAGAGCCAGACTGCCTGAGTTCAAGTCTCTCTTCTGTCACTGTGCAACTTTGGGCAAGTTAGTTAACTTTTCTACCCCTCGATTTCTGTATGTCTTGAATGAGGATTATGAAAATCACAACCTCATAGAGTTGTGAGAATTAAATGAGCTAATATAGGTAAAAGACTTTGTGTCTGTAAGCTCTCTGTGCTTGCTGTTATCATTAGTTGGCAGGGCACTTTGTTTCCCCATTTCTTACTTCTCCATTTTGGACTTATTGAATTGAACTCCAAAAATAATACTGTGGAAAATGCCTCTCCCAGTATTTACTTGCGCCAATTGATATGCTTGTGTGTGTGTGTGTGTGTGTGTGTGTGTGTATGTGTGTGTGTTGCATATGAAAGAAAAGGAGCTGATAATGAAGCCAGTATTTGATATCTGTTTCCAATCAGGCAGATGAACTGGGTTTGAATGGCCATGTTTAAAGACTGATAGAACTAAGAAAGATACGGGAAGATGCCAGGCAAGAGGTGGTGGTCAGGAGTTGAGATAACTCTCAAGCAGGACTTTGTGAACAGCAAACAGAGTTACTTCAGAGTGTTTCAGAAGAAGCTCTTTATTATATAAATAAAGTTCAACTTTATTGATTTACAGTCACTTATTCCACTTCACTCTAGTCTACTTGCCTAGTTCAAGTCAAATCAATAAAAGTGCCCTTTTAACACTAGGCACTTAAACAAACAAAGAAACCCGTTTAGTAGGTGCAGGCCTCAAACAGGAAAAGCTAAGAATGAATAGTTTTCTAGGCCCCATTCTCCCATTGCTGGCTCCAGAGCTGATCCTGAGTAATAAGGTATTCTGTCCCTGGGCAGAGATTAGCTGGGGTAGCTCTGGTGTGAATGGCTCCCCCTGGACCATGGTTGACTGGCCTGGATCCACATCTTCCTAGTCCTAGGAGAGTTGGAGAAGGGTCCATTCTGATGTATGGGTAATACCACCTGTAGCAACCCACTTGGTGAATAGAGCTCAGACCTTTTGGAGCTTTTTCCCTTATTGCCTTCCTAAGAACTTCTGTCAGAGCAGAATCAGAATCTCGCTAGTTCCTGTTTCCCAAGCCTGTCACAATGAGCTTATGTCTCATTGGTTTATTTCCCCCTAGTACGCAGACAGAGAAGAGGGACCTCAACTACTTTAATAAATCAGAATACAATAGACTCTTATTATTCGTTGCAGTTATCTAGGCATTTTCAGGAACACTGAATTAGGGAATAGGAATCATTGCCCCAAGGGAAATACAGGGTGAGGTGCCTGTGAGCCTCTGGTCACATTTTCATCAACCAATCAATATGTAACCTTCTTTTATGTGTGTTTCTGTTTAAAAAAAAAAACACTTAATATATTGTTGTTGATTCATTAACAGAGAACTCACAGCCAACAGCACTGTAACTCCTGCCTAAAGGAAGTTTATCTAGCACGTGTATTTTCTTCATAAGACATATCACAGCCTTCCTGTGCTTAGTTAGGAACACTAGACAGCTCTTCAGCACTATGCTTGGGGCCATTTTAAACAACAAAATCACCAACAGAAAACACAATAGTGTGAAAAATGTGGCACTAAACATTCTTGAAAAGGACACATTTAAAAGGATACTGTTTACACTATGAGAATTAAAACAAGAAGGCAGAGGATCTCTGACTTCCACTGGGAATGTGCATGGATGACAAATTTTTCACCACTCTGAGTATCTCCATGTTGGAGGATTACCTTGAAAGTACCATATGTATTGATTTGGGGGCTACAAATAAATTTTAGCGAGTAGGCAAATTCTCAAATACATAATCTGCAAATAATGATGATTTAGTGTATTCTTTGGGCTGGGTCATATTGATGGGTACGAAGTTATTTTGATTCAAGAAACTTTTTGATTCTAAATATGCGTACTACTTGAATCTTAAGCATTTTAAATGGCTTTGGCTCCTATTTTTTACCAAGGGCAGAAAAACTACCTGCAGAAATTGCCATATGCAGATTGAAACCTGCCTCATTAAAAAAATAAATAAATCCCAATTCCCAAACTTAAATTATCCTCCCCGCCCAAATAACTTTAACAAATCTTGTCTGTAGTCTGACATGGAATTAGGAAAGAGTCTTTTTCCTTTTTCCCTGCAGTGCTCTGTCCTGGTTGCCTCTTCATGCAGCAGCCTTCGCTCATTCCCCATTGGTCATAACGGATGGTGGTGGGACTGGTCTGGGAGGCTTCTCCAGGTGCCTCACAGGCAGGAAGCATGGATACAGAAGGCCCAGAACAGGAAATTGAGGAGCAGATATAGGGAGTAACTAATTTCTGGATAATTGTAAGGACTTTTCGAATGCCCCAAAATAACTGGGGACATTTTTAGGGGTGCCATTTTTTGGTTAATGAAGCTTGTGGAGAGTTGTGTCATGATAATTTAAACTTTAAAAGGATATGTGGCCTTGTTTGGTAGGCCTGTGAATTTATGGGCACTCGGATTACAAAATTCTGATTAAAATACCATGGAAATCTATGTAATAAAATATCCATCATTTATTGAATACCTACTGTATGCTGTGCACACCTCAAGATGTTTACATGCATTATTTTATATAATAATGGAATTACTACTTCCGTTTTGTAGATGAGAAAATGTAGGCTAGAGAAATTAATAAATATGCTTAAGCTAGAAACTTAGAAAACAAGAGTTCAAAGTTTTGTCTATCTGGCTTCAAATTCCACACTCTTTCCAGTTTACATTTCCTCAAATATCATGTAAGAGGGTGATCAAGTAGAAGTTTGTAGTGGGAAGATTTTCCAAAAGTTGGTTAAGATATGGAAGAAATGTAAGATGTAAGGTGATAATCCTTTACAATTCCCTCCATTCCATGGAAAAGATTCTTTCTAGTGCCACATGACGGTCATTAATATACATCAACCTTTAACAGTGGTACACATAGGAGATTGACTGTCATGAAAATGATAGTATTGATCTTTTGAGAATACTGGAGCACCTTTTAGTAAAGACTGAAATTTGAAAAAAAAGACTTACATTTTATAAATTCACTGAACTTATTTTGAGCCTTACTGAACTTTAGAAAAATAATTTGAATTTTTATCAATCCAAAATATGTAGGGTTAAAAATCACACAGTTTAAAAGTTTATGATAAAGTACAGCAGTTTTCTGCCTCCCTCCTCTCTACTCCAGATCCTGCCTCTTCAAGGGAAACTGCATGCCCTTCTTTCTATTTTCTATTATTTCCTTCATATGTCTAAAGGAGCTGCTTCTAATGCTAGCTATTAATTTATTGATTTTAGATATCTACTGGCTCTTATTATTAAAGATTGACCTTACTTATGTAACACTTCTCCTTCCCACTGCCTCTCAATGTAATTTTATCATTATTTTTGGTTTTCACTATCCTATCAATATTTACAACATTTAAAAAATACATTTTATTTATTTATTTTTTATACAGCAGGCTCTTATTAGTTATCTATTTTAGACATTTTAGTATATATATGTCAATCCCAATCTCCCAATTCATCCCACCACCACCACCCCCAATATTCACAACATTTTGACTGTTGAATTGTATATACCATGCCTTGTACCATGATTATGTTTCATGTCTTTTGCAATAATTTTTTGACATCTCTCATTTGCTGTCTCTACCCTCCTGTTCTCTTTGTTCTTATGGAAGTGTATTTTTTCATTCTTTCCTGTCAGTTTTGAGGGGCTTGGGAGTGGATATAAAACCACGTTAAAGTGAAATTTCCATTTTATTATTCCTTTATGGCACTGTTGGACTGGAAACATGGCTTACAGAACTTTACCTGTAGGTGTGAGTAAAGGTGTGAGTAAAAGTCAGAGCTCATTTCTGTCCTTAAGAAATGAGTGAGGAAACATATCACTTCCCTCTTTGAGACAGTCTCTGAGGCACCAGTGCACTTTTTAGATTCTGGAATTTGGCATTTTCTTGGTGTTTTGTTGACTATTTAAAATTTAAAACTTTTTTCCTAATCATTTTGAGTTAATTTGTTTTGTATTAAAGAAAACCCCACATTACTGACTGTGTTGTTTATATTTTAATAGGAGAATTCAGCCCATTTACATTTAGTGTAAAATGTGAATGTATATTACATTTACATAATAGTGTATTACATTTACAAAGTAGTGTATTATCTTTTGTTTGTTCCATGTTAAGATGACCATTTCTTTAATTGTATTCTTCCCTTTTCCTCTTTATTTTTGCAGACTTGTTGAAGTTATTTTTCATTCCCTATTTTCCTCTTGTTAATAATTCTTCTGTGTGTTTTCATATCACATTAATTTCCATACCACATTTCTAATGAGATATGTCTTTACTATTATATGAAAACAAAATACTAATGATCTTCTCCCCCATGCTTTATTTCTCCCTGCTTTCCCTCCAATAAGATGATATATTTAAAATGCTTTTACCTTTTCTCTCTATAGCACCTACATTTTGCTGAAAAGATTTGTGACTTTTAAGGCAGCTATTAAGTTTTCTTTTTTAAATGTCTCATTTATATTACACATTCACTTTATCCACTTAGATTTAATGATAATGTATTGAAAAGCTCATATCCTTCTGTTCTTCCCTTCCTCCTTAACTTTCTCCAACTGTTTTGACTCATTTGTTGCTTAGTTTCTCTAACCCTTTCTTCAGATATGGCATGTGGGTTATATATTGTCTGAATCCTCAAATATCTGAAATACTTTCCTTTCAGTCTGACAGGTAATTAACATCTTGGCTAATTTAAGATACGTGGTTTGCTGTTTTAACATCTGTTGTCTGTCGATATTATTCTATTGTTTTCAAACTTCTAGAGTTGTAGGGGAGGAGTCTGATATTAGTCTGATTCTTTTGCTGTTTTTTCCCCTCTTTTGCCTTTTGAAGTAACTTGTTCTTCCACGAGAATTTATAAAGTTTTCTCTTTACCCTTGTGTGTTAGTTTCCTGCAGTTGCTGTAGCAACTTACCTAGAACTGGGTGGTTTAAACAACAGAAATTTATTCTTCAGAGTTCTGGAGGTCAGAAGTTTGAGATAAATATCACAGGACTGAAATCAAGGAACTGGCAGGCCCACACTCTCTCTGGAAGCTCTAGCAGAATTCATTCCTTGCCTGTTCCAGTTTCTGAATATGTTACAAACATTTACTCTAAATGTTTAGCAGATCTCCAGAATAGATAAGCAATAGAGAGCATTGAGATACATCTTGTTTTCCAGTTTCTGGTGGCTGCCAACATTCCTTGTTTTGTAGCTGCATCACTCCAATCCCTGCCTCTGGTCACACTGTCTTGTTCTCTTCTGTCTGTACGTAATATATATCTGCCTCTTTCTTATAAGGATACTTATGATGGCATTTAGGGCCTAGCCAAATAATCCAAAATAAATTCACCTTCTCAAGATCCTTAATTTCATCACATCTGCAGACTTTACCATAAAAGACAATATTCACAGGTTCTAGGGATTAGGACTTGATATTTTTGTGAGGGCATTGTTCAGAATATTCCACCTTAAAATTCCAACATTATTGCCAGGTATCCCTAGTGTGTATCTTTTAAAATCTTTGTGAATCTCAGTAAGGACCTTAAATTGGTGGATTCAAATTTTTCTTAAAACCAGACAGATTTTGCTTTATAATGTAAATAATTTTTCCTTTGTTATTTACTTTTTTCTTCTGAAATTTTATAATTTATTTATTAAATATCCTAGATCATCATCCATTTTTCTTTTCTTTCCCTCATGATTACCTTTTCTTTGTACATTTTCTCCCTTTTGAGATATTTCTTCCTCTGGATCTTTGAATACACTAATTTGCTTCTCAATAGTAACCATTCTTCATTTCAATTAAATTAGTTAATTTTCAATTAAAATATACAGCTTTGTAATTTACAGAAATATTCTTCTTAATGTAGTTAAATCATAAGTGCTTTAATTATTTTTGGTTGCTGTCTGTCTGCTCTAGTAGTTTTAGTGTTCTACTTGTTCTTTCTCTTTCCTCTTCTTTTTATATTTATTGTTATTTATTTAACTATTTACTTACTTGCCTTGCCTTAGGTGTATTGTTCTTTTATTATTTTTTTTCCCTTGGGGCTTACATTAAACTGCCAGGGTATCTCAGAGGGGGCAAACCCTGTCAGGAGAGCTGGGAAGTAGTCACTGCTACTATGCTGTCATTTCTTCACATCTACTAATTTTTGATTGTGTGCTAAGCATTCTAAGATATATTTTCAAATGTTTGAATGAATTTTTGACTTTTCTCTTCTTTCTTTAGAAGTATTGGGTTTTGAGCTGGCAGGCAGGTAATTTACTGCTGAATCAACTTTATTCTTTAGAGCTTATTTTTAGCTAGAGTAGCCCTACTCCTATTATATGGCCTTTCTATGAAGTGTCAACTGAGACCCTGGGTTGTTTAGTAAGTCCTCTTCACTCTGGCTGCTCAGAATTTCTATTTTGCAAGCAATTTGCAACTACCAGGATATCCATTTTGTTTTACAAATCCGTAGTGGTTGTTCTCTATCAGACCTTCCCCAGTCTCACTATGTGCATGCACAGCTTTAGGATTTAGCGAAAGTATTGGATGATCCTTATGTAGATTTATGAGATCTTTCTCTATGCAGCTTCCTTGTCTACAATATCCAGTTCCACAAACTTTAGCCTCCTTAGCAGCTCCCAACTTTGATCTCTACCTCCTCAGTTCAGTGATATTGTGCTCTGCTTGACTTCCTCTCCCTGCGTTGTAATCTGGAAAATCTTCCCTGGGGCAGAAACTCAGGGCATTTATGGGACTAACCTTGTGTATTTCCTTTCTTAGGGATCAGAGTTCAGTGCTGCCTTTTGACCAAGCTCTGTAAATACTGTTTTATATATTTTGTCTAGTTTTACAGTCATTTACTATGGGAAGAGTAGTCTGGTACTGGTTACTTTATTATATTTAAAATCAGAAATTCTCTCACTGTGAACATGGGAGAGGGAAAGGGGGAGGGGCAAGATAAGGTAGGGGATTAAGAGGTACAAACTACTATGTATAAAATAAATAAGTTGCAAAGATACAGCACCGAAAATAGAGCCAATATTTTAGAATAACTTTAAATGGAATATAATCTACAAAAATATTGAATCACTATGTTGTACACCTGAAACTAATATAATATTTTAAATCAACCATACTTCAATTTAAAAAACAACAGAGAAAACAAACAAACAAACAAACACAAAAAAGGCATTTCAAATGCAGTATATCCACCCGCCCCCCCAAAAAAAAGAAAATTCATGGTTTTCCCTCCCTAAATCTGGTCTACTTATACAAGTCAAAAATTTAGAAATTATCTTTGATATCTCTTCTTCCTCATCTCCCACATCCAGTGAATCATCAAGATCCCTGAATATCTCTTGAATTTATACCTCTTTCCATCTCCACTAATCATCTGGTAGACTAAGATACATGTTGAAATAGCCTCCCAACTGATTTACTTAACTCTTGCCTCCTTCTCTCCCTATCTTCTCATTGTAAGCCTACTAATCTGGTGTAAAGTCAAACTTGATCATGTTTGTCTCCTCCTCACCTCCTGATAGGATCCAATGGATTTTATTTGGCTGTATGGTGTGGTAAAACTCCTTAACATGGCCTTATATCACAGTATGGTCTGTTCTCTACCTACCATTCCAAGTTTGTGGATGATCTCATTTACCTTATTCTCTTTACTTCATTCCATGAGACTTAGCTCATGCTGTTCCCTTTCTAGGAATGGTCTTTCATTTATTCATTTGGTTAACTTCCTTTCACCTTTAGGCATCAGTCCAGTTCTCTCTTCTCTAGGGAAAATTTTCTAATCTCTTTGACTATATCACATTCTTCAATTAATATGCTCAAAAAAATTATATAAATCAGTTGAAGTTTCACATTTGTGTGATTTTTTTTTGATTAATGTCTTTATCCTTTACTAGAGTAAATGTCATGAGAGCTATTTTGTTGATAATGTTACCACCCATACTTAGCAATAGAGATGAAAAAAATTTAAAAAGGTGAAATGGAGGCGATCAAGGAACAGTGGCTGATTGAATAAGCAGATCTGCTCAAAATGAATAATGTAGTATCCATAGATACATTGCTGTCCGTAACTCTTAACACTATGAGAATTGCAGGCATAATTTCCATCAGAAATACAAAGTTCTTATCTATATCAATTACATAAATATCACAACTCCAATCTCCAAATTGAATGAAAACCCCTTTTCTGTGAATTCTGTTTATATCAAATTGTAATGAATATTTAAAATTTTATTGCTGTTTCTAGAATCTAAAGTCTCAAAGGTATGTGTAAAAAGTGTTTCTAAGATCATGCAAGTGTTAAATATACACATAAAATTAATAATATCTAGAGTTCTATTCAACATTTGTATACTATGATTCTATGCACTTATATTAACTTAGGCTAGGTTCCTTTATGCCAGGCACTATTTTAAGTGCTTTACAAGATTAACTTATTTAATTTTCAGAACAACATTATGAGGGAGGTATTATTATTATCCCAATTTTATAGATGAAGAAACAGAGGTACATATATGTTAAATAATTTCTAATGCTCAATAATAAAATCAGTATTCAAACTCTGGCTTTTTGACTTTAGAAAGTTTAATATTTGCTAGATCCTCTTTGTGTGGCCTCCAACATCTAGCCAGTTACTTGAAAGCCATAAGAACTTGAGGGTAAAAGTTTGTTGTTTCTATATGACAAAGTATTTTTTTAATGTCTAGTCCACTCTGGGTTTTAAAAATCTGCAACTCCTTTTTCATCTCAGCAAAGAAGCAGGTGATGAAAGTGAGTACGTATATGAAGACAGGGATAGGTACCGTGTTAACACTCTCAAAGAGGTATTTCTCTCACCTCATAGTTTCCCTGTAGAAAATAGTGTTAATTGCAAAATATTTGTGGAAGTTGTGGAATCACGTGAATTTAAGGATTTCAGTGTGACTCATTAGATTGAATGAGAGAAGCCAGAAAATTAAAGATACTCAATTTGGTAAATGATCTGTCATAGGATTTGATTTAAAAAATCCTTTTAAGCAGAGTATAGATTTTTGTAGGTTTGGCAAGGTGTCAAAACTTATGAAATATTTGGAGGTCTCAGTTCAGCAGTGGCCTCAAAATAGATTCTCTTTAATGAAAGTTAAACATTGAAAGGCAGAATTGAAACACAGCCTGCCTTAATCTTTTCACAAAATTGCCAGATTGCCAGATGATGCTTAATTGGAAGCTCAAAAAATAATTATGAGCAACCTAATCAGGAAAAATCTATTTGGTCTAAATCTCTAGAGAAGGAGGTTGCACAGACAGTAAACAGTAAACTGGAGACATTTAAAAATTAATTAGATGGTGAAAAACAAAACACAACAAAACCAGCCCCTCCCAACAAAATCAGGCATAAAAACAACAACAAAAGATAGAAAACAGCTGTTTAACTTAATATATCACCACATTATTTTTGAGAAAGTTAGAGTTTATCCAGCTAAGAAGTTGTGAATAATGAAAAAGTAGCTCAGAGTGCTTCTAAATAATAAGGTCGCTCTGAAATTAGCAGTGGCTGCTAAAAGTCTTTAATTAATATCTATGATACATTTGCTCTATTTAAGAATTAGAGCTTGGAATGCCATGAGTCCAATTTTGTTACTGCTTGAGGGAGAGGAAAAGTATGGTCAGTGAACTAGAAATCTTGTTCTGGAAATTCAGAGTTGCATTGATTTCTTATAACAACCATCTTAACCCTTGGGTATATTTTATTAGAAGAACAGAGAAGCTCCAGGGATTCTTTAGCACTGTACTACCCAATACAAATGGATATTTAAAGTCAAATTTAAACAAATTAAATTTAAATAAAATTAGAAAATTCCTCATTTGCATTAGCCACATTTTAATTAATAGCCACTTGTGGTTAGTGGCTACCATGTTGGACAGAACAGTCATAGATATTGAACATTCCCATCATCCCAGAAAGTTCTATTGCAGAGTACTACTTTCGAGCATTTATACTTGGCCATCTCAGCACTGTTTTCAGTCTCCTTGGTCCTATTCAATCTGTCTGAAGCCTGTAGGTTCTATTAGTTTTCCACGTGGACATACTGTAATAGGAATACCTTTCACTATTCACTTCTCAAAACTCAATTTCCTAATCTGTGGAGAGTAAGACAATTTATAGGGTTTTTATAAGAATTAATGTAAAATAACATAAGAAAACTGTTTGGCATATAGTAGGTTCTCAATAAACACTAATTTGCATTCTCTACAATGCAGTAATTTTTTCAATGATAATAGATCATTATTCTTGGAAAATTAGGAGAAGATTATAGGAGAAATCTATATACTCTGAATTTCGAGAAAGCTTGTTCTGACCTCTATATGACTCTCCTCTATTATTCTTTTGTCTTTTTATTTTTTTCTTGTCCTGCCACACTACTTCTTAGTGAGTATACTCAAGTACCTAGTCATTATGCCCTCCTTAGGTCATGGCTTCTGTACTTGTCCATTTATCATCTAAATTGGACAAGGGAGTAATAAGCAATGTCTAAGCAGCTCACCTGTGTGCCAATGCCTCCATTATATAATAGTAATTTCCTCTTCCTAATGATCAAGTTCAGTTACCTCTGTAACTTGGTGACTTCTTGCCTGTTTGTCCTTTGTCTTATGAAGAATATGGTACTAAGCAGATGGCCATAGCTTAAAGTTCAATGAGATTTGTGTCATTTCCCCTGGTAGAAGAATTTCTCCTTTAGGAGTCAGGACTTCTCAACCCATAGAGCTCAGAATTGTGTGGCAGGAAGCAAAAATTCCCCAAGTGGCTCCCTGGGAGAGATATAAGTGAGACTATCTCCTTTTTACCCCTTGGTCCTCAGAGCCATGCATTTATCTCTTGGGAACACAGTGTCATTATATGTATGTAGATGTGTATGGGTATGTGCATCTTGTGTTCTGGAGAAGGGTGCCTTGTTCTTATAGGATATTTTCTCTGACATGGTGCTATAGCTATACCCTCAGTAGGCTTTTCTTTGCTCTATCAGGTTGGGAGGTTCTAGGTGGTGCAGTATATGAGAGGACACCTGAATCCCAAGTTCATGTGCTTACTGCTGCACCCCCATTGGTCTGATGTGATTTTGTGTGGGATTCATGTTGATGGATTAAATACTCTTTAAGTTACTAGATAATGGTACAGGCTAAGGCCCTATGGGAAGGAAAGGGAAACCTGTATCTTAATCTATGCCTATAGCAGACCAAATAAATCGTTGCCCTTCCCAGGGTAGAAGGGGTCAACTTGCCACCAAGTATTTCCCTGGTCTCCTTGAAATCCTCTGTCTTGTACCCTTAGCCTTTAAGTGTTATTTAATCTCTCTCAGTTATTTATTATCTTTTCTTCTAAAGCATTATCTCCAACAATAACCACCCAATTCCATTATCATTACAATTGTACTATTTCCCTAATATTTCTCAAACTCCTGGTGAATTCCATATGCTAGTACATCTCCTTCCACCACAGACCATCCCAGTTCACCACTAGTCAAGGTTTTCATATTTGTCTTTCTGTGCTTCTGGGAACTGTTTATATTCTACCTATCCCCAGACACAGGTTCCACTCTGCCAGCCATCCAGCAGGCAGTTAGCTCCAGAATTCACTGACTATTGCAAGTCGTATTCTCTGGGAGGCCAACTCTGAGATGGAATTATTGTGAAGGAAGTTTACTAGGAACTGCTCTCGGAATTAACATGTGTGGATAAGGTTGCCAGATTTAGCAAGTAAAAATATAGGATGCCCAGTTAAATTTAAATTTCTGGCAAGCAATGAATACTTTTTAATTAAAAATGAAGTACTTGGAACATAATTATCTGAAATTCAAATTTAATTGAGTGTCCTGTATTTTGGGTGACAAACCTATGTGTGGAGAAAGGGGGGGAAGTGGGAGTGGACACAGAGAGAAGTTGGACTGCTAGTCAACAACAACCAAGGCCTCAGCTGACTCTTTAGGGAACTGAAACTGGGATGGCTCTTTAGCCTTACCCCAGGTTGAGGAACAGAGGCTGGATTTCTATATCCTTGCATTGACCAGTCATGGGGTGCAAACTGTAGAGGGGAAAGAATCATGACTTTGGGGAAGGCAACTCTCTTCAGCTGAGATTACCTTGCTGCAAGTGTTGTCAGCCAGCCGCACTCCCAGCAGCCAGGGGAATACAGTTCTGAAGGGAGTACCTGGGGGGATATATCAGGGGATATATTTTAATCATCATCATTATAATTAACATTCTCATTTGTATCTCCTCTCATGTAAATTCTCTGAATGTTATGTGGCAGCTCACATTGATAACAAGGCCTTCAGTGACCGTTCCCTAAACAGGGTCTTTGTCACTGCTAAAGGCTCTAGGTGAAAGCCATCTCTCAGAGTAAGGCCCTTGCTCTCAGTTTCTGACACCCTTGCTCTCTCTTCCCAAACTCTATGGCAATCCATCCTCAGATCAAGGTCTTGTCACTGCTCTGAAAACCAGGTAGGAACCCTTGCTCAGAACAAGCCTTCTCTGTGGGCTTGGATGCTGGTTCCTGTGTTCTTTCCTCTGATACCAGTGGAGGTCAAGACTCTTCATCAAGGCTAACCAGTCCTTCTGTGTTCTTGACTTCATCTTGCCCTCTCTCTTCTGGGACCTTAATCCATTTGTTTTTCCCTCTCTCCTGTATTTTTAAGTTCTTCTCTTCAGCTTTCAAGAATTCAAGTCTCATATACTAAAGGTATTCTCTCCTGACCCATACATATTTTTCCTTAGCTTCAATTTAGTCAATCCTCTTCCTTTCACCCTTTAAAAGAGTAATCTATACTTGCTATCTATTCCTCTTCATGTTCTCTACTTGTTGGCATTTGGCTTTCACCTACACTTACCTACTGAGTGAAAGGCTTTTTGTTTCTTCAATTGCCTAAGCCAATGGCCATTCTTTTAGCTTTTCTTTTGCTAGAACTCTCATTTGAAACCATAGTTTAATTCCTCCTTCTGGAAGTCTTTACTACGTTGACTTGACAACTCTGCAGTCTCCTGGTTCTCTTCATTTCTGAGGACTTCTCCATCTCTACTTTATCCCTTTGATCCTTAAATGTTAGTGTTTTATATTTTATTCCAGTTGTCGTAGGGTTCCATATGTTCTTCCTGAACAATAGTATTTCCTCTGTAGTTTCAGCTATATTCTTTGTGCTCATTACTCTTGATTTTATTTCTTCCAACCAGAATCTTTTCCCGGAGTTTCAAGGTTGCATATGCAAGTCTTCAAAGGTTATCTCCATTTGGATGTTCTAAAGATGCCTCAAAGGCAATATAAACAACAAAATTGCGTAAACTAGGTCCCCTTCCTCATATAAGTTGATGGCACTCAGACACCCAAGCTTGAGTTCTTAGAGGTATCTCTAACTCCTTTCTCTCACTTTAAAAAAAATAATAAACTGTCTCATCCTGATAGTTTCAATCTTAAACATTTATGAGCTTCTCCCTTTCATCAGTCTAACTTTTTCATGTTCTCCTTCCATAGGACTGCTAGAGTCATTTGAGCTACAAAGCTAATGCCAACCATGTCAGTCTTCTGATTAAAATCCTTTATTGGCTCTCCATCAACTATAATTTAAGGTCCAACATAAAGCTTTCACTCTGAGACTGGACATACCTTCCTTCCATAAATAATTACAAAATATATACTGGACAATATATATGCTGCAACAATTTTTGGACATTGGTCAAACAGTTGGCACAATACTGAAAAAGGGGAAACAAACAAGATGAGCCTACAGTCATCCCAGCTTTCTGCCAGGCACTTTCTGGACTACAGTGTGGAGAGGGGTATTTTGAACAGAGGACAGTGGTATCATTGAGTTGAGCAGACAGAATTGTCCAGGAAGCTTGAGGCATCTTGAATTTGTGGAGACGAATAACAAGGAGGTAGTAGCTGCTTGGAGAAAGAATGTTAGAAATTTGTTTAGGAATCCCCTTGAGTTTGTTGCTAAATACTAAGTTGTGCATATGTATGAAGAAACTACTGGAGGCCAGGCAACAAATAGCTAGGAAGCTGTAAGTTGAAAAGTTCCAGAATTCACACACAGTTGGGAGACATTTGAGTTTTAATCAGTTAGAATAAAGAGTCTTTCTTGAACACCTGGGCCTTCAGAGAGACTTCGGAAGGGTCATGCCTTAGTAGTGCAGCTAAATTGTCAGTCTTTCTCAACTGACATTCTATGGAAAATAATTTGAATAACTATTTTCTTGTTTCTTTCAAGGTTTATACAATACCATTCTAAAGACATTAGCTATAAATTAATTCATTATGTACAATGTTGCCTTAGGCACTAGGGTTTAATTTTCTTGTAGAACCCTCATTGAGAAGTATTTTATATCCACTCCTCAGAACTTGAAAACAAACTTCAAAAGTATCAAGAAAGTTAACTGCCTGTTATACCAAAATCTAATGTCCAACAATGTGAAACACACACACACAATATCTATCAATGAATCAAAAATTACCAGACTTATGAGGAAGGAAATTGTGACCATAGCTAGGGGAAAAATCAGTCTATAGCAATATACACAATAATGATGGAAATGATGAAATTGACAAGTGACATTAAATGTTTCTTATGGATATTATAAATATACTTAAGGATTTAAAAGAAAATATAAACAAAATTTTGGCTATATTCCCTGTGCTGTACATTACCTCCTTATATTTTATTTATTTTATACCTATTAGTTTGTACCTCTTAATTGTCTCCCCCTATCTTGCCCCTCCCCCACCCCCTCTCCACTGGTAACCACTAGTTTGTTCTCTGTATCTGTGAGTCTGTTTCCGTTTTGTTACATTCACTCACTTGTTTTCTTTTTTAGATTTTACATGTAAGTGAAAAATACACTATTTGTCTTTCTCTGTCCAACATTTATAATCTGTAAAAATTTCGAATCAGTATGTTGTGCACCTGAAACCAATGTAATATTGTAAATTAACTATACTTCAATATAAAAAAACGGTTAAAAAAGTAAAAACAGAAAACATGTACATAATGAGAAGAGATATGGAAGTTATAAAATGAAGTAAGTGGAAATTTTAGAGGTAAAAAATAAAATATGAAAATAATTCACTGGATTGGCATTATAGCAGGTGAGACACTGCAGAAGAGAATATCAGTGAACTTGAATATGTTGATATAGAGAGTATGGAAAACGAAGCCTAGGGAGAGAAGAAAACTAACAAATGTATAATCTCAGTGACTTTTGGGATAATTCCAGGGAGTCTGTCAAACATGTAATTGGAGTCCCAGGAGAAAGGAAGAGCAGGATAAAACTTATTTAAAGTCCAAGGCAGTTCATATGTCTCACTATGCATTCAATGATTTGTCTTTGGCCTGTCTTCAAGTTTCAAATCTAAACCAATTCCTGACATTTGTTTTTCTCTTCAGGTCACTGAATGACTCACAGTTTATCACACATACCATGCTATTTCTTACCTCTATATCTTTATTAATTCTGGTGTCTCTGCCTAGAATGCTTTTAACTCTTACTCTTGAGTAATCTAACTCATATTTCTATTTAAAGTCTCAACCCACGAGTCATCTCCAAGAAGTCTTCTTGCCACTATTCCTTCGTTTCGCACCCAACCAGATATAGTTGTACTCTTTGATGCTTCCAAAACACCTTTGCATTCCCTACTGCTGCAATAAGACAGTATATTACAGAGATCTGTTTTTATGTGTTTATTCTACTAGAAGGAATATATCTAATTCATATTTCTGTCTCCAGCACTTAGTACAAGGATTGGCACTAGATCAGCTGAAGAATGAATAAATGATGACTTCATTGATCTGACTTTGGATCTGAATTTGATATTTTCATACACATATTGTTAAAAATAATAAGAATACAATTTCCTTTAAGTCTCATTTAGTATAGCTTACTTTTTTATTTGAAAACCAAAATATATTATCTTACAGTTAATGAGTCTAAGTTTAAAGTCAGAATATAATATCTTGGTAACTTATTTTATATATGTATATACACATAAATGTTATACATATTAATAAATATAACATTGTTAATAAATATAACACTTGTTAACAAAGCTTCAGTAAGTCTAGAATTCAAGATGAAGAATTATGGAATTTATAATTTAAATACTTTCAAATTTTAATATGTCCAAAGAGCTTGAGATTCTGTTGTAAATGATAGATAATGTCTGAGAGAAACAAACATTTATGTTCCATGGCTAGAGAAATGTAGTTTAACAGTGGATTGTACATTTGTACTTTGACTAGATAAAGAAAAAAGTGAGGCTTGGAAGAGTAACATTTAGAAAAACCTCTTCTGAAATAATGAATCCACATCAACTATGTTAATTTTAAAGTTTTGTATAACCTTTGTAGTTGAACAGTTAATGGGGACTGAGTGTAATGAACATTTTTGTGGAGACAGGAAGAAAACAGTAAAGCAAGCAGTAGAATCCTCTTTATTCTATTTTAAAATCTGTGCTCTAAAGAAGAAAACATTGTTTTAGAAACTTTTGATTTGGAGCACTTGATTCTAGGAGGAACAAATTGACGCTGGAAGCTCTGGGGTAAAAGGCTGGAGGGAAACTGCTATAATCTGTGCTCAGCAGTTAGTATAGTTAAGAGCAAGATTTCCCACCTGACTGCACCATTCTAAATATTGTATTAAGTCAGTTACTTAAGGGTATTTTAGAGAACACGTTAATGGGCAGTCTTGTTATATTATATTACATGTAGCAATTACACTGTGCTGAATGGCTCTATCTGAGAGAAATTTTGAAAACCTGAGCCAACTCAGAGAAAAAGAGAGTTAAAAACTTGTTTTTAAATATGAAGGTGACAAGCCATGAAAGTTTAGCTTGTTTTATTAAAATATACTCATTAAATTAAATTAATTGAATTAATTAAATTAAAATTGCTTACAAATAAACTCTTAAAATATGTTCACCCTTAGCTTTGCCTTTCTCATATTTCGTTAATTATGGTTTATGCCTATTGTGTCCTATATCAGTCTTGAGTTTTGAGGGATATTTCCAAAAGAGGTTAAGCCACCTTTATTTAAATGTTTTTAAAATCTCTTTTTTAAATTTCTTTTTAATTTCAGTTTTTTAAATTTTTCTTGGAATATAGTTGATTTACAATGTTGTTAGTTTCCGCTGTACAGCAAAGTGAATCAGTTACACATATACATATATCCACTATTCTTATTTTTAGATTCTTTTCCCATATAGGCCATTACAGAGTATTGAGGAGAGTTTCCTGTGCTATACAGCAGGTTCTTATTAGCTATCTATTTTATATATAGTAGTGTGTATATGTCAGTCCCAATCTCCCAATTTATCCCTCTCCCCCTTTATCCCTTCGTAACCATAAGTTTGTTTTCTACATCCATGAATCTACTTTTATTTTGTAAATAAGTTCATTTTTACCCTTTTTCTTAGATTCCACATATAAGTGATATCATATGATATTTGTCTTTCTGTGTCTGACTTACTTCATGCAGTATGACAATCTCTAGGTCCATCCATGTTGCTGCAAATGACATTATTTTGTTCTTTTTTATGGCTGAGTAATATTCCATTGTATATATGTACCACATCTTTTTTTTTTTTAACATCTTTATTGGGGTATAATTGCTTTACAATGGTGTGTTAGTTTCTGCTTTATAACAAAGTGAATCAGTTATACATATACATATGTTCCCATATCTCTTCCCTCTTGTGTCTCCCTCCCTCCCACCCTCCCTATCCCACCCCTCCAGGTGGTCACAAAGCGCCGAGCCGATATCCCTGTGCCATGCAGCTGCTTCCCACTACCTATCTACCTTACATTTGTTAGTGTGTATATGTCCATGACTCTCTCTCGCCCTGTCACAGCTCACCCTTCCCCCTCCCCATATCCTCAAGTCCATTCTCCAGTAGGTCTGCGTCTTTATTCCTGTCTTACCCCTAGGTTCTTCATGACATTTTTTTTTTCTTCTTAAATTCCATATATATGTGTTAGCATACAGTATTTGTCTTTTTCTTTCTGACTTAATTCACTCTGTATGACAGACTCTAGGTCTATCCACCTCATTACAAATAGCTCAATTTCGTTTCTTTTTATGGCTGAGTAATATTCCATTGTATATATATATGCCACATTTTCTTTATCCATTCATCCGATGATGGGCACCTAGGTTGTTTCCATCTCCGGGCTATTGTAAATAGAGCTGCAATGAACATTTTGGTACATGACTCTTTTTAAATTTTGTTTTTTTCAGGGTATATGCCCAGTAGTGGGATTGCTGGGTCATATGGTAGTTCTATTTGTAGTTTTTTAAGGAACCTCCATACTGTTCTCCATAGTGGCTGAACCAATTCACATTCCCACCAGCAGTGCAAGAGTGTTCCCTTTTCTCCACACCCTCTCCAGCATTTATCGTTTCTAGATATTTTGATGATGGCCATTCTGACTGGTGTGAGATGATATCTCATTGTAGTTTTGATTTGCATTTCTCTAATGATTAATGATGTTGAACATTCTTTCATGTGTTTGTTGGCAACCTGTATATCTTCTTTGGAGAAATGTCTATTTAGGTCTTCTGCCCATTTTTGGATTGGGTTGTTTGTTTTTTTGTTATTGAGCTGCATGAGCTGCTTATAAATTTTGGAGATTAATCCTTTGTCAGTTGCTTCATTGGCAAATATTTTCTCCCATTCTGAGAGTTGTCTTTTGGTCTTGTTTATGGTTTCCTTTGCTGTGCAAAAGCTTTTAAGTTTCATTAGGTCCCATTTGTTTATTTTTGTTTTTATTTCCATTTCTCTAGGAGATGGGTCAGAAAGGATCTTGCTGTGATTTATGTCATAGAGTGTTCTGCCTATGTTTTCCTCTAAGAGTTTGATAGTTTCTGGCCTTACATTTAGGTCTTTAATCCATTTTGAGCTTACTTTTGTGTATGGTGTTAGGGAGTGATCTAATCTCATTCTTTTACATGTATCTGTCCAGTTTTCCCAGCACCACTTATTGAAGAGGCTGTCCTTTCTCCACTGTACATTCCTGCCACCTTTATCAAAGATAAGGTGTCCATATATGCATGGGTTTATCTCTGGGCTTTCTATCCTGTTCCATTGATCTATCTTTCTGTTTTTGTGCCAGTACCATACTGTCTTGATTACTGTAGCTTTGTAGTATAGTCTGAAGTCAGGGAGCCTGATTCCTCCAGCTCATTTTTTCGTTCTCAAGATTGCTTTGGCTATTCGGGGTCTTTTGTGTTTCCATACAAATTGCGAAATTTTTTGTTCTAGTTCTGTGAAAAATGCCAGTGGTAGTTTGATAGGGATCGCATTGAATCTATAGATTGCTTTGAGTAGTAGAGTCATTTTCACAATGTTGATTCTTCCAATCCAAGAACATGGTATATCTCTCCATCTATTTGTATCATCTTTAATTTCTTTCATCAGTGTCTTATAATTTTCTGCATACAGGTCTTTTGTCTCCTTAGGTAGGTTTATTCCTAGATATTTTATTCTTTTTGTTGCAGTGGTAAATGGGAGTGTTTTCTTGATTTCACTTTCAGATTTTTCATCATTAGTATATAGGAATGCCAGAGATTTCTGTGCATTAATTTTGTATCCTGCTACTTTACCAAATTCATTGATTAGCTCTAGTCGTTTTCTGGTAGCATCTTTAGGATTCTCTATGTATAGTATCATGTCATCTGCAAACAGTGACAGCTTTACTTCTTCTTTTCCGATTTGGATTCCTTTTATTTCCTTTTCTTCTCTGATTGCTGTGGCTAAAACTTCCAAAACTATGTTGAATAAGAGTGGTGAGAGTGGGCAACCTTGTCTTGTTCCTGATCTTAGTGGAAATGCTTTCAGTTTTTCACCATTGAGGGTGATGTTGGCTGTGGGCTTGTCATATATGGCCTTTATTATGTTGAGGAAAGTTCCCTCTATGCCTACTTTCTGCAGGGTTTTTATCATAAATGGGTGTTGAATTTTGTGCAAAGCTTTCTCTGCATCTATTGAGATGATCATATGGTTTTTTTCCTTCAATTTGTTAATATGGTTTATCACATTGATAGATTTGCATATATTGAAGAATCCTTGCATTCCTGGAATAAACCCCACTTGATCATGGTGTATGATCCTTTTAATGTGCTGTTGGATTCTGTTTGCTAGTATTTTGTTGAGGATTTTTGCATCTATGTTCATCAGTGATATTGGCCTGTAGTTTTCTTTCTTTGTGACATCCTTGTCTGGTTTTGGTATCAAGGTGATGGTGGCCTCGTAGAAGGAATTTGGGAGTGTTCCTCCCTCTGCTATATCACATCTTCTTTATCCATTCCTCTGTTGATGGATACTTAGGTTGTTTCCATGTACCTGTGATCACCTAATCTATGACAAAGGAGGCAAGAATATACAATGGAGAAAAGATAGTCTCTTCAATAAGTGATGCTGGGAAAACTGAACAGCTACATGTAAATGAATGAAATTAGAATACTCCCTAACACCATGCACAAAAATAAATTCAAAATGGATTAAAAACATAAATGTAAGGCCGGACACTATAAAACTCTTAGAGGAAAACATAGGCAGAACACTCTTTGACATTAATCACAGCAAGATCTTTTTTGATCCACCTCCTAGAGTAATGAAAATAAGGCACCTTTAAGTTCCACTTAGTACTAGTTCAACAGATTGTTAATCCCCCTTTTTCTTATTTTCCTTTATAAAACCATCAGTTACCCTTTTTCATTGATATCTAATACATATCTTTTAGCTCAGTTCCAGTAAAATCTGTTATCTACTCTTTATATGTGAATCTTTGTCTTGAACTATGTAGCAGACTGCTTAATCATATCAGATTTGGAATTCTACTGTCTGGGTTTAAATTGCTGTCCTACCACTTGCTAGATATGGGCAAGTTAGATATCCTTTTTAAGTTTCTGTTTCCTCATCTATGAAATGAGGGTTGTAAAAGCACATAGTGTATAGGAATTTTTGAGATTTAAATAAGATAATATAGGTAAATATAAATATAGGTAAAGTATCTGACACATAATAAGTACTCAATACATTTCATTCTTTGTTGATATTGTTACTAGTATTGCCTGTGTTTTGCAGGTTTTCTGAGATTTCTGTATTCTGTTTCTTGTTGGAGCTTTGCAATTGTGCTATACTAATAGTGGTTTAAGAGAAGTGACTATCTGTTTGGATTACCATGCACTACCACTCTTTTTAATACAATGCTCCAATTGACTATAATGATCTCCTACCATTGCCTCCTTCTAGTAATTTTTATAATGCCTGGCTACTTAAGACTATGAAAAAAAAACATACCCATAAAGATTGCCTGTTCCATTTCCCAGTCTTAGCATAAGCAGTATAACCTACTTGGTCCTGCAATTCTGTAGTCACTAACATAAGAGAATCACTTGAATGCATTTCAGAGCAAAAAAGATTCTTTGGACCACACTACTTATCATAAGATATTGAATAGCCCCTAGATGGCTGTGTGAGAATAGTACATTTTTCCTGAAGTCAAGTTGCAGATATGGAGTACAGACAGAAAATACTTACTTTTCAAGGTTGTGGTCAGAAATAGAGTACATACTCTTAGGACATAGGTGGAAGTGTGTCCTGATAAGCACCTGATGAGTCAAAGGATATGTTCACAGGTGAATCCAGTTTACCTGGAGAAGGGTTGAAGCTGAGAAGACTGAAAGACAATTGATGTTTTCAGGATTTAAGCTCATTGAGTAATATAAAATTGTGAACTTTTAAATTACATTTTCCTTACGTAGTTTGAGGTCTGAGGTTTCTAAAACTGTTAAAATAGTCTGGGCTTTTAGGTGGCATAAAGTAAGAGACTGCAAGTAGAGAGAAAGGCCTATGGATCCTAAGATCTTATCTTTGAAGGAGAAATTTTCTCTATTTTCTTAATTGGTGACAGCCAAACTTTAATGAAATCATTGTGAATGGCTCAGAAATTCTGTTGCAGACTGTTCTGGTGGACATTTTTCATTATTTATATTTCTCATTATTGGAATACAGTTATACATTCTTATGCTTTTAAGAATTTTATTGAAGTACTTGATTCACAGATGACTTGGCTCTTTTCGGGAGTGACTTAGCACCACAACTGCTCAGCAGTATTTTGACTCTACTTTTCTTTTAGCTTATATAAGAGTTTTGCCTGCAGAACTTTTAGAAATAAAATTATTCTTGCTGTATCAATTTTATTTTATTGCTAATGAAATTTCATATAGAATAATTTACATGAATTACAGCCATTGTCTACTTCTTTAAGAAATTCATTCTATTCTTGGCTTTATAGGCTTTTTTGCTCATGTCAATGACAATATATTGATTATTCATTTGTTAGTCAAGTTTATATGCTGTTATCTATGAAATACTCTTTCTCTTTGTTTTATGTTTTCTTTAAAATTATTTGTTTTTATCAAAACAGTATCGGTATGCTAAAAATTCCAGTAGTACAGAAAAGCTTATAATGAAAAGCTCCATCCTTTATACTCCCTTGTCAGAAACTATCATTTTTCAACTGTTATTATTAGATCTTTTGGTGGATAATCCCATGCATCTAAATAATAAGGTATTTCTTGAAATATCAACTTTGGAAATATCAACTCTATTGCCTCTACTATGAAAGATAAATATTTTAACTCATATTTTTCAGTCCCTTCCTGCTCTCTCAATCATTGCCCTTGGTATTATTAATTATCTTTTATTAGTTCCTTTTATAACTGTAAGCATTATTTATCAACTTACATTTATTATTCCATCAAATTCAGACAGTGACTCTTCTTGGTTTTGCACTAATATAAGACATGGTTATTAGCACCCTTACCATTCCTCTTCTAATTTTGCCATCTATAATTTTACTTTCACATTATTATTATTGATAATATTTATATTTGGTTCTGCAAGCATAATGGGGTCTTTCATTGTTAATCTATAGGTTGACTTGAGGTAAATACTTTGCTTCTGCAAGCATAATGGGGTCTTTGTTAATCTATAGGTTGACTTGAGGTAAATACCCTATGCTTTACCTATATCCTTATCCATGTAAATTTTTCATGTGTTATCTATATTTAAATAGATATCTCAGGATTTTTTTATACATTGATTCTACATAAATTTTACTATTTTAATATTTTTAGTTTCAGAATCAAGGGGTGTGCTGGAATTCTCTTCCTAAAGGTCCACTGTTAAGATTTCATTGTTAGAAAAAGAATATTAGCAAAATTAAGGTCAACTGGATTAGTTTTTCTAACCCTTCATAAATTGCTGTAAGTCATGCCACATTGTAATTTGCTTCATATTTGAACCATGAGTTTTCCATAAAATGTATTTTTGTGTTGTTTTTCGTGGCATTCTTTATGAGGAATTTCTTCTTGGAGCCCACTGACTTCCTCTTCTAATTTGGACCGGTTATTTCCTAGACTTGCTGCACAACTGTCATCTCGGCACTTCATTCTATTGGAATCCTGGGAGAGCTCACTCTTTTTCATATCCAAGTCTTCCTTCTTATTTTCCACTCTTATTTAAGTGTACATTTTTAAGTGGATATCCTGGAAAGAATAGTGAATTAATGTTTTAAGTTCTTGAATATCTGTAAATATCTTTGATTTGGATTCACATTTGATTTATAATTTGCCATGACATAGAAATAAGGTTATGTTATAATTTCACGTAGAAATTGGAAACTTTGCTCCACTGTCATTTAGCATCTTGATGATGAGAAATCTGAGCCCAGATGATTTTTGTTGATGCTTTAAAAATTTAATTAATTTAACTAAGTAATTAATTGCATTTTCAGCATGATTTATTTGATAATAATTTTGTTTTATTGTTAGTCTAAGTCCATTTAATTTGTATATAAATTTATAAATTAAATTTATATTCTATACTTTGGGGTATTGATATAGCATTTAACAACAATTTAAAAATGATTTGGTTAAAAATATTTGGATGGCACTGAATTTGTTCCTATGGCAAGTATTAAGTTGTATAAAACCTGCTTCCTGACCTAGAGAAATTATTGTGATTATGGTTATTTTATATAATGTTCATACTACTTAAAATCCCCTGTAATTTAAGAATTTTTAGAGTAAAAATTATTATCCTATATTTTTTAAATTTAAAAGGAAAATTCAACTAATTTTTTCAAAATATACAATTCTCACATCTAGAAGATTAGTGGTGATAAGAAAACAGAGGATAATATTTAGATATAGCTTTTTACAAGCATCAACTAAGGTAAAAATATATCTATTACTATAGCATCATGTTATATCATTTAACAGGTATAGGCTTTAGAGCCAAGTAGGCAGTGGGTTGAAACAAAAACTCTTTTCTTTATTGTCTGTGTAAACCTTAAAAGTTTTATTATTTTTAAGCTCCTGTTTTCTTACCTATTAAGCAAGTCATTCCTGCCCATGGAGTTATAAGCCTGTATGAGATATATAAAGCCTGGCTTATTGTTGGCACCAATGTAACCTAAGCATTTTATATACATTCTCTTTATAAACATTATTCTTTTTCAACAGCTTCTCACAGTAGATATTATTATCAGGTAGTCCAAATTGTTGGCATTTGTTTATTCAGATTATTTCCTTATTGTCCGTCCTTTTAATGTCTTTTAGATCTGTAGTGACAACACTTCTTTCAAAACTGATATTGGGGGCTTCCCTGGTGGCGCAGTGGTTGAGCGTCCGCCTGCCGATGCGGGGGACACGGGTTCGTGCCCCGGTCCGGGAGGATCCCACATGCCGCGGAGCGGCTGGGCCCGTGAGCCATGGCCGCTGAGCCTGTGCGTCCGGAGCCTGTGCTCCGCGACGGGAGAGGCCACAGCAGTGAGAGGCCCACATAACGCAAAAAAAAAAAAAAAAAAAAAAAAAAAAAAAACTGATATTGGTAATTTGCATTTTCTCTGTATTTTTCTGGATCAGTATAGCCAGGGGTTGATAAACTTTGTTGATCTTTTCAATTTTTGGCATTTTAAGTTTTCTCTGTCAGTTTCCTGTTTCTTTGATTTCTACCCTTACTTTTGTTTTTTTTTTTCCACCTTCTTTTTATTCTTGGTTTACTATTCTTTTTCTAGTTTCTTCTAGTGGAAATTTAAGCCATTAGATTCAAATCTTTTCCATTTTCTAATATAAGCACTTAAAGTTAAACATTTCCCTATATGCATGGCTTTGTTTGCATCCCACATATTTTATAGACTGTATTTTCATTATCACTCAGGTCATAGACAGGATATACTTTGTCTGGAAACATATTTTGTCTGATGTTAATATAACATTACCTCAGGCTTTTCATGCTCACTGTTGGCCTGGTATGTTTCCCATCTATTTACTTTAAGTGCATCTGTTCTTTATTTTTAAAGTTCATGTATGCAAGAGCCAGCATTTAGTTGGGCTTTGCTTTTTAAAAAAAAAATCCTATTTGACAATTTAGTTCTATTAATTGGCACATGTAGTCCATTAACATTTAATGTAATTATTGGTTTTGTTGGATTTATTCTATCAATTCTTTATTTGTTTTCTCTTTGTCACCTCTGTTTAGGTTCCTCTGCTCTTCCTTTCTTTCAGTTTTTGATTAATCAAATACTGTTTAAAATTCCATTTTTAATTTAGTTATTGGCATTCTGGCCATACCTTCCTGAATTACTTTTTAAGTGTTTGTTCTAGGAATTACAATATATATTCTTAACTTTTCACACTGTACTTAAAATTAGTATTTTACTCTTTTATGTAAAATGTAAGGTTAAGGTGGATCCTCAAAAAGAAAAGCAGCGTGCCTTTAGAATCTGAAGAGCATGCCATGCAAATCATTGCTTTTAAACAATAATACTTTTAAGGGCATGGTGGTCGTAAAACAGCTTCAGAGGCAGCTCAAGGTAGAGGGGGGATCATTCTGGCTAGATTTGTGGATGTGGTTTTTGTCTGATAGAGTGGACCACAAAATGTTTCTAAGGCAATTGCACTGTTGGAAACATAAACAACTTGGACAAATAAGAATGGAGTTAGTTAAAAATAAAATAAAACAATGAAAAGAGGCCCTTGAACCTATAACTATATTGGGTAGAAAGCAGGCTGGGATACATACTGTCTGCTTCATAATTTTGTCTAGGTTAGTTATGAATAGAGCAATTAATTAAAATTAATTCTGAGAATGTCTTATATTTCACTTGATGAACTTTACAATATTAAGGCACATTTTAAACCCTAATAATTTTACCATTTAAAGTAGACCACACAGAATAAGACATTGATTAATTCACTTGCAGAGAAACTATTCCAATTTCCTTAATAAGTGTTTCTACTAGATCTTTACTAACAACGTCTATAAATAAATAATGATGGACACACTAGCTATGATTATGAACATCAGAGCATGCATTTTAAAGGTTTCAGAATTGTCTATTAATATTTTCTAATTTTGGTTGTTTAGAATCCTACTTTTTCAGAGCCTACTAATGAGACACTTAATGAGCAACAAAGCTGTCACATCTTCTTGTGAAGATTAGAACTACTCATTAATACACTAAAATTAAAAAGGAAATAGTTATCTATGGATTACTAGTTATAAAACAGATTCTTTATTTCAATGAAAATGTTCACTGCCTCTTTGGGATACATCTAAAACATTTGCTGAAATCATTTTTTTTTCTCCTGGTGGTGACAGCCAGACTGTTGAAGTTCATGACATGTAATTTTCCAGACACTCTTTAAAAAGAGTGCTCAATAATATCATTTGGACATGGATTAAGGCATGTGCAGATGCTGATACACTGCTCAAAGCTGCATAACAAATAAGATACCCACAAAAGTGTTCTTTGGCAATTCATATTGTTGAAAGATGGTCAATTATCTATGTGAAATGATAAAGTGTAAGCAATAGTATAATGAAAAAAAATGATATCTATGTGCTGTCTCATTGTGTGCAGAATAACCTAAAGAACTTAGGCAATCTCTATGGGTAATTCAGACTAAACAATATTTTTGATTTGAAAAATATATATTCCCAAGTAGTTTGAATCATGGAGAATGCCTCAAGTTTTCTCATTATGTAGAATGTGTGTATTAGAGTGTGTAGGATGTGCTTGCTTGTGTGTCTCTGTGTGCATCACATGGACCAGATCCAGAAGGAATTTTGCAATGGGTGTCACTTACCTTGAATTTGGCCTCACCATCAGAATCTTGACTCTAATTGTCAACAGACACAATCCAAGGATATATATTAGGGTCTTTCAGCCTTGGTCCAATTGACATTTGAGGCTTTATTGTTCTGGGCTACCTTGTGAATTCTAGGATGTTTCACTGCATCCTTGACCTCTACTCACTAGATACCTTGGTGGTGACAACCAAGTGGAAAGTTCTCAGATATTGCTGAATGTTCCATGTGAGGGGTGGGAAGGTGTCAAAATTACCCCTGGTTGAGAACCACTGGTCTATATTTAACCTTGCTCTTATGATCTGCACTTTCTGGAATGGTGTATAAGGACAGTTAACCACTAAAAAAACCATTGTACTTTAACTTGTATCTAATCAAAAAGTTAATTGGAATCTAGAAGATGATGTAAAATAATTCCTTCAAGTCTATACCTTCAAATTCTATTTCCATCAAGTTCTCTTTTGTTATACATACGGTCAGCCTCAATGTGTGGCTAAAAAATTATTCCATAATTCTGTTGTAGTCAAAGCTGAGAACCCTTTCCTGGTTCCATGCTAAAAAGAATATGTTGGATTCTTACTTTCTTCAGATTGGAGAACCTTAGAACAAACACAACTTGGCCTTTTTAATATCAGTTGCGCATTTTTCCACTGCTTATATGTAATTTTGTGCTGAATGAACCACTTTTCATCAGGGATGAAGATAGGTAAGCTTGAAGAGAATGAAGGGGTTAGTAAAACCTATCATTCCACGTGTGAATAATAGTTAATAGAAGCCTTCTTTACTTTTACAGGCTAGGTCAGGATTCAGCAAAATTTTTCTGTAAAGAGCTAGATAGTAAATATTTAAGTATTTGTAGGCCATATAGTCTCTTTTGCAACTTCTCAACTCTGCTGCTGTAGTGCAAAGCATCCACTGACAATATGTAAAAAAATGGACATGGCTGTGTACCAATAAATCTTTATTTTCCCAACAGGTTGCAATGGGATTTGGCCTGTGGGCCTAAGTTTGCCAACCCCTGTCCTAGAACACCAGCAATAGCTTTCATCTTTCTTTGTGTTCTTCCTTTATCTTACATCTCTGCCCTCCACGGCAATCACTATTAAGATTTCTGTTTCTACTTTCTATTTGGTTATAAATAGATGTGTATCATTCATTTGCTTTTTAAAAATAAAGTTTTATGACCATTGTATATATGATAAATAATATATTGTTTAATTTCCCTTGGTTTTGAGCTTTGTAAAATTGTATTATACTCTTATACGGGTTACTGTGAAAACATGGTAAATTATGAAAGCATTTTTAAGAGCTGTTATTGTTGAAGATACAAATTATTTAGTAGTGATTGCCCTCCTACATCTCTGCATTTAGCTTTTTTGTTATTCACGTCAGCTTAATTTTAATCCATTAAGAAAGATTGAATAGGTTTTTAATAAGTATATTGGAAGAAACAATAACCAGAATGTAATGGGATGGATTTTTTTTTTAGCATAAGCTAATAAGCTCATTTGAAAATGCAATCAATTATACAAAAAAGTTCATCTATAATTAGACAGATATACAAAGTTACATTTTGGTTCTTTTCTTGCTCCCATTGTATCCCAGTCATAAGTTAGGTCTTCTTTAACCATTTCAATTCAGTTATGAAGCATAAATTTAAAGAATGATATGTTACTACAGTAAATTGAAAGAATTAAGAGTGAATTGATAGCTGATTATCTTACTGGAATTCAATTCACTCATACGATACTCCAATATCGAAACGGTGAGAGAAAGAAAAAACCCAAAGGATCGAATCCTGTCTCTCTTTTTTCTTTGTCTCTAGAGTTATTCAGCTCTTCATCTTTCACTCATGCTCTTATGTCCCCTAGCAGAAAGTGCCTCTGTTTAGCACCAAATCAAGCTCATGGGTAGCAGCTGAGGCCACTGAAGTTGATTTTTGGGAAACTGAATATTCAGAACCGAGTAACACTGAGCACAAGAACATAAATCTACCCCATGCATTTATTGTCAAAATACAACATATAACTTCTGTTTAGTTATAACCAACTGCAAAGAGCCATACAACTAATGGTCAGATGTTAGGCATTACAAAAGCAAAAACTTATAAATCAAATGTAATGGATGTGGAAAATATGGGACCACAATGGTGTGATGAAACTCTCTGAATGACAACTTTAAATAACTTCTCTAAATTTGCCTGTTGCCATAGGGTTAATAACAGCTTCATAACTATGGATGGGTAATTTTATAGCCTTTTCACATTCTTTTGGCAGCATTTGATGTGATTTTTGTTTTAGGTCTCTGATCTCCTGGCTGTGAATAAGTAATGTGAATGCATAAATAGATTGCAACAAAAGTATGAAATAGCATGTGACAAATTGGAAGTTTCATTGGGGAAGGGTTGGGAGGTCATACAGATTGTTAATGAATCTAAAAATAGTTTTCATTCAGCTAAAATTCACTCCTTGATTTACTTGTTTTCTAAAAGAGTACAATGTATAATCATTTCTTAAGATTTGATTTTTTAAAATATTAGTCTTAGAAAAAGAAAGACAGATAATTTACATCCTTGGGTCTAATTCTGAAATATTTCCAGGCTACCTCGGAGACAAAGAAAAATTTTGCAGTGCTCTTTAAAAAAAGGAAAATCTGCTTTTTACTGTCTTTTTTCTTCTTTCTTTTCAGCAAGAATGGGGTCAAGTATATAGCTATCTGTAATGTGACTTGAGGACATATGAAAAGTACTCTTTGGTCATAAAAATTCCTTCTTTATCAGTTGACAAATCTTTGATGTTCTATAGTTAGGAGTTACTTGCTTTAGTTTTTGACATCTAGTACCCTGGAACTGAAACCATTAAGTAGTCTTTTATAAAAATGAGCAATTAGCTTATCATATTATGTGAGTTAGCTTTTAGAGCAATAATCATGGCTAATTTGTATTGAGTACTTTATCATGTTCCAGGTATTCATGTCTTATCTCAATTGGTCCTCACTTTAATATTATGAATGTGTTCATTATATTATTCCCATTTTGCAGGTAGGGAAAACTGAGGCTCAAAGAGGTAAATAATATTGTTCAAGGTCAGAGAACTAATGAGAGGCAATACTGAGGGTCTAATTCAGGTCTCTGATTCCAGTATTTGTGCTCTTAAATGCTATACTGTGATGTTAGGGAACGAGGGAAAGAAAAAATAAAAAAACACTAGGCACTGATGGAAGCACTGCAGTGGGTGAAGGTCAGGAAGGGACAGAAGAGTATGCTAGAAGGTGATCCTGACCTCTTCATTGTTTTTTTTTTTTTTTTTTTCTGGAAAGGCTGATGCAAGAGCAAGCATGAAATGATGGCTCAGCTATTGTAGGTAGTACAGGGTTTTGTAAACTATAAATTAGAACTGAATAGGTCATGAAGTCAATTTAGTAGATTATGAGCAGCATTTTAGGGTAGGAGCTGGCACAATTTTAGGAGATTTTATTAAAATATGTCATAACCCATGTTATGGGAGTTAAATAGTGTTAAGGACCAAGGCTCAGAAAAAGAGAATTTCCCAAAGTGTTTACTCATAGGTATGTGATAACATATGGAAAATAGTAGATATTGGCGAGGTCTTCTCAACATCCATACCACTCCTCCCCCATTACATAGCAGTGTGCACTTTGGGGAATTTATCATAGCTTCAGGGGCAGAAACTGATTAATTTGAGCAATTCATTGTAACTCTCCCTAGCATGCCCATCAAAATTGTTTCAGGCTTCCAGGCCTAATTCAAGAAGCGAAAAAAAAAAAGATTCCCTAGAGGAAGAGTTATGTGGGCAGCATGTTAATAAAATAAAATAGAAAGAATAGAAAATATTAGAGTGCATTGCAGGAATTCCTAGCAAGAACAGGGCACATTAGAATTTATGCTGTGGCCACTTGTGAATTGTTGTGAGACGGAAATTAGTGTAAAGGATGTTATAAATGCAACATACTAGCTAGAAAGAGCTTTGGTCTTTTGCTCATCAGTGCTTTATCTGAATTTGTGCCATATAATAATAATAGCTACTTAATGTCAATAAAGCCCTTACCATATGCCAGGGACTGGCAATAATACACTTACCTTTAAATAAGTGGTTTTTATTATTAGAAGAAGGAGGATGATTAAGTGAAAAATACAAAGGCATGTTCATGTTCAACTGTTGGGTATGTTGAGAAAATGTTGACAATTGTCAAGGTTTGGTCAGAAAACCACAACCAGTATGAGTGATATAGAATATAGGATTTATTATTATTTATTATATAATATGAGACCTAATGGATATGTCTACCCAAGGACTCTTGGGTCTGGTGTTGGATCTAATGTTGCTATGGGTCAGCCAGGCTGGCTGTTGGGAAGGAGAGTAGAACATGAAATGGATAAGAGCAGGGACATATTGGAACCTAGTCTTTCTCTTGTCATCTCCAACCCGAAGAGATGATGTGGGTGACCTTCAGTAGAAGCTGGCACCCTTTGCCATAGAGCTACACACACACCTGGCCCAGCTTATAGAGAAGCATAAAGAGGAAATTCCCTGGAAGCTGGAAATTCTGTGAGCCTGCTCTCTCCTACCGGTACGGTGAGCTTGCAGCAGATCGGCAATAAGGTACATGAGCTGCTGTATTGCCTGACACCCTTACACTGACCTTCAAAAGGGAAAAAAAAAAAAAAAAAAGGAAGGAGGGAAGGAGAGAAGGAAGGAAAGGAGGAAGGGAGGAAAGGAGGGAGGGAAAGGAAGGGGAGAGAAGGGAATAGAAGTATTGTTTCCTCACTTCCATTTTCAAATGCCATGCAAATTTCTATTGTGGCCAATCTCAGTTGTAGCCATACAAGAAGGAGATTCTAGGATAATGTAGTTCCAGCTTGGCTAAATTGATACAGTCCAATGCCACCATAGTTCTAGTCAGTAAACTTTGATTTCTTATAAGCTACATTTTCAAGAGACAAAATTAAGGGCAAGACTTGAAAATGAATATTATTTCAAATGTGATTTTCTCAAAGTATAAAATTCAATGAAAATGACAAACCTGTGTGTTACAGGTCATTATATTTTTGTACACAAAAGCTTTCTCTCTTGTTTTTGTGTATCTATTGTAGGTTTTTGATGTGTGGTTATCTTGGGGTTCATATATGTTGATCTATAATTATATCTATTTGTTTTAAACAGGTAGTCATTTAAGTTCAAACACATTCTATCAATAAAAGATCTGCATTTTTTACTCCCCTTCTCCACATTTTGTGTTTTTGATGTTGTATTTTATATCTTCATATTTATCCCTTTCCTGTAGTTATAGTGGATTTTATAATTTTTTGTCTTTTAATTTCATACTGTCTTATTCAAGTGGCTGATCCTCAGCCTTTACTATATATTCACCTTTACTAGTGGGATTTTTTCCTTTCCCACTATATTCTTACTTCTTGTTATAGCCTTTTCTTTTCTACTTAGAGAAGAAGACTTTTTAACATTTCTTTTAGGGTAGGTGTAGTATTGATGAACTCTTAGTTTTTGCTTGTCTGAGAAGTTCTCTATCTCTCCTTCAATTCTAAATGATAACCTTACTGGGTAAAGTATCCCAGGTTGCAGGTTTTCCCTTTCAGCACTTTAAAGGTGTCATGCCAGTCCCATCTGGCCTGCAAAGTTTATGCAGAAAAATCAGCTGATAGCCTTATGGGGTGTACCTCTGTATATGTTTCTTTGTTTTCTCTTGCTGCCTTTAGACTTCTCTCTTTAACTTTTGCCATTTTAATTATGGTATGTCTTGGTGTGGTTCTTGTTTGGGACCCTCTGTTCTTCCTGTACTTGGATATGTTTCCTTCTTCAGATTTGGGAAGTTTTAAGCCTTAATTTCATAAAATACATTTTGACCCCTTTCTCTTCTCCTTCTGGGACCCATATAATGCAAATGTTGGTATGCCTGATGTTGTCCCAGAGATTCCTTAAACTTTTCTCATTAAAAAAATTTTTTTTTGCTGCTCACATTGGGTGATTTCCATTATTCTATCTTCAGGATCACTTGTGTGTTCTTCTGTATCACCTAGTCTGCTGTTAATTCCTTCTAATGTGTTTTTTATTTCAGTTATTGTATTCTTCAGTTCTGTTTCTTTTCTATATTTCTAATTCCTTGTTAAAATTCTCACTGTGTTCCTTTATTCTTTTCCCTGAGTCAGTTAGCATTCTTATTACTAATGCTTTGAATTCTTTGGTAAATTGGTAAATTGTTTATTTCTTTTTCCTTAGCTGTTTCCTCAGGGATTTTCTCTTGCTCTTTCAATTGAAACAAATTCCTTTGTCTTCTTATTTTGCTTATCTTTGTCTCTTATGAAATTAGGTGAAACAGTTACCTATTGTGGTCTTGAAGGATGTCCTCATATAGGAGCATCCCTATACAGTCTGTTCATGCCCAGTGGCTATGGTGGGAGAGCTGGATCTGATGTGAATACAATTCATGTGTTTCCTCAGAGTGCTGGCAGCTATCACTCTGGTAGGAGGCAAGGCTGGAGATGGAGGGGCTAAGGCCAGAGCCAGGTGAGGGCTTTTCCTCTGCTCAGTAGCTGTCACCACCCTATCAGGGGCATGGTTGGGCCCCGGGTTGCTGGAGCAGAAGCCCAGAGGATCGGGTCTGAGCTGGCTCCATTCCCTTTAAGTATGTACTCTCGCTTCTCCCAGCATCAGCACCCTCGCCCAGAAGGGAATAGTGCTGGAGCAAGGGGGGCTGGTGTGGGTGCTCAGCGTGAGTCTGGGTGCAGGCTGTGGCGGTCTGCTTCTGATGTGCTGCCTGTGTATGTGCCAGTATGTGGCTCAAACTGCTCACTCCTCAGGGAGGATCTCCACCCGTGTAATCCCCTTCCTCTTCTGAGTCTCCTCCCAGGGGCACAGGTCCCAACCAGATCGCTTCTCTTCCCTTCCTACCCAATTCCATGTGGCTCTTTCTTACAGCTTTTGTTGTTCAGGATTCTTTCTGCCAGGCTCCAGTTAATTTGCAGTGAGAATTGTTGCACGTGTAGATGTATTTTTGATATGTTCAGGGGAGAAGGTGAGTTCTGTGTCCTACTCTGCCATCTTGATCTCCTCTGAGAAATTCTTAGTAGAGACAAATTTGCTTGTAATTGTGTGCCATAAGACAAATGTCTCATCAAGATGCTGAAAAATATTCTTTCAGTAGATATGGGTGAGGTATTTGGGATTTTTGGTGATTAAACAACTTACAGGTTAAAGCTACATTGTTTATTAATAACCCACTATCCTCTCAAATATGCACAGTTGCAGAATATTTAGAAGTAATACTTATTACATGAATAACAGCTGGTGTAGATTTTATGCTACAAGTTGATGATAGCACCAGTTTTGCATGTTACAAAATTTTAGACCAGAGTTATATGGCAAGATGATTTTATGAAGGTTTGCTATGGTTAAATTTAATCCACCCACAACTGGATGAGACATATCTATAGAATTAGGAAAATGTAGTACTGTTGATTAATATAAAACAAGGTGGAAAAACTGTAAAGGAATCAGAAGTTTGCGGAGTAGTAAGTATAACTGGAAAATACAGTGGAGTTATTTTAAAATATCAGAAGCCACCAGTGTCAGTGTTGTTTGTCATATCTACATGACATATTTCAACAAATCAGATATACCTGAGATAATAAGAAAAACTTACTGTTACAGTGAGATTTATAAGTAATGCTCAGAGCTATTTTTTTCTCAGCATTGTGACTTTTAACGACAATTTGAAAAAAGTACAATTAGAGATATTATTACATTTCAGTTTTCTATTTCAAACTTTTAATTGTTACTTCCAAGAGAGATATCTGAAAGATTAAGAGAAACATTTAAATAAAAGATGTACTTGATTTTCAAAGTCCTGAACAAATAATTGAGTTAAACTTAGTGTCTGAAGATATAAATGAAGTATTACAGCATAGTTCTTTATTTACACTGAAGAATGATCACAGACTTTAATTTTACCATAAATTTCAGTTAGCTTGAAGAATTTTCTTGTTATTAGGACATACTGCTATTAATACCATTCACAATGACCTGTTTGTGTAAATTAGGATTTTCAACCATGGCCTTCATTAAAAACAAAAGAAATAAGCTCAATAGTGAATCAGATCAGCATGTATCCCTATCTGTGTGTGTTCCACATTGGATCGAACTAATAAACAGGAAAGCATATCCATGATATTCAGTAAAATCACTCCCATATGAAATTTTTTGTTGTGTTGTATTTAAATATTAAGACGATTCTATTAGATGTTAACTTTGTTACATTCTTACTTTATCACATATAGTTAGTTATGTGTTTTGTTTTGGGGTGTGTGTGTGTGTGTGTGTGTGTGTGTGTGTGTGTGTGTGTGTATTTTATCCATGTATATATTTTTAAAAGTAAATTGTGTCTCTTTTACCAGAGGGCAACAAATAAATCGGCAAAGAGCAATATAATGAGGGAAGAAAATAGAGGCATAAAAATGTATGGTGAGCTTATTGTGGCTAAATTAAGATTTGTGCAGAGATGGATGCAGTAGTGGAACAATGAAGAAAGGGAAATGACCATGACTGTGGTCCAAAGTTGTATCAGGAAGATGTTCCACAATGAGAGTCTCCCAGTGCTACGGTGCACTCCTTGACTCCTTGTCTGGAACACAGCCAGGTCTGCTGTAGAGATAGCAAGCCCCCTGTGTTAAACAGAATTGGCAGTGAGTATATGGCTGTTTCTGTAGGAAATTGGAGAGTCTTACCATTCTGCCTTCTCTGTTTTAAAAATTAAATCTGGTAAAATGGATGGAGAAGGAAGCACATACTACTTTTAATATTCTCTGTTCCACAGGGTGTGAGAAGTTCAAGAAGATCCAGAAAATCACTATAACACATTTTTTTGCAGCAATGCTTATTATGCCAAGAGTTTATTTACCTAAGGTAAATGGGAAGGGTATTGGCTCGAGAGTCAGGATCAAGGATCAAGATCTTGCTCCATCTTTAACCATGCGATCTCTAACTCATTCAGTAATGGATTGGTAAGGTTAAGGCTAAAATAATGATAAGAGAAATAGAGATGGAGATGGAGATAGAGATGAGAGAGACAGAGAGACAGAGACAAGAGACAGAGTGATTGAAAGAGAGATACCTAAAGTACAGGACTTAAGTAACATAGGATAGGGATTTGTGTTTCTCTCATGTAACAGTACAGACATGTAAATATATGGTACAGGTAGGGAAGTAGCTCTGATACAGAAGATCCTCCAGGGGCAAGATCCTTCCATCTCATTGGTCCATTATCTCCTACGGTGCTGTCCTCCTCCAAAGATTGAATCCGGCACCACATCTGCCTTGCAGCCTGCAGAAAGAGAGAGGGTATAAGAAGGATATGGACTTTAATGATGTGATCTGGAGGTTGTGCAGCTCAATTCCACTCACTACCTGGTGGCCAAAACTTACTCTAATGGAAATATAGTCTCTAGCCTGGGTGCCTTGTGCCTTGCTAAGCTTTGAGTGGTTCTATTAAAACTAAGGAGAATGAAGGAACATTCAGGAATGCTCAGTATGTGCCACTAGTAAGAAAATAAATATGTACCCAGTCAGGATCAGTGTCAGTTTCTTTACCTATGAAATGGGGATAAAATCTTATTTCAGAGTGTTATTCTGAGAAATATGTAACACATATATTAGAAAAGTGCTTTATAACTGTAAAATACTAAGCTATAATTTTTATTTCTAGTAATTATTGATACTAGTATTCATAAGACATGTACACATAATAACCTATGTGCTTGTTCTTTTATATGGTAGTCCATCTTGCTTGTTAATTATAGATTTCTTAATGGCAGAGTCTCAATTTAAGTTGCCATGTATGAGACCTAACTCAATGTCATAGAAATAATAAAACTTTATGGGTTAATATTACTTATGGAAATATTGCAAGTTTAAAGTTCTTTGAGTACTTAAGTGCCTATGTAACCTGAGAAATAAGTGAATAAATTAACCTTGACTCCATGTGGAAAAGCAGCTCACGAAATCTGATTTGCCTATTCCTATTTGCCTTTGCCCGATAGATTAATTGAACATTTAGAAGCCTTCATAAAATGTGTCAGTTAATTTCCTTTTAATTTTATTCATTTCTTTGGGGATGTAGGAAAATAAAATGTTTGGCTATGCAGTTTCCAAATATTCCCTTCTGGGGCATGCTTCGTCATGTTTATTTCTATAAGACTATGCATTGAATGCACCCTATTAAAAATATTTTATTGGCCATTTGAACATACTATTATTTTAGAAGTGCCTCGTAGGATCTTTTGCTTTTTTCCATTATTATCTCAGCCTTTTTATTGGTTCCAAAGAATTTTTTATATATTGTTTTTTCCCCCAATCTTTGTTGAGGTATGCGTGATAAATAAAAATTGTATATACTTAAGGTATACAATGTGATGTTTTAATATATGTATAGTTTGTGAAATGATTACCACAATTGAGCTAATTAACATATCCATCACCTCACATAGATACCATTATTACTTTTTTTCTTTCTTGGTGTGTTGAGAACACTTAAGATCTATTCTCTTAACAAATGTCAAGTATATAATACAGTATCATGAACTATAGTCACCATGCTGCACGTTAGATTTCCAGAAGTTATTCATCCGGCATAACTGAAACTTTGTAGTCTTTGACCAACATCTTTCCATTTGCCCCAACTTCTAGGCCCTGGCAACCACCGTTCTACTGTCCATTTTTGTGAGTTTGAGATTTTTAGATTCCACATATAAGTGAAATCATTCAGTATTTGTCTTCTGGCATCTGGCTTACTTCACCTAGCGTAATGTCCTCCAAGTTCATCTATGTTGTTGCAAATGACAGACTTTCTGTCTTTTTTTTTTAAGGCTGAATAATATTTCCTTGTATATATCATATTTAAAAATATCCATTCACCCATCTATGGACACTAGGTTGTTCATAGAGTTTGACTATTGTGAGTCATGCTGCAATGAACATAAGAGTGCAAATATTTCTTTGAGATACTGATTTTATTTCCTTTGGATATTTTCCCAGAAGTGGGATTGCTGGGTGATATGGTAGTTCTATTTTTAATTTTTTTGAGGAACTTTCATACTGTTTTTGATAATAGCTGTGCCAATTTTCATTCTTATGAACATTGCACAGACCTTCCCTTTTCCCCACATCCTTGCTAACACTTATGTCTTGTCTTTGATAAAGCCATCTTAACAGGTTTGAGGGGATATCTGATGGTGGTTTTGATTTGCATATCTCTGATGATTAGTGCTGCTGAGCGGCTTTTCATATACCTGTCGGACATTTTATATCTTCTTTAGAGAAATGTCTTTTCAGGTCCTTTGCCTATTTTTTAAATGAGTTATTTGTTTTTTTGCTATTAAGTTCCTTATTTATTATGGATATTAGCCCCATATCAAATGTATGCTTTACAAATATTTTCTTACATTTCATAGTCTGTCTCTTCACTCTGTTGATTGTTTCCTTTGCTGTACAGAAACTTTTTAGTTTTATATAATCCCATATTTGTATTTTTGCTATTGTTTCCTGTGCTTTCTTGGTCATATCCAAAAAATTCATTGCCCAGACTAATGTCTAGAAGTTTTTTCCCTATGTTTTCCTCCAGTAGTGTTACAGTTTCAGGTGTTACGTTTAAGTCTTTAATACATTTTGAGTTAATTTTTGTATTTGATGTGAGATAAGGGTCCAGTTTCTTTATTCTATATGTAGATATGCAATTTTTCCAACAGAATTTGTTGAAGAGACTATCCTTTCCCGTCGTGTGTTCTTGGCTTCCTTGTTGAATATCAGTTAGTTGAGTGTCAATGCTTAGATTTATTTCTGCACTCTTTATCTGTTCCATTTGTCTATATGTCTGTTTTGATGCCAGAACCATACTGTTTTGATTACTGTAGCTTTGTAATATATTTTGAAACCAGGAAGTGTGATGCGTACAGCTTTGTTCTCTTTTACCAGGACTGCTTTGGCTATTCAAAGTCTTTTGTAGTTCCATACGAATATTAGTATTGCTTTTTCTAATTCTTCTGAAAAATGCCATTGGAATTTTGATAGGGATTGCATTAAATCTGTAGTTTTGGGTCATATGGGCATTTTAATAATATTAATTCTTCTAATCCATGAACATAGGATATATTTTCATTTACTGTGTCTTCTTCAATTCTTTCTTCAATTTCGTATAGTTTTCAGTGCACAGATCTTTCACCTCCTTGCTTGAATTTATTTGTAAGTATTTTATTATTTCTGGTGCCATAGTAGATGGGATTGTTTACATTAATTTCTCTTTCTGATAGTTCATGTTAGTATATAGAAATGCTATTGAATTTTAGATGTTGACTTTGTATCCTGTAAATTTACTGAATTTGTTTATTAATTCTAACACTTTTTTGATGGAGTCTCTGTGGTTTTCTATGTATCATGTCATCTGCAAGCAGAGACAATTTTACTTCTTTCCTAATTTGGATGCCTTTTACTTCTTTTTCTTGCCCAGTTGCTCTTGCTAAGACTTCCAGTACTATATTGACTAGGAGTGGTGAGAGTGGGCACCATTGTCTTGTTCTTGATCTTAGAGGAAAACATTTCAATTTTTCACCATTAAGTGTTATGTTTGCTGTGGGCTTGTCATATATGGCCTTTATTATGTTGGAGTACATTCCTTTTATATCCATTTTTGGGAAGCTTTTATAGTGAAAGGATGCTGCTTTTTGTCAAATGCTCTGTTTTCATTTAAGATGATGATATGATTTTTACCCTTCATTCTGTTAATGTGGTGCATTACATTTACTGATTTGCATATGTTGAACTATCCTTGTATCCCAGGGATAAATCCTATTTGATTATGGTGTATGATCCTTTTAATATGTTTTTGAATTGGTTTGCTAGTGTTTTGTTGAGGATTTTTGCAGCTATGTTCATTTGGGATTTTGGCCTGTAATTTTTTTTTTTTTTTTTTTTTTTTTTTTCCTTGCAGTGCCCTTGTCTGGTTTTGGTATCAGTGTTATGCTGGTTGTGTAAAATGAGTTTGGAAGTGTTCTCTCCTTTTCAGTTTTTTGGAAGAATTTGAGAAGGATTGGCATTAATTCTTCTTTAAGTGTTTGCTGGAATTCACCAATGAAATCACCTGATCCTGGGCTTTTCTTTGTTAGAAAGGTTTTTGATTCCTGAGTCAGTCTCCTTCTACTGGTCTCTTCAGATTTTCTATTTCTTCTTGAAATAGAAGTCTGAGCGGGTTGTATGTTCCTAGGAATTTCTATATTATCCAATTTGTTGGCATATGGTTGTTCATAGTAGTCTGTAATGACTGTTTGTATTTGGCTTCTGTCATTATATAGTGACCTTTTGACTTAAAGTCTGTTTTGTCTGATGTAAGCATAGCCAGCTCTGCTCCTTTTTGGTTACCATTTGCATGGACTATCTTTTTCCATCCCTTCACTTTTATCCTATGTGCATCCTTAAACCTAATGTGAGTCTCTTATAGGCAGTATATTTTGGGGGTTTTGTTGTTGTTGTTTTTTAAATCTATTCAGTCACTATGTGTTTTGATTGGAGAATTTAATCCATTTACATTTAAAGTAATTATTGATAGGTAAGGACTTACTATTGTCACTTTATTTTCTGCTTTTTAATTCTTTTATTCCTTTCTTCTCTTGTTGTCTTCCTTCATGATTTGATGATTTTTTTTTTTTTGGTAGTTGTATGGTTTGATTCTTTTCTTTTTATCTTTTGTGAATCTACTAGAAGTTTCTGCTTTGTGGATATCATGATACTTATATAAAACATCTTATAGGTATAATAATCAAGTGTAAGCTGACAACAATTTAACTTCAACTGTATACAAAAATTCTACATTTTTACTTCTCCCCCTCCCACATTTTATGTTACTGATATCACAATTTATATCTACTCACAGCATCCAGGTGCAGAATTCTACAGAGAGCTGCCATTTCTACTAACCACCTCATGTATTCCACTAAGGGGCCTACACACAAACTTTGTAGATGTAACAACTATAGCTAGAGCTTTTAAATTTATGTAGCATGCCTAGGCTCTTGACACTTTCAAAATAAGATGATAACATCAAGAAGGAATATAGATAGCATATGCAGTAGGCTTTAGCTGCCTTCTATCTAATCAGCCATGCTGATCCTCTCAGCATTCTGGTTGGGGTATGAAAGGAGTGGGCTTCTTGGTCAGTGTTCCTTACAGCTGTGGAAGCTGGGCATTTACTATGCTGTCACTTTCTTTGTGGGAGAAATTGTGGGCTGAGAGGCCTCTCTTGGCACTGAGCTGCCACCTTGGGAGAGGGCTGCTATAGATAAAGTGAAACTGTTTTTCTTATCCTCTTCAATGCATCTATTTTCAGACATTTTTTGCTCCAGTGGGGTTCTGGGAACTTACCACTGGACTTCCAAGCTCGCACAAAGGTATTCTGATCCCTAAGTGTTTGTTAAAATCAGTGTTTCTCTGGGTGGGGAAAGAAGGCTGAAAAAATCCTATTCTACGACCTTGTTGATGTCACTCTCTATTTTGCTAATAAAATCTTATAGCTGCCTACTAACTGACATTGAAGATCACGTTTGTGGTGATGGAAAAATTTCCATGATAATAATTACCCACTGAATACTTTCTATATGCCAGGCACTCTGCTAAGCATGATTTATGCATTATTATTAAGTATTGGAACCCATGTTCTTAAGTACAGTGATATATAATGATGAATAAGGTGTACAGAGATGATTTTTTCCGTAACTAGGGCATTGAATTCCATTCAGGGTCAATAGCCAAATAATAGTTCATTTCATGCTTACTGTGGACCCCCTTGGAAAAATCCACATTGTAACAGCCATTGTGAAAGATGAAGTAGAACTGTTCAGTTGCATGCATAAAACTATTGGATATTTTTTCTGAAACAAGTTTTTGAGTAAGTTTAACTCTTGGGTTTCAGGTGAAAATATAATAATGAGATGGGTCCTTTCTGTGCTTCAAGGGAGAGAGTAGAAACAAGAAGCAAGTTTATGCCCTCTTCTGGTAAAAGATCTCATATAAATTAGGAATAATAAAATATCTGTTAAGATAAACTTTCTTCTAAAAAGCTTTAATAATTGCTTTTTCAACATGTTAAATGATTTTAAGCTTTGTAGTTTATTGAAAGGAGTGATCATCTTTTTTGTTTTGTTTTTTGCATTACGCGGGCCTCTCACTGTTGTGGCCTCTCCCGTTGCAGAGCACAGGCTCTGGACGCACAGGCTCAGTGGTCATGGCTCACGGGCCCAGCCGCTCCACAGCATGTGGGATCTTCCCGGACCAGGGCACGAACCTGTGTCCCCTGCATCGCCAGGAGGACTCTCAACCACTGCACCACCAGGGAAGCCCGAGGAATGATCATCTTTTAATGGCTGGTTGTGATTATCAAATTTGAAAAACATTAGTATAATCAATGGGCAACATTATGATATGTATGCAAGTGAAACACTTTTGTCTCATTTGCAATTTGCAGCAGAAATTTATGGAGAAAATTTTGCAGCTCTTTTATGAAATGGAAATAAATAACATTACAAATGACATACATAAAGGGCTGACTCATTGCAGTAATGAGGTTCTGACTCTAGAAATTTGTTATTCAAAGTATACAATGTGACTTCAGGAAAAAAAAACTGGCAAGTGGTAATACTTCAGATTTTCCAACTTTAGGTTGGATTTTGAACTAGATTAGGCATGGGAAGGGAAGTCTGATGTTATGCTTTTTCACTGACATCATTGCCTTCAGGAGTGTGGTAGGTTAACTGATGGTGTAAGGGGTAAAGATGAGCTTGTAGCACCAGTAATGATAATCTCTTCTTTTGGTGAACTCTGCAACCACTACCTGTACTCACAGGAATCAGAGATGCCGTATTAGATGAGAGTGCATAAGATTGCCACATAGCTGGTAGAGAAATGAAAACAACAAAAGTAAAGAATGGTTGGACTAGCAAAGGTGCTATGAAATCTTAATGTTTAAATTTGTGCTTTCTCTTCCTTTTCTGGCTGTTTTCTTTACTTTTAAATTCATTTAGCATGCCTGTGCTCTTGATACTTTTTTAAAAAGATGAGAGCATCAGGAAGGCTTGGTATATGGTAAAATCTTATCTTCAAATAATATAGGAGTGTGTATGTGTCTGTGTGTGTATTTTTTAACTATTATGAGAGTAATAGTTGGAAATGGCAAGGGAAAATAAGAAGGATACCTAGCCCACTTCTAGGTCCTGTGGCATGTGGAATTATGAGAGAAAAAAACCTGCTTTACCTCCAGGACTTAAAAAGAAACAGTGTCATTAGGGAATAGTCAGGATTCCCTTAGGCCAAAAAGATGAAAAAATATTAAGAAAAAGGCTGAAGGCATAGGATATATATATATTGAAAGTTCATATTGTCAGATGGCCTTTGAAAAAAAGTATACTAATTTACTCGGTCATCAGCAGAGTGGATTCTGCTTCCCTATTCTCTCACTCGCCATGGGTATTCTTACTTTTTAGTCTTTTCCAGTTTGATAGATAAAACCTACTATCTTGCTGTCTTAAATTTTATTAATTTTATTGGTGAAATTAATAGCTCTTTTAAATGGCTATAGACATTTTACATTTTTAATATGAGTCAAATAATTATCTTTGTAATACTAGTTTAAACAAAGTAAAATTATTGAATTTGCTCACCATTCTCTGCCATTGTGTTTTTAAAGTTAAGGTGTCCATTGCTTTATTTTCATACTTATATTAAGTTATAAGCTCCTTAAAAAGATATCTTATGAAGTTATATGAATTATGTTATTGAAGTCTTTAATAGTGTATTATTCAGCCCAAACACTCAACATTTTTGTTAAATGAAAAAATAAGTGAAGATCTGAGGTTAAATCTGGACAAAAGTCATTGGAGGTAGATAGATATTTAGTGACATGTGCTGGATATTTTGCTTTGTTAAACTGGTTTCCTTTAAAGGTTTATTGCATCAATCTCTGCTTTATCATATCCAGAAACATGTCTCATGGATTTATAGCCTTTTTCACTGAAGTGAGATCAATTTTTGTTTTATTGAGGACACTTTTGTTCTTTAGGGCAATAATATTCATTTTTAACAGAGCACTTCATTTAAACTTGAAACTTGGTACCATAAAGGACCCAGGCCCCTTCCCCCTGCCACACCCACTCACTGTATTTTTCAGGTTAGTGATTTGTGTGAATAGGCTCTGAGAGTGAATCAATGTTTTCATCAGTCTGGAATTCATGAGGCAGACTGAGAAAAATAAAGATCAAGGACTGATTTATTTGACAGCCTGTGGGAAAGTTCATAATTCTCATCAGTGATGTTCACACTAAAATGGTTTATGTATCTAATGAAATGGACCCTTGTCTTCTACCCATTCTAATTTCCTTTAAAATTACCTATTACCTGATATTTCATTGCAACATCCTAAAATTTTTCTTGTTACTTTTTCTTTCATTATTTTTTCCTTAAAAGTCTCTATTCTGTTGTTATCTCTTGATGTAACATTTAAGTCTCACTTAATATGTATTGTTGAGGTTGAGTCAAATAGGGAAATATAGTAGGAGAAAGAAAAAATACACATATTCCAAAAGGTCATAATAAACTATTCTTTACTGATATTCAACTAGATGCTGTAGCATAACTTTGATTGCTCGTTACTTCAGAAACATGTTTATACTTCTTGACATAACATTGCCCTTTCCTTTGGTACTCCCTGGGAAATGTCTTCAAGTAGTAAAAGGATTTGAAAGTCATTTAGTTTCTCCCAAATTATTTCTCTTCTCATTACGTGTTAAGAATAAAAATTGTATATATTTACAAATAAAATATATCCAAATGTTCCAGTATCCTCATCATCAATTTTGTCATTAATTAATTCACTTAAGAAAAAATGACTGACATATATACTATGTGTCAAATAATACATAGATGCAAATATGTAGATATTGGCCTGCACAGAGTGTCTGGCACCTAGTTGGGAAGGAGAGAGTGCAACGTAAATGCTATGAAGGAGATAAGCTTGGAATGCTATGGGAATGCTTGGGAAAATCATTCAGTGTCTGTAGGATGTGTGGCTTTGGAAGAGCATCCTGGAAGAGACTGTGGGATTTGAGTCTTGGAGTTACAAGGAGGAGTTAATAAGGAGAATGGGATGGGACTGGAGATGGTGGTTGTTGGAAGAGAAAAAAAAATGTCAAGAGAAAAGAACAAGCTGTGGGAAAGAAAGCAGATTGCTTTTACAAAAGGAATTTGGCAAGATTAGATCACAGCATTGAAGGGTGACTGTGAGGAAAGATGATTTGTAAGAGACAGTAAGAGCTAAATCATGAAAGATCTTCTATGTTATGCTGAGGAGTATGGCACTTAAGGTCAAAAAATAGGGGAGTGACATGAGCAATTTGCATTTTATTAAGATGGCTTTGTAATGGAAGAATTTATAAAGACTAAGATAAATACATTTAATTATTTGAACATAAAAAGACTGCAGGTCCAAAATAAAAAAGATTAAAATTAAGAAGCAAGCTAAACTGGTACAACTATTTATAATAAATGTGACAAAGGTTAATTGTTTTAGTATTTAAAGAGTTCATTCAAATTGGGAACAACAGCACTAAGAAGATACTCGTAGATAAAACAGTGTGACACTAACAGACAATTAGGAAATAAAATAGGCTAACAAACTTATCAGTATGCAAATTAAAACAACAGGGAAATCTCATTCTTTGCTTGTCAAATTAAGATATTTTTGAAAAAAGAATGACAATCAGACTACCCAATGCTGACAAAAATATGGAGTGAAAGGAGTTTTCATGCATTGATGGTGGGAGCATAAATTAATATAATCTTTGTGGATACAATTGTATTTTGAGTTTGCAAATTGCCCACATTTAGTGACCCAGGAATCCCTCATCTTGGGATTTTACCTGAGGAAGTAATCTGAAGTATAGAATGAGGTGGTCTTACTTGATGCTTAAATGAGATAATTCATTCGAAACACTGGTATATAAGCACAAAATGAATATTATTATTATCATTATTATTATTGGCACAAATGTGGGCCATAAAATATGTTCAAAAGTCACTTCCAGTAACAGTCATTTAGAATATTGTGGTACAGAGAATAACAAAATTTTAATTATTTTCACCACAGTGTATTATTTTAAAACAGGTCTCAGGAAATCATTTGACAATCAAGACCAAAAAAAAAATACCCATCTTGAGACATCTTTGTATCCAGAAGGATCCTTTTAGATGATCATAAGTAATGTTGCACTTGACCATTAGTGAAGAATGATACAAATTTGAAGAGAAACTTGAAATTAAAAAAAAAAAAAATTCAGGCTAGCATTTAACCAGAGAAAGGAGAATGGTACAGCAGACTCTGGAACAAATATGTGCTGTTATCTGAAATTATCTCAAAATGGGAGAATTAAGGTAAAACCTGAGTCAATTTTTCTTATGGCCAGGAGGTTGTAACCTAGCTGGAAGCAGGAAAGTAGAAAGCAAAATTATAAATGAATGATGGAAAATGGCTTAAATTATACTTTTGGAAACTGCATGTAGTCCAAGATTTGTGACAAGTCTATTTTTTTTTTTTCTATTTGAAATAACTTTCTTAGGCTTGGAACTGCATAATGAATCAGACTAACTCAAACCACCCAGCAACTAGCAATTGACATTTAGTAAAATATACACAGTTGCAAGTTTCAAGACTAATATTTCTTTTGAAATGCGTTTGTCCTAAAGAACTGTGATGTGCACAGCATGTTACATCCGATAAAGTGGAAGAGAGAAATTGAACTGTTAGATTGGCTCCCACCTATGCACTTACCAGAAAAGCACACACCTGCCTCATTTGTTAGAACTTAATTGCTGCCACCATGATGTTATTGTGAACTTGAAATGCACCCAGGATGGAGTGGGTGCTCTTCTGAGTCCCCTCCTTCCCACCCACCCCCCTTTTCCCTTATCCTCCTTCCCTTTCTCCCTCCTTCCCTTCCTCCTCTCCTACCTTCAAAATTTCAACTTAGATTCCTGGCTCTGCTGACCTGGCTCTGAGTCAGTCTTTGCTTAGGAAGAGTTTGAGAGCCTAGGATGGTTATGGGTACCCCCAAGGATGTATGACATATACCTTGATGCCATGCATCATTATTCTTGTGAAGTGAGCATAAGCTTTAGAGTGAGATCGTTCTAGTTGATTCCCAGTTCCACTGCCTATTAACTGTGTGGTATTCTACAAGTCACCGAATTTCACTGAGCTTCAGTTTTCTTAATTACAAGTTGGTTTCCATAAGACCCAGTTTGCAAGGCTGTGGTAAAGTTTTGTCATACAATAAATGTTTAATATTTGGTGCCAAATATAATTATAACCCCAAACAAACAAATAAACAAAAATATCTTGGATTTTATTAGAGAAGATTTGATGGATGCATAGATTAAAAAATGATTATCAACCTTTCTTGTCACCATGGTAGATGGCTCAGATAACAGTCACAGAAACTCACTCCTAAGGTGTAAACATAATTTTGGAAATTCCTACCTCTAAGTGTATACCATCCTTTTATCTTCCATTTAGGAAAGCATATCATAGAAAATTATAGTTTCAATATTCCAGAAATAACCTTGAAAGTGACCCAACTTATTTTTAAAGAGTCTGTAAATTTTTTGTCATTAAAACTGTACACTGTTATTAAAATTACTTAAGACAACTATACAACTGACCATTGGTGAATCACTAACCTGTTGAAAGAAACCTAGTGGTTGAGAAGTACTTGACTTGAAGATGTCTTCAGATCCCTATTTGTAGCCTTATTCCATAAAACATCATCCTGACTGCCTCTGATTGAAGAGAAGAACAGCAAAAATTTTGAGATGTAGATTTTTTAAGGAATATCTAAAGGCAGAGAGGGAGCTTTTATAGTTCAAAGAAGACAAATAAGAAGGTGACGGCAATAGTAAGATTAAAGACCTAGAAGTTACTTTTTAAGGTGCCGATTGTTTCAGCTTTCTATCACCAGATTATTTACAAGAGAAATAAAGGGAGAGTGAGATAAAGAGGCAGCAGAAGACTTACTCATATTAAGTATGTTTAAATTTTAAAAGTCGGTAAGAATAGAAATTCTGAAAACTTCCTTATAATTTTATTCACTTTTGCCACCAGATGTGAAAAGAAAGCAAAAAAGCAATGTCACTTTTACTACAAATTAGTTTCATCTTTGTCCTTATAGATAGATAACAGCAGATGTTTATGGCTTATGCTGTTAAAATAAACTAAAAGACTGGTCTAGGACACGTCCCTACATCTCCTTTGTCTTTTTTTCTCATCTGCTACTTGAAGGGATGAATCAGTTGATATAAGGTAGCTTGCTGTAATATTCAATGTTTCTATGAATATAAATGATCAGAAGGACTTCCTGCAGCTACACAACCATCTAATCACAAATAAGAATCTACAATTTCCTACAAAGACACAGAGAATCAATGTGTTTGAATGAAGGAGCAGTGGACTGGATCCATCAACTCAAATGGGGTGAGTCACTTAAACTCTCAGTAATTAGACCTTCCTTGTCTAGAGAACAGGGTGTTCATGAAAGTTGAAAGAGATGAAACATGTGAAAACACTTTTCAAATCAGGAAACTGTAGAATTGTAATCCGATTAGGGGAAATAGAGCAGTGCAATAATTATAAATCTCAAGAATTAAATAAACAAGGATGGCAACAACAGTATTTTTACCTGTCATCTAATTTTAACTTGAAATGAGCAATAGATGCTTCTTTATTAATAAGCAGTGTATCATTACCTTCAGGCTTATTGCTCCCTTATATAACTAGGAGGTTGCTGCAAGCATTTAATATGGAGAAATGGAAAACAATTCTGCCAGTGAGAATTTTTTCCATTAGAATATTCAGTTATGATGCAAATAAAGTTTTCAAAGTTATTCATTTGTTAGTTACACATAGGAGTATTATATTCCGTGTTCATATGAAACATACTACTGACTCATTATCTGTAAAGGTCAGTACTGAGATAGCCTCCCCCTCCCCATGTCCCCCCCACCCCGTTCTTTCCTCCCTTCCTTTCCTTCCTCCCTCCCTTCCTTCCTTTCTTCCTTCCCCTTTTCCCATCTCCTTCTTCTCTTCACTCTCTGTTCCCATCTAACCCCCACCCACTACCCTTCCCACCACCCACCCCTGTTTCTTAAACTTAGACATCACAGAACGATCTTTCATTATCTCTTTTCTTTTCTCTACATAACCTCTCTCTCGGCAGACAATCTTATCTAATGATACGACTTTTACAATCAATGTGCAGGAAATTTCCGCTTCTATATGCCCAATTCTAGCCTCTCTTCCAAACTCCAGTACCATCTTTCCAATTACCTGTTGTTGTATCTAACTATATTGAGTACTACCTTAAACTCACAGTGGATCTGTTATTTCCTCCCAAACCTGCTCTTTCCTTTCGAATTCTTATTTCTGTTAGTGGTGACTAACCTCCCTACACATAGGCTCCAAACCTTGGTATCATCTTTGAGTCCTTCCCCTCTCTCGCTCAAAATTTTAATATTTATTTGTTCTTTGCCGTTTCCAGGATCATTATAGAGTTTACTTTATTTCTTACCTGTATTATTGGGGTACTTCTTAGCTGGTTTCTCTATCCCCGCACTCTCCTCTAATTCACCTTATATGTTATTGCCAGATAAACCCTAGAATCTAGAATCATAGACCCCAAAATTAGAAACAGACCTTAAAGTGATTGGTCCAATCAACTGGATACTCTTTAGTTCTCTCTAAATACCAAGCTAACTCTATGCTTAGGTAACTCTACTGCTCGCCTTAGTCAGTCTTTAAAAATAACTTGGGATTCCCTGGTGGCACAGTGGTTGGGAGTCCGCCTGCCGATGTAGGGGACATGGGTTCGTGCCCCGGTCCAGGAAGATCCCACATGCCGCGGAGCGGCTGGGCCCATGAGCCATGGCCGCTGAGCCTGCGCCTCCGGAGCCTGTGCTCCACAACGGGAGAGACCACAGCAGTGAGAGGCCCGCGTACCGCAAAAAAAACAAAACAAAACAAAACAAAACAAAAAACCAACAAAAAGAAACTTAGCTACTTTGAAGTATTTTTTCTCTCCCTCTCCTCCTCCTTTTCTTTGTCTTCCTCCTCCTCCTCTTCTTTCTCCTCCAACTTCTTCATTTGAGCTGAAATCCTTCTCCCATTTTTGCCTTAAGTCTGTCCCATGAAGCCATACAGAATGTCTAATCCCTCTACCGTAAGTCTGGATTTCAAGATTCATAGGTAGTTATTCTGTGTCAAAGTATAAAAGCTCTCCATTGGGTTAGGGTTTAGAAGCTGTCAACAGCACTGTTATTTTTGGTTCTTTTGTTGTTGTTGTTTGTTTTGGCGGCACGCGGGCCTCTCACCGTTGTGGCCTCTCCCTTTGCGGAGCACAGGCTCCAGACGCGCAGGCTCAATGGCCATGGCCCACCGGCCCAGCCGCTCCGCAGCATGCGGGATCCCCCCGGACCGGGGCACGAACCCGCGTCCCCCGCATCGGCAGGCGGATTCCCAACCACTGCACCACCAGAGAAGCCCAGCACTGTTATTTTTTATCATGCTTGTTGCAAACTTCTGCAGAAAGAAGACAGGCAAATGTGACAGCCGTCTCGGAACCCAAAGCTGTCCTGCCTGTTTAAATTCTAATTTTTTTTTTTTTTTTTTTTTTTTGGGAGAAAAAGGCAGAACTTTAAGGCCAGGAACTTTAAAAACATGCATTATGAATTCATATATGTCTGATGTGATTAAAAAGTATAATTGGAGAAACATTTATCTCCTATATTAGTCATGCTTTATTGTATGTCATAATTAATTAAAACATGTTCCATAATTCTTAAAAAATACAAGTTTAGGTTTTAGATACCCATAAAAATATCTTAATCACAAGAGAGTCTTTATCTTTACACTAAGTGGCAGACAAATACAGCAGAGAAATTTGTCATTTAATACAGAGAACAGATCATATCCAAATTTAATTTCATTTTAGACTTCAGTGTAACCTGATTAATTAGCAAATATGTGCTTCATATAGCTCCCTAGGTCATAAGTGTCCTGGATCTCATGTTTCTTTTTATAAGCAGAAAGGATAAGAATTATAATATAGAAACTGAATAAATAAAATAACCTTTATATCCAAATGATTTACTTTTCGTAGTTTTCCTCTAATCAAGGCTAACTATGTTCTTAAGTGGAAAATTCAATTTCTGGTTTTATATTTCTTTTTTTTTCTAGGTGGAACAGTCTTCATTCCTTCAACCATCATTCCTGTTATATAGTTTCAAGATCCTTTGTTGCCCTGATTATTTTAGTCGAAAAAAGACTCATTTTGTTTATAACCATTTTAGCAGATGCTGCTGGTAAATCCCTCCAGATTCCTTAGGAACTTATAGTTCCCATTCATAACAGGTGTCCTAAGGCAAGCACCTGCAATTCCCAGGTACGGGCTTTCTCTGTCTAGTACTTCCTAAGTCTCCTCCAATATCATCTACTTGACTCAAATCCTAGTCTTATGGTTTGCTTCTGGGGAAACATAACCCAGATCACCCCTTTATTGCTGCACCGCGTGGCATGCAGGATCTTAGTTCCCTGACCAGGGATCCACCCATGCCCCCTGTCGTGGAAGCATGGAGTCTTAACCACTGGATCGCCAGGGAAGTCCCCAGATCACCCCTCTTAAAATATCCTACTGTGTACTTTGCAATCAAACATAGAGTGTTTTCTTTACTTGAATCTCGAGAGGCAGGCAATATTAACATATCAAAGAGTTTTGGGTAAGCCATGTTACGATTTTTTTTTTTTTAACTTGACTGTAAAGACAAGGCAAAATTATTTAAGGGTTTTCCAGCAATGGAATGGTAAGAGCAGATGTGCTTTGTGGAGGCTGGATTTGAGAAAGGCAAGACTTGGGCTGGATATCAACTTAGAAGTGTGCTCCTGTGGTCTAGGCAAGAAATGGTGGCTGATTCTGATGATAGAAGCACTTAATAACTACAAAGCAAAGGGTGTGGTTTTGAGAGACATGGAGTAGAATTGACAAAACTTGGTTACTGGTATTAAGTAGGTGTTGAAGGTGAGGGAGTAACTGGATAAATGTTGGTGCCATTTTTCTTCTTAAGGAAAGAGAAAGTTTGGGGAATCAGGAGAGAAGCTCTTGTTTTTAACATGCTGTATTTGAGATCTATGTGTGAGCCTGGAAAAGCCTATGCTGTTTTAGAGGGAATGTAAATAAAACATGTTTATGAAGCTGATATATAACTTTCATTTTATTTGTTCCAAAGTGTCTTCCACTTTCTCTCTATAGCATCTGTCATCTGTATCATTTTTACATTAGCAGTGTTTGATATTTTCCTGTTACTAAAAATTATATCATGATGTAACTATTTGGACTAATTTCCATTTGCATATCAGTTTATACCTCTTAGGTCCCCGAAGACTAGGTAGAGCATCAACAAATGTGAAGCTTGTATCTGTAAGACTTTTTGTTTTCATTTTCAATGACTTTATTGAGAACATTTTGCAAATTAGATTTTACAGTTTAACATTTTACAGTTAGAAATTTTATCTGCTACTACATAAGTTGCAAACTTTTCAGAACATTACAGAATGTTTGAAATTTCTTTGGATTTTTTGGATTTTTTGGATTTCTTTGGATTTTTCTGTTCCTTGTTCAGCTCCTGAGATATATATATATATATTTTAAGTTATTTATTGGAGTATAGTTGCTTTACAGTGTTAGTTTCTGCTGTACAGAAAAGTGAATGAGCTATATGTATACATATATCCCCTCCTTTTTGGATTTCTTTCCCATTTAGGTCACCAAAGAGCACTGAGTAGAGTTCCCTGTGCTATACAGTAGGTTCTCATTAGTTATCTATTCTATACATAGTAGTGTATATGTGTCAATCCCAATCTCCCAGTTCATCAAACCTCCGTTTCCTCCCTTGGTGTCCATATGTTTGTTCCCTACGTCTGTGTCTCTATTTCCACTTTGCAAATAGGTTCATCTGTACCATTTTTCTAGATTCCACATATATGCGTTAATATGTGATATTTGTTTTTCTCTTTCTGACTTACTTCACTCTGTATGACAGTCTCTAGGTCCATCCATGTCTCTGCAAATGGCACAATTTCATTCCTTCCTATGGATGAGTAATATTCCATTGTATATATGTACAACTTCTTTATGCATTCCTCTGTTGATGGACATTTAGGCTGCTGTCATGTCCTGGCTATTGTAAATAGTGCTGCAATGAACGTTGGGGTGCATGTATCTTTTTGAATTATGGTTTTCTTCGGGCATAAGCCCAGAAGTGGGATTGCTGGGTCATATGGTAGTTCTATTTTTAGTGTTTTACAGAACCTCCATACTGTTCTCCATAGTGGCTGTATCAATTTACATTCCCACCAACAGTGTAAGAGGGTTCCCTTTTCTCCACACCCTCTCCAGCATTTATTGTATGTAGATATTTTGATGATGGCCATTCTGACCGGTGTGAGGTGATACCTCACTGTAGTTTTGATTTACATTTCGCCAATAATTAGTGATGTTGAGCATCTTTACATGTGCCTCTTGGCCATCTGTATGTCTTCTTTGGAGAAATGTCTATTTAGGTCTTCAACCCATGTTTTGATTAGGTAGTTTTTTTTTTTTTTTTGATATTGAGCTGCAGGAGCTCTTTGTATATTTTGGAGATTAATCCCTTGTCAGTTGCTTTGTTTGCACATATTTTCTCCCATTCTGAGGGTTGTCCTTTTGTCTTGTTTATGCTTTCCTTTGCTATGCAGAAGCTTTTAAGTTTAATTAGGTCAATGAATTTGGTAAAGTTGCAGGGTAGAAAATTAATACACAGAAATCTCTTGCATTCCTATACACTAACAACAAAAAACCAGAGAGAGAAACTATGGAAACAATCCCATTTACCCCTGCAACAAAAAGAATAAAATACCTAGGAATAAACCTACCTAAGGAGACAAAAGACCTGTACTCAGAAAACTATAAGATGCTGAGGAAAGAAATCAAAGATGACACAAACAGATGGAGAGATATACCATGTTCTTGGATTGGAAGAATCAACGTTGTGAAAATGACTTTACTACCCAAAGCAATCTACAGATCCAGTGCAATCCCTATCAAACTACCACTGGCATTTTTCACAGAAATAGAACAAGAAATCTCACAATTTGTATGGAAACACAAAAGACCCCAAATAGCCAAAGCAATCTTGAGATAGAAAAACGGAGCTGGAGGAATAAGTCTCCTGGACTTCAGACTATACTACAAATCTACAGTAATCAAGACAATATGGTACTGGCACAAAAACAGAAAGATAGATCAATGGAACAGGGTAGAAAACCCAGAGATAAACCCATGCACATATGGACACCTTATCTTTGATAAAGGATGCAAGAATATACAGTGGAGAAAAGACAGTCTCTTCAATACGTGGTGCTGGGGAAACTGGACAGCTACATGTAAAAGAATGAAATTAGAGCACTCCCTAACACCATACACAAAAGTAAGCTCAAAATGGATTAAAGACCTAAATGTAAGGCCAGAGAGCATTAAACTCTTAGAGGAAAACATAGGCAGAACACTCTGTGATATAAATCACAGCAAGATCCTTGTTGGCCCACCTCCTAGAGAAATGGAAATAAAAACAAAAATAAACAAATGGGACCTAATGAAACTTAAAAGCTTTTCACAGCAAAGGAAACCATAAACAAGAGGAAAAGACAACCCTCAGAATGGGAGAAAATATTTGCAAATGAAGCAACTGACAAAGGATTAATCTCCAAAATTTACAAGCAGCTCATGCAGGTCAATATCAAAAAAAAACAAACAACCCAATCTAGAAATGGGCAGAAGACCTAAATAGACATTTCTCCCAAGAAGATATACAGATTGCCAACAAACACATGAAAGAATGCTCAACATTATTAATCATTAGAGAAATGCAAAGCAAACTACAATGAGATATCATCTCACACCAGTTAGAATGACCATCATCAAAAAATCTACAAACAATAAATGCTGGAGAGGTTGTGGAGAAAAGGGAACCCTCTTGCAATGTTGGTGGGAATGTAAATTGATACAGCCACTATGGAGAATAGTATGTAGGTTCCTTAAAAAACTAAAAATAGAACTACCATAAGACCCAGCAATCCCACTACTGGGCATATACCCTGAGAAAACCATAGTTCAAAAAGAGTCATGTACCACAATGTTCATTGCAGCTCTATTTACAATAGCCAGGACATGGAAGCAACCTAAGGGTCCATCAGCAGATGAATGGATAAAGATGTGGCACATATATACAATGCAATATTACTCAGCCATAAAAGGAAACGAAATTGAGTTATTTGTAGTGAGGTGGATGGACATAGAGTCTGTCATACAGATTGCAGTAAGTCAGAAAGAGAAAAACAAATACCATATGCTAGCACATATATATGGAATCTAAGGGAAAAAAAATGGTTCTGAGGAACCTAGGGGCAAGACGGGAATAAAGCTGCAGACCTACTAGAGAATGGACTTGAGGTTATGGGGAGGGGGAAGGGTAAGCTGGGAGAAAGTGAGAGAGTGTCATGGACATATATATACACTACCAAATGTAAAATAGATACCTAGTGGGAAGCAGCCACATAGCACAGGGAGATCAGCTCGGTGCTTTGTGACCACCCAGAGGGGTGGGATAGGGAGGGTCAGAGGGAGGGAGACACAAGAGGGAAGAGATATGGAGATATATGTGTATGTATAACTGTTTCACTTTGTTTTAAAGAAGAAACTAACACACCATTGTAAAGCAATTTTACTCCAATAAAGATGTTAAAAAAAGACAACAATAGATGGATAAATTATTTTCTATGATAGGTGCCGATGTGTTTGGAAAAAATGAAGGAATAAATCAGGGCAAGCAGAATGGGAGGATGGTGGTAAAGGTGGGAGTAGGGAGAGAGCAGTTAGTAGTGTTAAGATAGATCTGCTTGAAAAATTGAGGTCCGAGCAAATGTTTGTAGGAGGTAAGGGTATTTGTTACCTAAGAGTACATTTAGAGGAAGAGTGTTCCAGCCAGAGCAATCAGCTAGAGCAAAGGCCCTAAGATGGGAATAGACCTGGGATAGCCAAGAAACAGCAAGGAGGTCAGTGGGCTGGAACAGGGTGTGCATGGGGGAACCAGGGTGTCAGTTGATATGGGGTCTTATAGATATTGTAAGAACTTTAGCTTTTACTATGAGTGAGATGGGAAAATGGCTAAGAGCAGAGCAAAGATATTTTCTGATTTATATTTTCAAAGGCTCACACAGGCTTCTTTACTAAGGATAGACAATAGATGGTCTAGTGTGGAAGCAGAGACCCCTTAGGAGACTTTTACAACTGCCAAGGTGAGAGATGATGGGGCCCTGAGTCAGCATCATAGTGATGGAAGCAATGAGAAGTGGCTGGACTCTAAACATATTTTGAATGTAGAGTCAAAAGTATTTGCTGTTGGTTTTGCCTGTGAAATGTGAGAAACAGAAAAGTCAAAAGTGACTTTAAGTTTCTTAGGCTGAGCAAGTAGTAGGATGGAGTTGCTTTTTACCAAACAGGGAATACTATAGAACAGTAGGTTTTGGGGGTGGGCTGAAAGATCAAGAGTTCAATTGTTGCTATGCTAAGTATGAGCTACTTATTAAATAACCAAGTGGTTAAAAATAGAGTAATGCTGAGTATATGAATATGATAACCCACACTCTAGTTTTTTCCTCATCATTTATTCATTTTGTTTTGTACCAAATAAATGGCAGTATATTTATAGCAGAAGCTCAAGGCAATATCCTTATAAACCTGACTCAGTGAGACTAGGTGTGCTGAAAGTTAATTTACAAAAGGCAGACTGGAGGACCTCACAGAGAATAATTCATATTAATAGAAGAGGCAAAGGAAACAAACTTGACCCAACAGCAAATTGCAGAATTGGCCCAATAGCAGAATTGGCCCCAGAGTGACAATTCCAGCTACAGAATGGTGTCCATCTCTCAGATTTGTTCCAAGTCCATCTTCTTCCCTCCTTACTTCCTTCCGTGGTAGGCTCATTTTTGAATATTATGAGAGTGAGGGTTGTGAATAAAAAGTTAAAGGATTACTTCCACTAAAGTCTCTGTAAGGTATTGGGACAGAAGAGATTATTACGTTGGTTCATTTATGACAGATTGTTATGGGTGAGAAAAGGGATCCATTTCTACTCACATTAGTATAGAATACTGAGTAGCTTTTGTACCTTGGTATTTACTATATCAGCATCAGCAGCGAAGGCCATAATAGGAAGTGCCAGCAGTGTCAAGTACAGGGGACCCGAGAACCGTGGTACCCAGTGGAAGTGGTAGCTGAGTCTAGAAAAGATGATGGTGCCCAGTCACAAGGTAGATGTTATGTACTGAATGTTAGTGTATTTGGTATCCTAAACCCAATGAGATGGGGTTGTGGGAGGTATTTAGGTCTTGGGGATGCAGCCCTCACGAATAGGATTAGTGTTCTTATAAGAAGAGAAACAGAGACATGATCTCTCTTTCCACCGTGGGAGGACACAATTAGAAAATGGCAGTCTTTAAAACCGGAAGATGGCCTTCACCAAGAATTCAAGCATGCTAACACCCTGATCTCAGACTTCCAGCCCCTAGAACTGTGAGAAATAATAGTTTGTTATTTAAGCCACCCGTTTTATGGCACCTTGTTGTAGCAGTCCAAACAGACTAAGGTAGTAGATCCCCAGAATTGTAGGAGATTCACAGCAGTACTGAGGGTATGTGAATGTATGTGTGTGTGTGTGTGTGTGTGTGTGTGTGTGTGTGTGTGGACTATGCAGACTGTTGGGTACAAAATAGCAGATGGGTTTGAGAACCAGAGAAATATAAGTTTTTTCTATCAAAGTGATTTGATTTTGGTCTCAGTCGGGGAGGGACTAAAAGAGTGAGTTTACATCACTTTTCACAAAAAAGATACTATATTTTTGGTCACCTTGGTTATTTAGCATAGGATGCTACTGAAACAAAAATTGTGAGCCTCATTTCTGAATGTGCCTTTGGGAAAGAGTTATTAGGAAAGAAGTATTAATGAGGTTCTACTTTGTGTAAGTGACTACTATAGATGCTTCATATAAGCTATTTCATGATACAAGCTACCATTGACTCAGTGAGTCCTGGACTATTATATTGTAGAAGGAAGGACTTGATTATAAAGATGATGATGATGATGATGACAGCAACTATTTTACAGAGGAATTTCTAAGGCATATACAGTTTGTTTTACATACATTATGCTATTTAATCCTTACAGCAATACTATTAGATCGACATCATTACACACATTTTACAAATGAGGAAACTGAGAATCAGGTAGGTTAAGAAGTTTGCACAGTTACATGGTTAAGCTGCAAAATGTTTCTTCAAATCTAGACCTTTCTGACTTTGAAGTCCACATTCTAAACCCTTAAGACAGCTGTTGTTTCAATAATGCTACACAAACCATCCCAGAATTCAGAGGCTTTCAATTACAAATATTTATTTTTCTCAACCTTGTATCTGTGGGCCTGCTGGGGCAGCTCTGCTTCAGGCTTTAGGTCAGTAGAGTTTGACTCCAGCTTTGGGTAGGGTTCATGTTTGCTCATGTATCTCATTTTGGGTGTACTAGGAGTGTACTTTCATCACGGCCATCAGAGGTGTCCAGGTGACCACATATAGTCATTCCTGGTAATCCTGGGGTTGTGGGGCGATTGGTTCCAGGACCCCCTTCAGATACCAAACTCCAGGGATGCTCAAGTCCCTTAGTTGGCCCTCCATATTGCATCTGTCGATTCAACCAACCGCAGACTGTAAACATAGTGCTTGAAATGTGGTTGGTTGAATCAAGGGATGTGGAACCCGTGGATATGGAGGACCCACTGTACAGTTTTTTCTGCTTGTGTCACATCCACAGACATTTCAAAGAAAGTCACACAGTCAAGCCAAATGTCACAGGGAGTGAGGAAGCATGCCCACAGTGGGGAGAACTGTAAAATTACATAGCTAAAGGAATAGACTGATGATTTTATAATACAGAAGGAGCAAAAAATTGAGATCAATAATCCAGTTTACCACAGTACTACATCACACTACTTTCCTGTTGAAAGGAAATTTATCACTGCTTCAAAAGAGTCATTCTAACTATATTATCCACTGATAGTGTTTTGAAAGTGTTATCTTTCTAAATGAAGAGCTGCATCACACAAAATATTAGATCTTAATACATGCTTGAAAAGGTTACTGATGAAAGTAGCCTAGTTAACTGGCAAATACAAAGACATATTTTCTACTTCTATTACTTATATGTGTTTCTCTGTGAATAAGATTAAATTACATTTTAACATTATCATTGGTGTCCAAGTTGGATCTCTTTATAGTTTCTGGACTTACTCCTCACCCACTCCCCATAATTGCTAATTTCATGTACATATGAATGTTTCTATAACACTGAGCTTTACCTTGTAAGTTTTTTCTATATGATAAGAAAGCAACTGTTTAATTCATCAAAATCAGAAAAACAATATGATCCAACAAATTATTTTGCCTCATACATACTAAACAGTATTTTTATTGATTGAGGCTTCTATTTTTCATCTCACGTGGTTATTATGACTTCACATAGACAATGCTTTTAGTTTATGGAGATTCTGCAATTCAGTACTGCTGGTACATCATTTAACTTCCAAGTTCTATGATTCTGAAATCTTCTAGGAAGTAAGTTTAGTAACTCTGAATTATTGTTTATTTCAACCCTGCCAGATGGACGTACATTCATCAACATTCAACTGGACTCTGAGGTTCTTTTCTTGAAAAATCTTCCAGCTGAGTCCCTAAATGTTTGTAGAACCTTCCAAATAAATCCAAAAGCATTTTAAAGGAGAGTCGTAGCACGGATTTTTGTTCTTTATTTGTATCTTTGGCTTTATAAGGGGTCCTTTTCAAGAGTGCACCATGGTGGAGCTACAGGTGGTTACGATAGAAGATAGTTTCTTGCAGAGAGAAAGCTTAGTTTAGACATTTCACTTCTTTAACATTTCTTTCCAACCTTCTATCAAAAGCATCCATTGGGGGGGTGGCTGTTAAAGCACATGAGGAATATGCTGTGAAAGACTGTCCACCTTTGATAGCTGAGAGCAAAAGTCAGTCAAAGATGACCTTTTTTCCTATTATGTAGCTCAGCTGAGGAACTTGCTTTTTGAACTTGGGCAACTTAGCTTCTTCAACCATACAGTCCTCTCAATAGCCCGTATATGACAGCCCAGCAGGTGAATTATTTGCTTCTCATTGTAAAAACCTGCAAAGTTCACCATGCAAAACACTCACAGTTAGTGGTGTGAAACACGCCTCCAAAAATTGGACAGCAGTCCTACGGACCAGGAAACAGGTCTTCTGTTCATTCTCTTTGAACCTGAGGACAGACTGGTTTAACTGTGCTCCTCCTGAGTGCTGGGCTCTGAGTCAAGGGCTCTGTGTATCAGCCTTGTGAAGCAGGTAGTATTCTTAGACCCATTTTATAGGTAAGGAATCTGAGACTTAGAGAAATTACAATTTTCTCAAGGTCACACAACTATGAAGTGGAGGAATCAGGCTTTTGACTCTAACATATGTTCATAACCACCACAACCTTCCTGACCCTGTCTCGCTGTAGTTCGCATTGGAAACACATCATACACGGGCAAGAGGCCACCAAAAGTGATTAAATGTCTTAATTTTAAAACCTTTTATGTATAATTGTGTGTGTGTGTGTGTGTGTTTCTGTACCAGAACTAATTTGAGGAAAAGTGTAAGGCTTTCCTAATTCCCCGAAATGTTGTTTCAAGAACAAAGGTCTGGAAAAAACAGGGGCATGGCCTAGAAATAAATAGCTTGTAGAAGCAAACCACTTGGATTCATATCCAGATTCCACCTTCCTAGATGACTGATCTTTGGAAAAATCACCTTATGTATCAGAGACTCATTTTCCTCCTCTGTAAAGTGGAAATATGTATATCCTCTCTTCGTGAGGAGTCAATGAGATAATACATGCTATAATATAGGCCTAATAATTGTGGGACTCTGACAGTGTTAATGACTTCCATTTTCTTTAATAAAGTATGCCCTGTGTGTGTGTGTGTGTGTGTGTGTAGAAGAAAGAGGAACTGTTTATCCCATCGTTTTGACTAGAATGTCAATTTGACTTTTATAAAATATTTTATAACAAATGATTCCTGGTGGAGTTGATCAGTGACCCATATTAAGAATATGAAAACAGTGGAGAAAAATGTTTACACCATTGCTTAATAGAATTTTTCATGGACCACAATTATATTAGTTATACATTGATACTTATGAGATTCTAATATGATTGCCTTATAGTAGACCTCTTATTTGCCAAATTTACCTCACTTGAGTTTTTTTAAAAGATATCATTGTTATAAGTTGTTTATTTTTTCACTAGGTAAAAGAACAACACTTTTATATAAAATTTTACATTGGGAAAGAGCAATAATGATACTAAATAAAACTATAGCCTTTCCCATGTATTTGACACTGCTAAGCATTGTGGCTTTTTTGATATTTCCAAAAGAAAGAAAAATTCAACTCTAACTTAAATTAGAAAACTACATATTAGCAAATGCATATAGTTATCTAGAGCTAGTCTAAAATTATAAAAACTACATGATAGTATTTTTAATTTGTTTGGGCACACATTATATCAGCATTTCTTGTAAAGAACATGTCCTTTCTCAATAAAAACCAATAGTTTTGTGAGTCAAAGACTTAAATCCTTTCTAGAGTATTGTTCATTTGACTCTTAGAAAGTGGAGTAATGTGTTGGGCCATAGAAAATGCTATAGATGGTTGAGGACTGAGATGCATTTGGCAGAATAATTTTGGCACCCATATTATTCACTAAGCAGTCATAAATGACTGAAAGAATTGAAAGAAAGACTCTAAGATGTCTGCTATTCTAGGTGATGGGAATTGTTGAGAAGGGGATGAAGAGGTCCTTTTATGGACCTTATATGTAGCCAAGTCAACTTTCACAGGTTTTCTCCTCCGTTTAATTATGGGGCTGACATTACATCTTCTATCTGCATAAAGGTTGTACAGGAGACTGTGATGCAACTATCTACATTATATTTTTTGCTTTATTTTAATAATACAGAGGTCTGACCTCATGTTAAAATAATAGGAATTAGCATCTAACCATGATTTTGGTTAATCTGAAAAGTTTCTCTGTATGCTAAAAGAAAAAAAAAAGAAACCCTTTTCTTAAAATTCCCAAGACTGAGTCATGTACTGGACAGGTCATTTAATTTGGCATATTTCATTGACCTTGACAAAATAGACCTTCAAATACCACTAAAAATCCTTAGCACTGGTCAGCTCTTCAGGGATTCAGGGTTTAAGACTTATTTAATTTTTGGCAAGAGTTTCTAACATGTCAGCTGAACAGATTTTCCATTCTGTGTTTTTGATCTCATAAAATCAGATTGCCCATAGCTGTGTTTTTGATCCCATAATTTCTTCTTTCACATTTATAGCTGTTTCCTGGTGAGGTTTGGGTATCTGTCTGTTGCACCTGATTAATGGGCACTTGGACTGACCTCAGAAAGGACAGAGTGAAATTTCATAGAACACTTTGGCATGTCTCTCTCCACCATTTCTCATAGACTCTGGACGTAAATAATTTGTTAGGCACAGAATGTGCAGAAATATAAAGAGGAGTGGCTGATGAGATAGTGAGTCAGGAGACATTATTATGTGCGGGCATCTGATGGAAGATTTAGGATGCCGAAGAGTTTAGTGTTGATCTGATAACAGAGAAGAAGTCCTTGAGTAAGGGAATAGTGTAATGAAAACTACATTTTATAAGAAGACCTTGATATAGTGTCTTGGATAAGCTAACATGGGAAAAAAGTAGGAAGCAATTACAAGTTATTATAGTATGGACAGGAGATAATGAGGTTTTTAATGATTATTTTAAGATTTCTCTGCTTAAGTAGAATATGATTAAAGGTAGAAATAATATTCTTTTCTAAATTTTTGAACAACTGGAAAACATAAAGATTTAGATAGTCTTGAAAAAATTGAAGTAATGAGTTTAAGGTTGTACTAATTTTCCCCTTCCATTTTCCATATGCTATACCTCTGTCTGTCTTGATTATACAGTTTCTGCCCTGAGTTGAATGATGTAGAAGTAATTTTAGGTTTCTATAATTAAACATTTTTACTTGAAAGAGAAGTTTTACGCTAAATCCGTAGTAATACCTATCTATCTGTGTTTGTTTCTTTCACTAAAAATGGTTTAACATAACACATAATTAATCTTTACCAACAAAAATACAAACTATAAAATTTTGAAATATGAATTTTATCCAGTTATACATTCATCATCATCTATTTGCTCATTCATTCAGCAAATATTTATATTCTTAAGAACTTGTAATTAGCATTTATCCAGCATTTCAGGGTGACTTTGAAAGGTAGATCCGTGTGGGTTTTGATCTTGTACGTCTGAGTTCCTCTTAGGATCCACTACTTCAAAATTCTCCCTGATAGTCTTAGATAAGACAATTGCAACCATATATACCACCTAGATTATACCCAGAAATTGAAATAGATTAAAAACTAGCTCAAAAAAATACGTTAAGGTTTGTTATCTCAAATGGTGGTATGTTTCTCTATTTCTTGCTAAACAGAGGCGTATGTTCACTAAAGAAGAACGGTAAAACCCAGCCTACTTCTATTATTTCCTGTCAACTCTCTAGACCTGAGCTAATTTACTAGCCACTAACTAAACGTAGCTAGTCTGAATTGAGATGTGCTATATGTATAAAATACACGACAGATTCTTAAGATTAGTACAAAAGAAAAAGTGTAAAATATTTCATTAATAGTTTTTGTATTGATTACATCCTTTTTTTTTTTTTTTTGGCTGTACCCTGTGGCTTGTGGGATTTCAGTTCCTCCACCAGGGATTGAACCCAGGCTCCAGGCCCTCTGCAGTGAAAGTGCAGAGTCCTAACCACTGGACCACCAGGGAATTTCCTGATTATATCTTGAAATAATATTTTTGAAATAGTGAGTTAAATAGATATATTATTTAAATTATGTCATTTGTTTATTTTTTAACATAGCTACTAGAAAAGCTAAAGTTCAACATGTAGCTCACATATTTTTACATGACGACACTACTCTAGATTAAATATTCTTGCGAATAGTTCTACAGATGAGTAGGCCTATGAAAATTCTGTTTGCCAGATTTTCTTTGGCTTTGTCCACAGTAAAATGCCACATTTGTTGGAGTCCACATCTATTCTACCAAAATACTACACTAGTGATTCCCCATATCATTAGATTATAGAGTAGAAGCATCTGTTTGAAGTTAGTACAAATGTGTATTTCTGTGAACACGAAACAGAAAAAAATGATAGGAAGGAGAGGCAGCTATTCCCACTTTTTAAGAAGAATCACTGATTCATTTCTAATTGGCATTGCTTGCTCTGTCTTGCCAGCTCTGTCTCAGTGCAATGCATTTGAGATGATTATCCTTGAGGATGGTTCAATCTGCTAAATGTCATCACATTTCACTAAATTCAGTGAATCTTGAGCAAGGTACTTTGATCTACATAATCTCAGTAATAAAAAACCTGAGGCCCAAGAGAGGAAAATCTTCCTCTTCTTTCTTTTACTTTTTTCGACCCCAAATTTATTCCACTTGATGAGATACATGTTGGAGTAGTCAATGCTTTCCCAGGGTAGACGAGTTGTCAACTCAGCCTCCACCTTTGTCCCAGACTATGACAACACAGACAAGTATTGTAGGAAGGTTGAACTGACCTCAATGACACCAGCCTTAAAAGGGAAACATGGCAACTTTTATTGAATATCTACTATGTGCCAGGAACTGAGGGCTATTTACACACCTTCTGTCAATTAATCCCTATTCCAAGCTCATGAGAATGTTTAATATAATAAAATAATATTTTTAATATTCCCATTTTATAGCAACCCCCCTCCCCCAAATATCAGATTCCCTAACTAGCAGTGATGGATCCTAGATTGGAAATCAGCTATCTTTAAGTCCATTCATGATTTTTCAAGTTATTATTTAGCTAAGAATGCATCCTCTGTTTCATTAGTTATTTGTCATCAATAAATTTATTAATAGACCCTCTTTAGGGTTTATTTATTATTTGCACTTCTTCCCCAACAATAAATAAGTTAGGATAAAAAAACAGATTATCTTACCTTATACTGTCTCACAATTACTTTTTAAGTAACATTACTTATAATTTATTCACATTTCACTAAATAGACTTCAGGATTGATTTTTACTTATCCTGAACAATTTCTGGTCATTTGTAAACTGTTACTTCTTTAAAAATAATACCTGGGACTTCCCTGGTGGTCTAGTGGTTAAGACTGCATGCTTCCAATGCAGGGGACATGGATTTGATCCCTGGTCGGGGAACTAAGATCCCACATGCTGCAGAGCAGCCAAAAAATAAAAACGAAAAATAATGCCTAACTGGTATATACGTTTTTAACTACATGCCAGGAACAGTTTTCAACACTTTATATATATATATATGTCTTCTCATTTAATTATCTGCCAAATCCTATGATGTAGATATCATTATCTCCATTTTACAAATATTGGAGGTTAATGACTACTAAGTAGAAGAGCCAGAATCAAGACCAGGCAACCTGGTCCAGAGTTTACATGTTAACTTCTATGTTATTCTGCTATTTTCTAATTAACAGGTTACCTACTCTTTACAGTTCTCTCTTCAGAAATACTTCAATTTATTGCCAGTTTCCATTTCCCAGGAAGAATAATAGAACCAATCAGAGAAACATTGTGGAACATGAACTGAATTTAAGTAGTTAAATTTTGAAACAGAAGCAAATATTTAGATTATTTTTAATGTTTCCTTCTGCATCTATATTTTGTGAATTACATATATTCTTAACTATAAGTATTCAGTAAGAAATCAAATTCAATTCAGATTTACCTAGTCTTGACTTAAATTAATGTTAAAACTATTGAGGAATTCTTGTACATTGCCAGTGGTTGGTATTTGCATTTTTCTCTGGGTTTCGCATCTTTCAGATCAAAAGACAGAATAGAATACAGTAGTGGAAAGACAGAATCCCCAGGCCCAGTCTCTGCCAAGCCTGAACACATCAGTGACAGTGTTGTGACAAAAGTCACATCTAAACCACTAAGATGTTTCAGTATTAAAGTTGAAAACACCAAATGGGAAGGAAAATGGCAAGATATTCTGAGCTTAGACAGTATATGAAGGCTTCTCAAGGTGAATGAGGCAAGCTGAATTTTCAGCTCTTTTTAAAGATGTCTTCTGTACCGTATTTGCAGAGGTATCACACACAACCTTCATTCAGTTGACCAGTTTTGCTTAGTTTGAACGAGTTCTTTTATCTACTTTAATTCCTTTGACTAGTTGACGTTCAAAATGTGCATCAGATCAGATGTATCTTTGAGCAGAGATTTCTCTTTACTTTCATAAAATGTACCTCAAAGTTTATTAAAGGCTTGCAGTGGCATTAAGAACTTTGTTCTCAAAATGAACAGTAAATTGCACAGAAAATGGTCTTTAATTTTTCTGATCTAATTTTGGAAGTAATTTCCTGAGTATTTTCCGCATTGTTCTGAGAATATGTGGAAAGTGGTGCAGAATTTAACAGATGAAAGGATTTAATGTAAAGCCTATTTCCTTAAAGTTTCTGTGCTTTGAAATGTCTTAACATTACAGCTATTTTTTATTTTGAAGTGTTATGTATGAAATTTTAATTCAAATGTAACAGTCCTCTAATTTGAGTTTCTTTCTATTGTGAGTGTGAGTTTGAAGAAAGTAAAGGCAAAGCAGCTTAAAGTATATATTGTGCTGAAATTTGGTTGTTATATTGGTAATGACAATCAGCTTCTGTATTTGTCAGAGAATTGAAGGTTTAATTGCCAAGTTGTGATTCAAACAATTCTTCAGGTTTTATAACATTTATACTGGTTTTTGCCTGTTCCTGGAGTTCAGGTTGTCTCTCCTATTCAGTTTCAGTCCCCACTAAACACATTTGGGAGTGTATATGTTATCAGGCATCTATAATCTCTCTACATTTGTGCACCTGCAAAGCAAGATCATAGAACAAGCTTAACTACCTAAAAACAGTAAGGAAGCATTCAATCTATAGACTAGAGGTGCTATACCATCATTCTACTAAATTCCAAAACTTCAAAATATCTGTGCAAATAAGCAAACACCTCAACAAAATATCATAATGAAATTACTGCATTTTTTTCTCTTTTCTTTCCCTGCTGAAGACTCCCATGTCACTTGGTTTAAAATTTTCCAATTTCGGCCTTCTGCACCTTGATATATCCTTTGCAATGACCTGGAAAGCACAGTATGATCTGACCCCTGCCTACCTCTTAGAACGTATCTCTGTGATTCCCCCACTGCTCTCTCTGTCAACACATTGACCCTCTTTCTGTTCTGACTGAGGGTCTTGGCATTGGTTATTCTTTCTAGCCCAAATATTTTCTCTTAGATCTTCTCATGCCTAAGTCCTTCTTACCATTCAGGTTTCAGCTCAAATATTACTTTCTCAGGGAAGTATTATCTCTCTACTCACTTTGAAGTAACTGCCATCCCTACCCTAAGTCACTTTAAATGATCTTGTTTATTTCCTTATTTTCTTTCTTCTCTCATTATATTCAGTTCCATGAGATCAAGAATCTTATAATTTTTGTTAATCCTTATATTTCCTTATACTTCCTGGCATATGGTAGGTACTAGGAAGTGGATAAATGGATAGAATAGGCACAACACAACTTACACTTTACATAGTGGCTGGATGGATCTGCTTTGTCTTTGCGCAGGATTTGTGTAAAGGTTGTAAAATAGCTTTCATCAGAGGAGACAAAAGGACTGCATTCATTAGTGAATGAGGAGCTAACAAGTCTTTTTTTTTTAAGATATATATTTTTTTAAATTGGGGTACAGTTGTTATACAATGATGTGTTAGTTTCTACTGTACAGCGAAGTGGAGTTCCCTGTGCTATACAGCAGGACAAGTCTTCTTAAATAAAAATTTACAAACAGTTCTAAGGCAAAAGGAGACAACATTAGTCACGTGGTAGCACCTCTGAAGATTAAAGATGAAATGAAATTAGACTAATTGCATGAAGGAGTTTCTTTGTTTGACGGTAATCATTATTTGGAATCACCTACACCCCAAATCTATCTTACTAGATTTCAGGAAAAGAAAGACAATTACTTGGGCACAAATCTATTTTCTTCCTTTCTTACTGTAAAGCTTCAGTGCTTTTGGTTTGATAAATTGTCTAAACTACCTGGCTGGCTTGAAGGGAAAGTTATGTTTTTACATTTATATTAAACAAAAAACTTGGGCTTTAAAAATAAATCATCACATCTGATGGTACTGCCTCTCTTTCATTTGTTTGCTATCAAGTGTGAGTTAAAGGTTACATGCAGAACAATCCCAGGAGAGCAATTTACACTTCAGGTAGCAGCAAAGCCCTGTAACCAATAACCATCACAAACAGAGGAGCTGTCAAAGACCAAATTTATTGCTCCCATCCCCAGAGTCCTTTTGTTTTCAGAAGACACTGAAATATGTTCTCTTTTCTTAGCCCACAAGAATTTCAAAGGTGTCCTTTGACCTGTCTTTTGGCACCATACAATAAATACAGAAAATTCCCCAACACTGCCTTAAGATCACATATTGGAGAAAAGAGAGTGGGCACACAGATGTTATACTGAATGACAATAACTTTATTGTCTTAACACTTTTAAAATTTGGTGCAGGGTGTGGACTCAGCATAACTTTTGGTAGGCAATGTTTCCTCATTATAAGCCTTCCCTAGGAAAATAATATAAACTGTGCCTAACTCACTGCCATTCCTGGCTTGGTGCTAGTGTCTCCCAGGGCCTGTTATTACTATGTACATTTAAGTTCATGATGAATTTTTTCTAGCCTTTTCTTCAAAGTTTTACCTTTCTAGTCTTTCCAAGTGACTATAATAATATTCAACTTTCTAGCTGTGTGACTTTTAAAATTCCTTTAATTTTTCTGGACCTAAATATTCTCATTTGTAGAATATTGCCACTGAAGGCATTATCTGGGATCTTTCCCAGCATTAAAATATAAAGTTAAAGTAATCAAGGAACTTCTCCACATGAGTAAGCTCCTTCTGACAAGATACTAGTAATATTAACATATGTAACCTGCATGTCACTTTTCATTCAGAAAGAAGTGGATTAACTGTTTTTTGATAACTTCTATGAGCAGTTTTTACTAAATCAAAGAAGGCATTCAGGGGCTTCCCTGGTGGCGCAGTGGTTGAGAGTCCGCCTGCCGATGCAGGGGACACAGGTTCGTGCCCCGGTCCGGGAAGATCCCACATACCGCGGAGCGGCTGGGCCCGTGAGCCATGGCCGCTGAGCCTGCGCGTCCGGAGCCTGTGCTCCGCAACGGGAGAGGCCACAACAGTGAGAGGCCCGCATACCGCCAAAAAAAAAAAAAAAAAAGGCATTCAGGATAAAAGCATTATAAATGTAACAAGGATTCTAGCTTGAGCACAAGCTGGTCTTTCAATATGGCAAACAGCAGTGAGGACAGGGGCCGAAGTGGGAGACATTAGATTACATTAACTGAGGAAGTGAGATGATCCTTTACAAAGAACTGGCCTTGACGAAATCCATCAGGGAAATAAACTTTTCCCAGGAGCAAAAGTTTTGGCAGCAGAGGAGAGAGCCTATTCTGAAGATAGTTGCAAATTTTTATTTGAAGGCATTCCTGATCCGTGGACCTATGTCTCTGTATTAAGAATAAAAAGTGCTGTGATGAAAAATAGACTTGTTTTACTAAAATATGTAGACTACTGGGGCATGGCCCTCCAACTTGTCCCCACCAGCAAAGCATAACAAAGAGGGTGGTGTTACTCCCTCCCCTCTATTACCACAGCAGCGGACCTTGAGGGCTTCATATATTGATCGTGTTTTCCAGCAAGAGACAACAGAGAAGGAATAACACCAAGTGAGAATGGATTTCCTTGTGAGAATATGGAAGACATCTCCTAGGAATTCCTCAAATACAGCTGGGGGAAACTTCAATGGGTTGATGTTCAGCCTTGGCCAATAATCTCAGAACCAGTGAAAATTTCAGTTGTTGCCATTAATTGGACCTCATTTGAACACTGTAGAAGCTCAGGGTACTAATATATACATGAAGCCCGCTTGCCCAAAACCAGGAGGTATGAATTTAATGCAATCATGTATGTTCAAAACTTACCAATAGGTATTCAGATCTTTGGAGAAAATTTTTAAATTTCCATCATTTAAATATTAAGTTTTCAGCCAACAAAAATTGGCTTTTAGCAATAATTGCATAAATGATTGCCCAAAGCAGTATGGCATCTAAAATATACAAAGATCAGGGCTTCCCTGGTGGCGCAGTTGTTGAGAGTCCGCCTGCCAATGCAGGGGACACAGGTTTGTGTCCCGGTCTGGGAAGATCCCACATGCCGCAGAGTGGCTGGGCCCGTGAGCCATGGCCGCTGAGCCTGCACGTCCGGAGCCTGTGCTCCGCAACAGGAGAAGCCACAACAGTGAGAGGCCCGCATACCGCAAAAAAAATTAAAAAAATAAAAATAAAATAAAATATATGAAGATCAGTCATGAAATATATATTAGAGCAGATGGCTATGAGGAGAGCCAATCAGACAGAATAATAAACAATACAAATTTAAAAATTCATAGTTAATTAAAGAAGATTAAGGGTGCTTAAAGGGGACGTAAAGACCTAGGGAGCTTCTCAAACAAAGGTTTAGTATGTTGGTGCTATACCATGCTCTCCTCTCCAACGTGGTGCTAGTGAAAGGACAGTGATGTACAGAATAGATGAAAAGACTTCATTAGAATTCTATCTTTGATAACCCAAATCCCTTGGTTCAACATACAGGGGCAGAGTGTCATAAATTCTTGTGTAGTTTGATCTGGGTATTCGTCTCTTTTATTCTGCTCTATGCATTTGGATCCCATTAACTTCTAAAAGGACTTTCATGCACAGATGATAATAAGCACATTTAAGGGGCACAGTGACTTAGTGTACTTTATAGTCTTCAACTCTGGGAAACACTGCTTTAGAGAATGTTAATTCTCAAGGGCTTTGCCTTTAGCAGTTATTCTTCAATCAATATTTGTAGAATGAATGAAAAATGTTTGGATAGAAAAACAAATTGTTTCCCCTTAGATTTAAAAGTATTTTACACTTATATTTCAAGGGTCACCTGCTAAATCTTATCCATTTTTCAAGATGCACCTCAAATTAACATTTATATTCATCATCTATTCATTTATTTATTCAAATAGTCAATATTTATTGAATACCTATAGGGTTCTAGCTGTTTTGTTTGATACTGATTAATAAAACATAGTCTTTAAACTTGATGGATTCACTGTTTAGAGAGGAAACTAAATATGTAAATCATTTACGTAGTACAATGAGATAATTACTATAATAAAAATATGTACACATTCCAGGTGAGCGTGAAAGAAGAAATTCTATCTCTGCTTAATTGGGGTGAAAGGAAAAAAAGTATCATGAAAGGAATCAGAGAAGATAACTCCTGAGCTGAATCTAAAATACAGCTTCGCAACCATGAGCTGCAGACCACATCTACCCATGTCTGCTTCTGTATATAAAGTTTTATAAGAAAGCTGTACCTATTCATTTAACACAAAGTATATGCCTACTTTCATGCTCCATGACAACAAAATTGAGTAGTCGTAACTGTGACAGTATGGCTGACAAAGCCAAAAATGTTTACTCTCTGGTCCTTTATAGAAAAAGTTTGCTGACATCTGGTCTAAAAAGGTTGGTTTTGCTTGGGCCAAGATTAGACAAAGTAGTATGTCCGGAGGCTTGGAGACATGATGAGAGAACATGGGTGATTAGAATAAAGATTAAGGGTTCAGGAGACAGTAGGTAGATCATTTTGTGAAGTGAAGGTGTCACAAAAGAAGCAGAGGAATAAAGATAGAAGGGTCATTTGAATCAAAATTATAGAAGATTTTAAATGTTGGTGACACTTTAAACTTTCTAGGGAGAGCATAGCACTGATCTGGGGAATGTTTATAGTTCTCTAACTCAGCCTTTAGTGAGAAGATTCCATACATGAGAGTAGTTTCAAAAGAGATTTGTGCTCAGGCAAAAGAGCAATAAAGTGATATTCTTTAGTCGTTGACTCATCTTTGGGATTATGCATTTTTAGAATGTCATGTGACAGGTATGGAAAGATAGGCCTGGGGTTGCCTGTCAATATGGGAAGAGTTTCTGGCCAAGGAAAATCCATATGAGAACCAGAGTAAAGGAGGCATCATCTAGGGTACTTTAATTGGCCAAGTCTGGGCAAAGTCATCCTTGTGGTTTAAACGTGAGCCAGGTCAGTTCATCATATAAGAGTTTAGGGGTGGGCTTCCTTGGTGGCGCAGTGGTTGGGAGTCCACCTGCCAATGCAGGGGACACGGGTTCGTGTCCCGGTCCGGTAGGATAACACATGCCGCGGAGCGGCTGGGCCCATGAGCCACGGCCGCTGAGCCTGCGCATCCGGAGCCTGTGGTCCACAATGGGAGAGGCCACAACAGTGAGAGGACTGCGTAAAAGGAGTTTAGGGGCAAAGCCTTGACAAGATATACATTTGAGGATATAGGATTTGGGGGTCCTAGATCTTGCCTACCTGTCACCACTTTTCACTTCAGAGACATAAAAATAACAGAGGAGGCACAGAGATGTGTGCTTTCAACCCCCTCCTCCCCATACAAATGGTGCCTGAATCCAGAAGAATGGCTCCAAAACCAATTAGTTCACCAGAATCAACTGGAGGGCTTCTAAAAAGTGTACACTCCTGGGCTATACCCCAGACCTGATTCAAAATTTCTGAGTATGGATCCCTGAAATGTTTACCTTTCCAAAAGCCCCTTAGATGATTCTTATGACTTAACCATTTTGATACAACTTTTGGGAACCACTGATCCCCAAGACAGTGTCTATACAGCATCACATAATCGACACTTGTGTCCTTTTCACACAACGCTAGAGTTTTGCTATGTATATGCTCAGTCACGTGACTAATGGAAAGTCTAAAGAAATAGTTTGATAACCAGTATAAGAGCCACTGGAAATTTTAATTAGGGAGTGATAGGAACTTGGGAGTGATATGTTCTATGATTATTATTAATATGGCAGAGCTGTATAGGTGGATTAGTGAGAACAAATGATTATGCATAGATTCAAGTCATAGAATTAATGGAATTAATTCTATGGAATTAATTCAAGTCATGGAATTAATTTTAACCTCATTTTAATTTAACCTTTTATATATATAAGATTTCTTCCACAAATTTCCTAACTGATGGCTGTTAGGGAAAAATCTAAATTCTTTTAGGAAACCTCACTGCTACTTGTGGAAGACCATGACACTCTTAGATATAATGACAGAAGTATCTTTCTTATCCCAAGCCAAAATGTGCCCCTGTATTTTCCACTCAATGATTGTAATTTATACATCCTTGAAAGAAATCAATGTCTTCCATTTTAATTTACTTCTTATGCTTCTCCTCAGCCTTTTCTTTTCCAATCTAAAATGCCTAGTTTTCCGAGCAAAGAGTATGATTTTCAAATTTCTTATCACTTGGTCCATGACCTTTTGAACATACTTTAGAGCAATATTTCCCAAAGAATGCCCTTTGTGATACTATTTCTGAGAACTCCATCTTTAAAAAGGAGTGCCGTGGTCAAATTCATTGCTGAAAGACTGAAAACCATACCTTCTTAGAGCTTCACAATGCACACTAGCACAGGCATTTTCCAAGGGAAACTTCATGAAAGAAAACTGTTTTTAAAATGGCATAAGTTTAATCTGGTATTTTTCAAACTCATTTGATCACAATAGCCTTACTTTCTAATAATGTAGTAATACTCCATTGAACACATTGCAATAAGGACTGCTGTGTGTTGCTGACATTCCTCTTTAAATGTCAGGTAAAGGTAAAAAATGCAACATTCCAAATGTCACCTTATCTCTGCTGAGTTCAGACTTTCTCTTTTTTTAGATGTGAACACTCTGTTCTTCTTTGGAAATGTTCTTTTCAATATAGCCCATGACCACATCAGCATTTTTGAGTATTTGTATTATCCTATTGACTCACTGAAATTCTGGTCAACTAATGTCATTAAGGCTTTTCACATTAAATGCTGTCAAATTAGGTCATTCTTAGCCTTCCCTCTACTTGATAAAATAAATAAATGAGAAAACATATTCTTATTAAAATTTGATTCATTTAACCCCAGAATTTCATTTCTGGGAAATAATTTTAAATCTTGATTTGGTGAACTGATGCTCTCAGGGATATTTCATCTGAAATATGTCTTCTACACTTTCATATCAGTCTAGGTCTAAGTTTTAAGTCATGTAGGACTTTCATTTCTCTTAGACATGGATTTGTTTTTTATAGCACTCTTTGGCTATAGTTGCTTAACTAGCTGTATGTCCACTTAACTACAAATTCTTGGTTCTCATTTCTCTACTTTACTCACAATAGAATGTGGAAGACTTCCTAATGCCTGGCTGAAGTTGATGCACTAATTCCATATCACTCAATTCTAGCCTCTGAGGGGAGTGGCTTTTCTGTATTGTATTCCATGGAACCCCAGCCCTTTGGCTTTCATCCCTTTTTGGTATTCTTGACAGAGATTCCAAGTATTATGTCTGGCCTAGTAGAAGGGATTAACATTTTGTCTTGCTTTATTACTACTCTATGTTTAGTGTCTGTGATGATGTAACATGATGATGTGGAGAGATTTTTTCATGTATACATTTTCCATTCAAGTAATGACATATGTTGATTTTAAAAAGAGACAACAGACACAGTGTTTGTTGGAATTCTAAGTGTGAGTTCTGCTAGTAAACATTTTGAATCGATTTGTGTGAAGTGTGTGTTAAGACACTCTGAAAATGAAAGTCACTATATCTAATTTTAAATAACTATAGAATTGACAACCCAAATTTCTCTCTCTCCCTCTCTCATCAATAGACCTAGTAGTAGGAAGAGTAGGGGCCAAAATTTACTTGTGATGGAACCTTTCTCTCTAAAGACATGCTACAAAACAAGAAGCATCATTGGAATTCTTTCTGACCTTTAGTTTCCCATGTGACAATGAAGAGTACAAAGGTTTGTACTCTTTGCACTTTCAAGAACCACTTGATCTCTGGGCCTTAAAGTTGCACTTAGTTCTAGGTGACTATGACCCCAAACTATTTTACTTACGGCAAAAATTATCTTTTAAGGTCGCTGCTGACCATTCAATATACTTTGGAAAGATACCTATGACCTACTCTTAAAAGGTATAATATCTGCTCCATTGTCAGATGCAGAAGTTATCTTTGCAATCTCCCCAGTCATCTTACATTACCAGTGAGTGAATATGATGAGAAGAAAATAGTGACGAAAAATGCTGTTGTTTAAATTAAAGAAAAATCCACTTAAACTTCTCTAAACAGAAGCAAATTATAGGCTTTCAAGCTGAGACATAACCTGTCTATTTATCAGCTTAAACTGAAATCCACATGGAAGATGGAAAGAGGATTTTGAGTAAAAGTCATCTCATAATGACTTTAAGTCATTATAGTCATAATGACTATAAGTCATCTTATAATCTTTTCATTAACTCTGTCCCCCAACATTACTAAGGATTTTTCTTTTAGAAGGAATAGAATTTTTAAAAATTGAATATTACTCTGAGCATCCATATGTATCAGCTGCTTTTAAATATCATTCCTTAAATAGAGAACAGGATATAAATCTCTATTATTGGAATCAATGAATACATGCTATTAAATATGGCTGATTTTTAAAGATGGAGTTCTGGTAATGTTTTCAGGAATGTTTTGTGAGATGATTCGCTGACATAGGTAATTAAGAGCTAAAAGGAGAAGAAACAGAAGAGTTGAAGGTGTGAGGAGTAATAGATGTGTTTGATCCCCAGCCTGTAAAGGTGAGCAGTGACTCAGCTTTAAGTGGTATTTGACTCTGTGTTTTTCTTTTAGTGATCCTGACATATTTTATGCTGAAGAACACATACATCCATCTTTGCCGTCATGCAACTGGAATCTAGCCATGCAGAGCAAAGTATACAGTTTAAGAATAATTGATCAGAATATGATTCAGCATTACTGCAGCTATAAAGTAGACAGCAAAATGCATTGATTTTGATGAAAACAGATGTAATAATTATAATTATTGCAAGTGATTGTTGTCTCAGAGCAGCCTGTTTATGATAGATTAGATGTTGCAATAAGCAGAGGCATTGGCTTGATCTCGAAGACTGTATAAATGATTAATCTGATACTGATTCATAAAAGAGCAGTATTGTATAGTGAGGATGACTTTTCATTAAGTTGAAATGTAAAACAGATCAAGATAAAATATAATCATGGAAACTACCTTGCTAATTATGAGCAAGGAGGATCAGGAAGTAATATCCGAATGACTTACCTTTTATTTTTTTAAAAAAAAATTTTATGACTAACCTTTTAAAGACTGAAAATAGATTGCATTATTGGTTATCCATATAGAAAATAATCTAGAGAGCAAAATTTTTAAAAAATAGTTTGTTGGGAAGTGCAAGTGTAATAGTGTTATACAATGAAGTTGAGATCTGTTCTGTAACCATTATACTAGGACCTTCCATAAACTGGAGATAGGTCTTGAATCAAAGGTGGATGGAATGTTAATGTAGCTTTTCCATAAATGCTTACTGTTCAATGAAAAAAAGATAATTTGAAAGGTCACAAAGACAGGTTTGTGAAGAACAGAAACTTTAAAGCAGTTCTAGGGGAAAGGGCCTATATTCCTTGGTTATTTGTTTTCTGGATTTTTCTGTTCTTCACCTTCATATATGCAAATTTAAGTCCATTTTATTTATCAGTACCTTTCAAAAGGAGAAAGTTATTATATAAAATAGTATACAGAAAAAGATTGGGGAATAAAACATATAAATTTTAAAGAATAAGATTTTTCAATTAATTTTGTGATATGTATACTCAAATAAAATAAATGAGTATGCTAATGCAAATACGTTAACTTTCATCAATATACATTGTTTTTACTCTGGCAATCTCCAGTAACTTCTAGTCTATCCAACTAAGCATGCTGAGGACAGTGATTTTCTGAATGATTTTGTGTCCTTCAAGATTTGTAGCACAGATTCTAAAGACTATTTACTATGTCTCTAGGACTAGGCATACAGGTGGTATCCAATAGGTACTTTTTGGGGACTGATTCATTAAAAAGGGATTAGTAGAATGCCTCCTTAGCATTGCTATTATTCCATTAATTTGTATTACTGTATTTCAGGAATAAAATGGCATTTTTTATTCTTTAAAAATCAATTATTTTCAATAATTCATGTTGGCTCTCTCCACATTTGATTAGAATCGATTTGAGATTCCTCTATCCTTGGGAGAGAAGTAATAGGAACACCATAGAAAATCATAAAATTTAGGGTAGCTCTAACATGATTTTTGGGTTTTGCTTTTGCTTGAGAACAGATTACACAGATTTTATGGATCCATGCAAACTATTTCTTTCAGTTATTCCTTCTTCCTTTATTCATTAAGTCATTAAGTCAGCTCTTTACTAGGCACTTCTATGGGCCAGGCATGCAGTAAACATGAGATTTTTCAACTAAGCCGTGAATCCAGAACCACTACAGAAGAGCGTGTGCTCTCCAGGACATTGATGAGGGGTCTTAAGGGAACTGAAACTGTAGAGAAGAGCCTAACACCGTGACCCAGGAGCAAGAGGCAAAGAAATTGTGTCAAGTTAGATATCTCATGGGCATGAAGCTCACCAAGGTCATGAAGGGGTGGTTCGTTCTTTTTTACATTGCAGCCATCACATTTTCCAGTTTCCAGACCATCACACGTGGTTAATTTTGCCTGAAGTGCTTGTTTCCCCTCTTCTTCCAAATAACTCCACATCATGCTTGTGTCTCAGCCTGAGTTCCATATCTTCAAGGAGACCTTCATTGACCCCCTAGCCTAGCTTAGACTAAATTAAGTCCTTTTGATATATGGAAATATCACCCTTCATTTCTTTTTTCTTTTCAATTTTACTACAGTCATTCCATTTCTGAATGTTTGATGTCAATTTTTCTTGCTCTATTTTCCTTTTTTTAAAAAGACTGTATTAACTAGGATAGACTAGATTATGTTATACTAACAATTAATTTCAGTCTCAGGTACGTAATACAAAGAAGATGTATTTCTTGCTTGTGCTTTGTTTTTAGTGCCGGTCAGAAGTGTGTTCAGCTTTACACAATCACTCAGAGACTCAGGACAGTCGAGGCAGGCTCCACCAAATATTGCAGACAAACCTACTAGAACAGTGTTGTAGTTTTTTTTTTTTAATTTATTTTTTGTTTGGTTTATTTGTTTGTTGAGTTTATTTTGTTTGTTTGTTTGCTTATTTTTGGTTGCTTGATCCAGGGAATAGTTCAAGGTCTTGTCATTATCCACTGGCTGGATCTAGTCACATAATCCTGTTCAACTGGAATGGGATTGAGAAATGTAATTCTCCTTGTGCCCTGAAGGGAGAAGAACCTGATATTGGTGAATGAAGGCAATCATCTTTGAATTGAAATCCCTAAAAAAAACAATGGTGAGAAGGAAATGATGTCCCAAATTAGGACCAAAATTGAGAGAGAATTTTTAGCTATTCTAATTAGCTTTGGTCCAATTATACCATGTACTACTAAAAGGATTTGCCTTGGGGATTGCTAATTCATTTTCAGCGGTTATTAAGTAATTGTTTGGAGTAGAAGAAGGTTAAGAGAAATTGAGAGGGGCAAGCATAATCCCTTTTCTAAAAATTTGTATGAAATGGAGTTCATAAACTATAAACTGATGGACTATTGCAGGGGTTGTTTATGGAAAGTTGCAGAAACTGTGGTCCACAGACAGGTGCTTGTCTGCAGAACGTTACTGCTCCACGTGATAAGTAGAGAAATAGAAGCATTTCGAAACTTTTGCAGACATTTGTCAGAGAATTTTACATCTATCAAATCTAATAATAATTTTAAAATATTAAAATAACTAAAAACACACTTGCATTTTGTGTCTGCTTTTTATGTGATTTCATTATTCTAGCCAATCATTTTTTATTGTATTTTACAAAAGTTTCAGTCCATGATAGATGGAAAAAGAAAAAAAAAAAAACAGACTGGTTTATCACCACAGATGATTTGTGAAGCACTGGTTTGAGCACTTACTGAAGGATATGAAGGAAAGTGATCACTGGGAATTATCCTGTGTTGATACACTAAGATAAGCAACTAATATCAGTCCACACATATTTTTCTTTTCAATAAATGATCTAGTAATGTTGGAGAAACACAGTACATTTAGTGTATATGGATTTTGGCACATTGACAAGTTTCTCACTTTTTTGGAAAAGTCATTGAAATATGGGCTAGGTACTAACTTTATTAAGTAGGTTATCAGTTAAATCCTCACAACTGAGAACACTGGTTTACATGTCAGTGTCCGCCTCTCCAGTTGCCTCTCCACTCTTCCTGAACACGACTTCACCTTCGATGGCACATCCAGGTCCTCTCTACATTTGTAATCCCCTATTTTTCAATGGTACTTTTGCAACAGGTCTGAGGTGTGGAGAATGAGAAGTCAAATAAAGTAATTTTTAACATTTAAAGGAAAAGATGGGGGAGACCTATGTAAAGCATACATAATAAAGCATATATACTTCAATGGACAGAATTAATTGTGTAATTTGACTATCAAAATAATGAAAATAATCTTAGATTGCTTTATTAGGAGATGTATTGACCTATTAATTTATATGCTACCTTTCTGCCAAACTGGATTGTCAGTTTGCTATCCATATATCTTTAAAAATATCAAACTATTGAAGTAGGTTCAGTACATTTTATTACATATTGTAGTATTGTAAGAGGTAGGTCTAAAATTTGTTTCTGAGCTATCCAGTAACCAGAACAAAGAGAAAAGTAAGAATTATGAATAAGATAAAAGTAAGGCTTTTTTCCAGGAAAAACCAAACTTCTTCCCAAAAGCCATATGTAAATTGTGTGATATAGTGGCCAATGTTCACTAATAAATATGTAAAATAAATATAATTTTGAGTTTATATTTCTTTTTCTTGCTGTAGCTCTTTGGTTGTCTGGTTTGAGCAAAATGTCACAAAACACATCTAAAGTAGGTTCTCAAGTTTTAGATTGCCTAAGGATTGTCTGGGGAGAGTCTGACTCAGCAGATCGAGGGTGGGGTTCAGGAATCTGTGTTATTAAAAAACATCTCAGTTGATTCTGATTCCCATGGTCCAGAGACCACAGTTTGAGAAACAGTGATCTAGAGGAGTCCTTGGCAATTTTCCATGTGGGTGGTTTATCACAATTGACCCTTAGATAAGAATGGCTGCTATTTGTGATTCTGCTATTTGGCAAACATCTGGATTGCATTAATCAAATCTTGCTAATTCAGGAGACAGCCATGTAAAATTTGACCTTAAATGCTTCCTCTTAAATGTACTTTAAAAGAAAAACTAGTTTTGCCCTCCAATGTATTTCTCTGGGCTCTCTGTAATCAATAAATACCATAAATGTAGGATTCTTATGAAAGTGAGAGAGCCTACACAGAAAACTTCACATGGAAAACACTGATATGAAGGATTACCTGAGGAGTTTCCCAGGTAATATGGAAGAATTATTTAGAATTTAACTTAAAGGTCAAATTGACAAATACCTACTACTTGACCATTTAAAAATGAAGTTTTATGCTTTAGATCAGATTATTTAGAATATTTAGTAGTCTTTTATTTATTCTGTAGCATGGTTATATTGTGCAAGAAGTAAATGGGCTAGTGTCTTTTTTTTAACTGTAGCTCAAAGTAATGTGTTTGATAATAGAAAAATAAGTCATGTGCTTTGAAGATTTTGGATCCTTTGGCTGACCTAGCAGTACATGGCAGGGGGTGGGTACTAAATTTCTTAGAATTTGTTTTATTGATCCCCTGATAGGATGTTTGAACTAACCTCAAAAGAAAATATCAGTCACCTTCTTACAAGTCAGGTTAGTATTAAGAATCATAGGATAAGATGAAAAGAGTATGCTTTGTGCAAAAGAAAATCTTTTGAAAGAAATTCTAAAAAGTTACATAAAAAAGAATAGATTTCCTAAATAGTGAAATTTCTTTCAATTGTATTTATAAATATGGAATCAAATAATCCTAAATCCAAGTTAATTCAAGTTTTTAAGGCTCCTGCACGTGGGCCTATTAACTATACCTTTTCTAAAAGTTGCTTTATTTTATGAAACACATTAGCACAGCACACTAGAATCAATGTATTAAATATGGGACAATTGTTTTCCTTATATAAATGTGCTGCCTAAATTGTGATGTCTTGAAGCATTATACGTTTTTACATGAAGTCCAAAATGAAAATCTTATTTTATGGAGATAGAGATTGATAGTTTTTGTACATGAAATCAAAGTATCTTAGAGACAGAGCAAATCTTTTCACCCTCCTTCTCTGTTGCCTGTTAAACACATGTAAACACATTACCAGCAGCAGCAGTAATAGCAGTAGCCATGCCTCGAGGCAGAAATCCTTCTTACAATATTTCTTCCAGGTTTCATATACCCTTTGATCAGAAGTTTCCAAGATAAAGTTTATATTACGTCCACTCTCTTGCTATGCATGTCTAATTGTTGAAAAGTTCTGAAGCCAAATTTTGCCTTTCTATAATTTTCCTCCTTACCATTGGGTATGACACAATAAATATGCACCTAGAGCCACATGTTCAATTATTTGAAGATATCTCACATTTTCCCTTAAGTCCTTTCTTCAGGCAGAACATTCCCATTATCTCAAATATTTCTTACACTAAAGAGTTTGCAGATGTGCACTGACTTGTGAGTTTGCTTTTCTCCTCTATGAGTCATTTGCTGATTGTGGACAGGAGCAGGGTCATTTTTATATTTCTATTTCCAATTACAGCATAATGTCTAGAACAGATTAGACAATTAAAAACTTACATCCAGAAGTTTTATTAGAAGAATGAGTGAGTCACCACCGAACTTCCTACGGTTTTTCAATATTCCCTTTAAAAGTAGTACCAGGGCTTCCCTGGTGGCACAGTAGTTGAGAGTCCGCCTGCCGATGCAGGGGACACGGGTTCATGCCCCGGTCCGGGAAGATCCCACATGCCGCGGAGCGGCTGGGCCCGTGAGCCATGGCCGCTGAGCCTGCGCGTCCGGAGCCTGTGCTCCGCAACGGGAGAGTCCACAACAGTGAGAGGCCCGCATACCGCAAAAAAAAAAAAAAAGTAGTACCAAGAACTAAACATGGTACTCTTAAGATTACTGGTCAGTTTGACTGCAGAGTGATTATCACACTTTAGAACTTGGATAATCTGCATTTTAAACAATACTGGACATAGGTTTCTTTTCATTATATCACTCTGTGGACTAATACTGAGTTTGTAGTCAGTTAAATACAGTAGGATTGCTTTTCAATTGGCTGTTAACCATTGTCTCCCAATCTGTGTGAATGTAATTGATTTAATCTAAATCTAGGATCTTAAATTTATTTCCTGTTAAATTTGCTATTTTATGAAAAAAATTAGTTCTGCAATCAAATTTATTTTTCCTAACTCTGTGTTAGGAATAAATTTGGTAGACTTGCCTTTAATGTATCTTCCCAATTGAAAGGACAATAAGACACTAGAACCTTGTTGCAAATTTTCATGTCTATAAATCAACATATTTTGGTGCTAATGATCTTTCCACCTAACTCTGCTGTTAACCATATAGTTCTTTTGTTCCCTACAGTTATTTCAGGGAAGGCTTTGTCAAAAAATCTGTTAAATCAGTATATACTCTTTTAAAAAGTGATATTCCAAGCTATTTGTCTTATAATTCTGTCAAAAAAAGGAGATCTGGGACTGGGCTGGTTTTTGGAGATAACTGCTTTCTAAGTATTCATACATTACTCTAAAATTCGTCTAGGGATCCATGCCATTAGTATATTCTTTGGATAATTTTCTCCTTCTTTTTGAAAAACCACTGACAATATCTGTCTTTAATTTTTGGAATCTTTTACATAAGCTGGGACTCCTTTCTCCTCTTCCCGCCTTCCTCCTGCCCCCATAAGCTTCTATATCTTGTCAGTGTTCTCTGTACTGGGTAACATGAAACATGAAATTGTCAACAAGGAAAGTCTAGAATTTACCAGCTGTTATGGATTTAGAAAAAAAATAACCTTACCAGATACTTGAAGTTCCTTATACCTTATACTTGAAGTTCCTTATACCTTCCCTATTTTGTTATCTATGCAGTTTTGAAATCCATAACTTTGGTATGGCTAGATACTAGGTAGGCCATATCCCTAATGATGTTTCTTTTACTCTTTCTTCCTAATCTTACCTATTGGTTTCCAATTATGTTTCTGCTCTTAGGTCTGTGGATTTCTTTACAAGTACTTTTCCTTTGACTTGCTTCTCATTATCTGTGTTATAGATCCATTGTTTTTTCCAGACGTATGTTTCATCTCCCACCAGTTTTCACTGGTATCCATGAGATCAACTTATTTCTTTAGATTACATTTTAAATTTTAATTTATGAGACACCCATATTCCAAACTGTTCTAGATATAGACCCTAACCAAACCCATAAGGCCTTGTTTTATTACTTAACTCTTTCCCTGTGAATTATTTAACATCACTTCAATCATTATTATTATTTTTTTTTTTTTTTTTTTGCGGTACGCGGGCCTCTCACTGCTGTGGCCTCTCCCGCTGCGGAGCACAGGCTCCGGACACGCAGGCTCAGCGGCCATGGTTCACAGGCCCAGCCGCTCCGCGGCATGTGGGATCTTCCCAGACCAGGGAACGAACCCGTGTCCCCTGCATCGGCAGGTGGACTCTCAACCACTGCGCCAGAAGGGAAGCCCAATCATTATTATTTTTATGTTGAATTTATTTTTCATACTGTTAGTTCATTCTTTTCATCTGGGAATTTTTTCCCCTCCCTCATGTCTTAAAAGCTTTCTTTATCATAGCAGGAAATATTCATTACAAACTTTTTTAGATTTCCAGCATTTCCCAATAACCCATAATTTAGGAGTCATAAACCTTAGTCTAGAAAAACCAAATCTTGATCATCATCTCTTAAGTACTTAGATGTTCACTTTCTGTATTTTTTTAAATAACTTTTAATTCTACAGTCATACTTTTCAACTGGCAGAAAATATAAAATCCCTAGATACACCTACACATCTGTATTAGTTATCTATTTCTGTGAAACAAATTAGCCCAAAACATAGCAGCTTAAAAGAATGAGCATTTATTATCTCATAGTTTCTGAGGGTCAGGAGTTTGGAAGCAACTTAATTGGGGTTCTGCATCTGGGTCCGTCAAGAAGTTGCAGCCAACCTGTAGGCTGGGTCGCAATTATCTCAAGGCTCTACTAGGGCTGCAAAGTCACTTCAAAACCCACTCATGTGATTGGTTCCTTGCTAGCTTTTAGATAAAGACTTCAGAGAGAGAGAAAAGGAGAGCCTAAGGGAGAAAGTGCCCAAGATGGAAGCAGCAGTCATCTATAACCTAATCTCAGAAGTGACATATTATTATTTCTGCCATATTCTATTGGTCACACAGAGCATCCCTGGTACAAGGTGGCTGGGGACCACAGCAGGGTGTGAGAAGCAGGAGGTGTAGATCATTGGGGCCATCTTGAAGACTAGTTGCTCCAATGTCTTTCAGTTTCCCATCCAAGCCTTCACATGGGAGCATTCTAGGTTTCTTCTGAAGAAATTACTAATTCCCATGGATGTTAATTAAGTAACGGTAGTGGACAAAGACCTATGGTTAACTTTAGATAAATTATCACTATATTAGCCTACTCTGATTAGCTGTATCATATGTTTAAGATGATGATCTAAATTTCTGCACCATAATTTCCAAGTTATTTCATTTCCTAGTTTTCAAAGAATAAGGAGAAGGATTGAGTTTGTTAAATATAGAGAATAGCCACATGGAAGATTAACTCTTCTATATATGGTCTTTACCATGTTTAATTCTAGTTCAGAAATTTACCTATATGGAAATATGTAAAATGGTATATGATATAGTGGAGTTAGGTAGTAATGTGTGAAGATAAAGGGGGTATGGAGGCACAAAGGCCATGAATTCATTTTAGTTTTCAAACTGTGCAAAGCAGGGGAGATGAGATGATAAGATATTCTGCTTACCTTCAAGGAGCTAAGAGTAATTATTAGTTTCAGAACAGACTTGAACTTTGACCATCATTCCATTTTCCCCTTCCTACTAGCTTCAGGGTGGATATCCCGTCTGTCAGGGACGTTGTGAAAACCAGTGAGATGATTCTTACTGTGTTGTGATCTCGTAAAAAAAAAAACAACAATATGTTATATAAATGCCTTATTAAAATGGAAAGAGCCTGTCATAGGCACCATAATTATCAGATGTCTCTACACAAAATGTGTATTTTCCCCTTCTGTAACATAAGTATTAAAGTTTCTAATACAATCGCAACTGTGACGAGGCTTTTCTTACAAATATGAACCTAAGTGGCAAAATGGAAGTAATTCTCTAATTAATTCAAACTAGAACCAAACCCTTTCCCCTAATTATCTGGCAAACGGACTCATTCTATCTTTATTCTGGGGGAATTAGTATTTCAGGCAAAAGTGATTTTTGGCTTGCAGAGCCTTAAATAATTTTCAAATATTTAAAATAATTTTGGAGTAAAATACCATTATCCTTTCGAGAAATAAGAGAGTGAAATTAGAACCCTTTAAGTTCATACAAGAAAACTGTATAAGATTAAAGAATCCAGGGTAACGTTTTTGTTCTACATTGTATCACTACTAAAATGTCTAATTTCAACCCAAATCTTGAAATTATATGGAAAGAATCCTCACCCCAAAATGGACTGTCATCTATAGTTTTTAAAATGAGATCTTTTATTTATTTTGGGGGATCTTTCATACTATCGTTAGATGCAATAGGCAAGTCGCACAAAAAATATATGCACCAAGACAGAATGATTCAACATATTGCAGGTTTGAATTAGGATTAAAGGAAAAATAAATTAAAATTAGCTACAATCAAGTTTATCAACTAAGAAAGAATTGATATATTATTTTCCTTCCTCTGGAGTTGGAGTGCATAGTACAGCCAGGCCGTTGGATTTTTGCTATGCTAAACTCAACCCGAGAACCGGAATTGCAGGATACTTATTGTCTGTCAGTAGACCTGATTAATTCACAAAAGCTTATTATTTATAATACAGGAAAATACAAGATAATCAGCTTGTACAAATTCTTTCTTGCAGTGCTATATCTTTGAATTCTGAACCCTTAAGGAGTAATTTCTGTAAGTGTCTCCTGGTATTTTGTTACTTGCAAATTATGGCTGTATTACTTTAAGAAAATTCAATATCTGGAGATCATTATTTACCAAATACATGGAGGAGAGAAAATTGTTACTATCTGTACTATAAAAAGATTCTGTTTTACAAAATGATGCACTTCATGATTCCTATAAATAAGGAGCTTCTCCAGTGCATTTAAGAATGTGAATTGAATAACAGAAATGGGATGTATACAGAATTTTCCAGTCAAACATTTACAGTGGAACAAAAAAAAAAAAAAAGATTTTTTTTAAAGTATAAGACTGTTTCTGATTAATTTGTGATCAGGAAGTGTTTAAACCATTTAACAAAAAATCACAATCCATCTTTGGGAATCTGTTGATCTTTTTCACCAGTAATTTTATTGTAGCTTTCACCAATCAGTGTGATCAAATTTAGTTTTCAGTTCATCTGGGGCTTACTAAATCTCTCTGAATTATATCAGTCAAGATGCTAAATGAGGATATAGAACAACTATGATCTTCTAATGCATCGGTTGCCATGGAAGCTGCTCTTCTGGCCTGATTTGATCAATTTTTTTCAAGCAAGTAATTTGATAAATCTTTCCAAAGGGAAAATGTCATAATGTTCTTCTACCAAATTGAAAGAACCAAATTGTTTCTTTAAATTCATAATGGTCCCCTCCTAATAACCATGATATTTTTGTCATTTTATTTACATTCAGCAGATACTAAGCCTTGAGTTTGTGTGTTTTTAAAAGTGTGTCACTAAAAGTCTTTACTTTAACTTCCTTCTTCTATGTTTACCAAAAAAATGATCTAAAAAATCCAAATCTTTTTTCCGCTGTGGAGCACAGGTTCCGGACGCGCAGGCTCAGCGGCCATGGCTCACGGGCCCAGCCACTCTGCGGCATTTGGGATCTTCCCGGACCGGGGCACGAACCCGTGTCCCCTGCATCGGCAGGTGGACTCTCAACCACTGCGCCACCAGGGAAGCCCCCCCAAATCTTTTTAATATAAATATTGTGATGTTTTCCTTGAGAAACAGTGGCTAATTGCATCACAGTTAATGAAATGTGTAGGTAAAAATACTCTTAGTGCCAACCACCACTATCATCAAAAGCCTTCATTAAATGCTGCATTTGCATATTAGATTTATCGCAATTAGCAGAACTGGGATCCTTACTCAGAATCTTTTGACCATCTAGTTCTGATAATCTGCTTCCTGAAATGAAACCGAACAGGAAAGAAAATGTGCCATACTGTGAAATGTTATGTGCAGGAAGGGACCTTTTCAGTTTCCCTAAACCAATCTTAAACTCAAGGCAGCACTTTTATTTATGATTGTAGACATAAGATCCAGTGTGCATTTGCATAGTTAACTTTAATGCTGCATGAAAAGTAGGGGCATCGTGAAATTAATTAGGACCTTTACTTTCAGCCATGAGAAAGAAAAGAAGTTACTCTCTAACAATTGCAGCCTGGCCTTTAGGTGGCAGCGTGTATCAAGGAGAGACTGGCTGTGATCTTCGACAACAAAAAGTAAAAAGAAAAAAAAAAAAAGATCAGTTTCTTGTCAGAAATGTCTTGCGTCTCTTGCATTTGGTTTCTTCCTCTAATGAATCTCTGAACATACGTGCCCTGTATCACTAAAATCATCAGCATGCATTTTCTTTGGTACAAAAACAATATCTGTTCTTTAATATGTACCTCCAAGTACCCACTATAGTGTTATGAGCCCTGTGGGTGTTAAGAAACATTTTTTTGCCTGACTGACTGTCAATACTGAGTTGGAAGTAAACATCTCAACTGCTCTATCATTTCCTGTTTCTCAAAACTGAAGCACAGAAGTTATCTGGAGAGTATTGGCCAAGATAAGAAGAACAAATACACAGTCACACTGTTTAAAAAATATTCAGAAGTGGCAATCTGTTTTTGAATTCTAGAGAAAAACTCCTGTGAGTTTCTCTCTGTGATATGCCGTTCCATCAGGTTTTGTTGGGAATTAGGCTTTGCCAGATCTGTCCAAACGCTTTGTCATGAATTCAGATATGAAGCCATGTTTATCCCTTTTCATTATAATCGTATATCCATGCTGTACCCACTTTCTTCTTCTGACTGTAATTTTCATAGCAAAATCATAAATATTGAAAAAGTCCCTAAGAATTTTTTCTGATCTTCTTTTCTCCTATCCTAAACAGGAATTATTGGAATTTTGGAAATAATACATGTTTCTAACTACCAATGTCTTTTGTAAAAGAGACAGTAAAGGAATTAGAGCAATCCAAACATTGCAGCTCCAAACCTTGATCAGAGAATTTATTACTTTTTACATAATTATATTCTGTTCATGTCTGATTCAGTTAGAAGTCTTTCCAACAAAGTAGGTTACAGCATCTGGAGCTTTTGATCTCATTTAAGCCTCTGATATAATAGGGCAAAATGATCACTTCAGAAAGAAAATACAACCCCTCAAAACCCATCTCCCTAATTTCTAATGATACTTTTAACCCTCTGTGTTTGTTGCAGCTGTCACCCTAAGATAACAGCTGGGTTTAGTTCTAAGCTGCAAGCTCAACTATTGCAAAACATTTGACGATCTTCTAATGCTATGTTTGTCAACAATTGCTTATTTCCTTTGCCTACTTTTTTTTTTTAAGGGCCCTGAAATCAAGCTCATTAATTCAGCTTATTAAAAAAAAAGCAAAAACCTTGCAAAAAAACTATTTAAGATGGCCTTTCCCAGCTGTTTGACGTCTATAGCCCTGCTAAGTTGCAAGGGTCTTTTTCTGTCTCCCTGGTCTTTTCAGTGTTTTCAAATTCATAAAAATAAGCTTTTGCCTTGACTCTAATTTGCTCCTTTCTATCTTCAAGCTGTAATGTCCTTCTACCGAGTCTCTTGTGTTTTATCAGATGTCACTTGTTTTTATGCTCTTTATGCCTTATGTACTTTGTGCTTTTGTCCTTTTCAAACTACTTTGGATGCTTGTGGGTTTCAGCTCCCTGCCACAAGTGTTATATTCCTTTGTAAACTTCCTCTTGTGGGCAGAACACAGATCAGCTGCTGTTTAATAAAGCAGGCATCTGATTTCATTCCTTTCACATCCATCAAAATGTCTTTTCCTAGAACTGGCATTCTTCCACTATTATTTGGTTAACTTGCTACATACAAGTGATTTTTCATTTCTTGATTGGGGAAAGAAACTCTCAAGGGTGATTTTTTCTTGTTGAATTGGAGAACACCAGCTTTCCTCCTAGGAAAGGGCTTGCTTCTCTGCCATTTTGATACCCATCCATCCTCTAGCACCTTGAAGCTACCGACTTTGTGAAAGTTAGTGATCTTTGGAGAAAAATGTCATATATTTAAGTTCATCTTGAGTTAAAAAATAACAAAAGAAAATTATTACATATCCTAAACTGATGAACTACTAAAATTAATTACAGTAATAGCAATTCTAAATGTTCATGTGTATATATTTTTCTTTATTTGGCAGAATCTCAGATTATAGCATTTATATATAAACTCCCATTTCTTTTCTTCCTATCACTGTTAAGAAACAAACAAGAGTCATTTTTCTCATTTTGTGGTTGGGCAAAATAAAGAAAGGCTAAGTGAGCAGAAATATAGTGACAGAGAAGGGAATAAATGTCTCCTGATTCCAAGCCTGCTGCCTCCAGCAGTTTGAAGCTGCTGGCTTCTCTGAAAGTTACTGATATTTGGAGGAAAATGTCACCATTAAAGCACACTATAGCTTCTACTGGACCAAAGGGATTCTCTGCTTACCATGGGAATGCAACACAGTGATGTGTTTTTGAAAAGTCTTGCGGATCTGTAACTGCTAAAAGGAGGCAATTTTCTTTGATTAACATAAGAGTCCATTAACTGATTACAAAATGTTCTTAATAATATAGGAGGCATGAGAATTCCTGGAAGCTTCTCCTGACTGTGCAATCTATTTGGGGGTTCATTACTGAAATACTGTTTAATGCCTAAAATGAGAATATTGAGCATTTTCAAGCAACACCTATTGTAAGTGCTGTGAATAACCAATTTTCTTCCTGAGGAGATCAGCATTATATATAAAAAATATATATATTTAACCTTTTTTCCTAATTACAATATATGTTCATAAAATAAAAGTTTAGAATATGCAAAGATGCAAAACCAAATTGTCTGTAATTCTCTCACTTTGGTTTAATTATTTTTCAGATTTTTAAGTAAGCATACATAAAGAATTTACAAGAATGGGTTTGTGGGTCTCTCAAGGGAACTCCAACAAAAAGCAGCCTTTCTCCACATCTGAAAAGTTAGAGAGAAAAACCCCAAAGGAGTATAGAGGCAAAAATAATGTTTATTACTAACAGAGGGTAGGCAGAGCAAGTAGCTTTATATCTGTTATAGGCTTGCAATAGGAAATTCTGAGGTTATGCAGATTCCCTGTTATAGTGTCTTGTTCTAAACTGGGTTGTGGCCCATGCAAGAATCCTATCCAGGTAAAACTTATAGGCTAGAAGAGAGAAAAGTCTGTGTTCTCTGCAGGAATGCTCCATCTCGAGAGGAAGTGAGTGGAGTTAAGCAGAGCATGTCCCGTTATTTGTTCACATTTACCAACAAATTAACTCACAGGTCCAAGAGAATGTGCATTATACAAATTAGTTTCCCTTAACTGGAAGAACATGTCAGTACGGAGAAGTATTTCTCAACAGCAGGGTCACACAATACCTGTTGGTTTATATTTTGCCCTGTCCCCCCATTTAACCAGGAAACTTGATTTTTTTCTAGATTCTAGGTGAACCTACTGGATTTACATTAGATAAGCATGGTTTTAGGCATATAGCATGAATCAAAACTAGAATTTATTATTATTATTAATTACTATTATTATGTACGAAGAAAAAAACTGAAAAACAATATGAGGGGAAGATTGATGCTACCCCACTTCAAGACATACTATAAAGTGACAGTAGAAAAGAATAAACAAATAGATCAATGGAATAGAGTAGAGAGCCCAGAGATGGACCCACATAAATGTAGTCAACTGATCTTTGACAAAGAAGCAAAGATAATACAATGGAGAAAAGATAGTCTCAACAAGTGGTACTGGAGCAACTGGACATGCACATGCAAAAAAAAAAAATGAATCTAGACATGGAATTTGTACCCGTCTCAAAAATTAATTCAAAATGGATCATAGACTTAAATGTAAAATGAAAAACTATAAAACTCCTAGAAGGTAAAATAGGAGAAAACCTAGATGACCTTAGATTTGTCAATGACTTTTCAGATACAACACCAAAGGTGTGATCCAAAAAGAAAGAATTTGTAAGTTGGATTTCATTAACATTAAGAATTGCTTTGTGAAAGACAACGTCAAGAGGATGAAAAGACAAGTCATAGACTGTGAGAAAGTTTGAAAAAGACTGATAAAGCTGATAAAGAACTCTTACCAAAATATACAAAGAACTCTTAAAACTCAACAATAAGAAAACAACTCAATTAAAAAATGGACCAAAGATCTTACTTAAAAGGTCCCTCACCAAAGAAGACATACAGATAGCAAATAAGCATATGAAAAGGTGCTCTGCATCAAATGTCATCAGGGAAATGTAAATTAAAGCAATGAGATACCTCTCACTTCACACCTGTTAGAATAGCTAAAATCAAGAACACCGACAACACCAAATTCTGTTGAGGATGTGGAGTAACAGAAACTCACTTATTGCTGGTAGGAATACAAAATAGTATTATGGTAAATACAGCCACTTTGGAAGATAGTTTTGTGGTTTCTTGCAAAACTAAGCATACAGGCTTCCCTGGTGGCGCAGTGGTTGAGGGTCCGCCTGCCGATGCAGGGGACGCAGGTTTGTGCCCCGGTCCGGGAAGATCCCACATGTCGCGGAGCGGCTGGGTCCGTGAGCCATGGTCACTGAGCCCGTGCGTCCGTAGCCTGTGCTCCACAACAGGAGAGGCCACAACAGTGAGAGGCCCGCATACCGCAAAAAAAAAAAAAACTAAGCATACTCTTACCATACGATCCAGCAGTCACATTCCTTGGTATTTACCCAAAGGAGTTGAAAACTTATATTTACACAGAAACCTTCATACATATGTTTATAGCAGCTTTATTCATAATTGCCAAAACTTGGAAGCACCCAAGATGCCCTTCAGTAGGTGAATGGATAAACTGTGGTACATCTAGACAATGGATTATTATTCAGTGCTAAAAAGAAATGAGCTATCAAGACATGGAGGAGCCTTAAATACATATTACTAAGTGAGAGAAACTAATATGAAAAGGCTACATACTGTTTGATTCCAACTACATAACATTTTGGAGAAGACAAAACTATGGAGACATTAAAAAATATCGGTGGTTGTCAGGGGTTAGGAGGGGGGAGGGATAAATAGGCAGAGCATAAAGGATTTTTAGTAATTCATTGAAATGACTGAATATGATACTATAATCGTGGATACATGTCATTATAAATTTGTCCAAACTCATAGAATGTACAATACCAAAAGTGAACCATAATGTAAAAAACTATAGACATTGGGTGATGATGTGTCAGTTTAGTTTCATCAGTTGTAACAAACGTACCACTCTGAGGAGGGATGTTGATAATGGGGGAGGCTATACATGTTCAGGGGCAGGGGTATATGGGAAACCTTTGTACCTTCTGCTCAATTTTGCTGTGAACCTAAAACTACTCTAAAAAATAAAGTCTACATAATCCTATGCTAAATTGGTTTATTTAACCTCTAAATATTAAAAGTAGAAGTACATAAATATTGGCTTAAATAATCAAAAAGGACTTAATGGAGGAAGTTGGACTTTGACCCATGAAAGATTGTATACACTTTAGCTGTGGCTCAAAAGGGGAATAGCGTTCACAAAGGAATAGCAGTATCAGAGGTTCAGAGAAAATTATGTCAAATTAGAACACTAGTGTAATCCTTGCCTTTCTTCTTAAAGTGACTTTGGAAAGTATATGTTGAAACTTCAGAGCTGTACTGGGAGAATCCATTTCAGTACCTTCACCATTATAATAATTCTGCTTTTCTCCCTCTATTCTTCAGTCTATCTATATTTTCCTGATCTTTGTAACAAAATAATGAAAATAGTAGGAATTGGAAAATTGAATCTGGATAGTACTAACAATTAGAAGAGTTACCTCTGTGAGAACTTAACTTGAAATCTCATGAAGCGATTATGGATAGCTCTTAACATTCACTTGAACATATTTGTTGTAACCACTAAGTGATAACTCTGGTCTAACGTTTAGGGTTACATTACACAGTAAATAGTAGCTACAGTTACCAAGTATTTCATGCAAGTTAACAATATATAGAGGATGCAGTGAACATTGTTGAAACCAAGAATATCAGCATCTAAAAGAGTTGTTCACCAGGGGCTAGTATAAATTCTATGATAAAGAGGGTCCATTGCACTTTCACACATATAATGATTGTTCTTATAAAATGTTGAATCAACCATAATCTTTTATATTTATCAATTTTGATTTCATGGTGCCTTTGCTAATAATAGCACATGTAACTGTGGAATTCTTTACCAGTTGATATCTGTTTATACTGTGAATAATAACAAAAAACATTACATTAAATGGTCTCTGGAGCAGGAAAGTATTTTCTACTGGAATAAATTCTAGGGGTAGATTTCTGATTCATGAATAGATAGTTGAAAGATTCAGTTAGGATTAGGGTTTTTAGTTATGTTAGCCATTATTTTTTCTCCTCTTGGGAAAATCTAAAACCCAAGGCAAAGCTAGAATTTATTAGCTTCTATCACATAATCAGTACATTCTTCTTCACATAGTAACTAATCCCAAACCATCAGGGTGTGGTTTATACTTTTTTTAAAAAAATGGGTTTCACTTTTTTTTTTTTTTTTTTTTTGCGGTATGCGGGCCTCTCACTGTTGTGGCCTCTCCTGTTGCAGACCACAGGCTCCGGACGTGCTAGCTCAGTGGCCATGGCTCACAGACCCAGCCGCTCCACAGCATGTGGGATCTTCCCGGACCGGGGCACGAACCTGTGTCCCCTGCATCGGCAGGTGAACTCTCAACCACTGCGCCACCAGGGAAGCCCTCGGGTTTCACTTTTAAAGTCACTAATATTTAACTTCAAAAAATTCAATTATTATGATCCTATCTTCTGCCTACACAGACAATTTATAAAACCTTTAAAACTCTTTCTTCATTTCTGCTTGATATACCAATAAATGGTATATGTAACATACTGTATCTAATATCTCTATAAAAAGTGTTTCCTTTTGCCTTGTAAAGTATTTTGAACCTAATTGTGATATTTTTAAATAAAACACATGTTTTACCTTAGTCTTTTCCACCCCATGTGTCTTGGTTGTTGTTCGTTTGCTAATGTGATGTTTCTTCTCTGCATCATATCCATTGATTGATTGGATGCTTATGAAATATTTGAATTCAACCTCATTGGATCTATTTTTATCTCACACTGAGCATTCTGTTGGTTAATTTTCTTTAGATAATAGACACATCGATTTAGAGTTTTATGTTATGATAATGTGCTATAATGTAATACATCTTATTAATTTCCTAATAATCATTTTGGCATTGAATAGCTTACTTCTTTAGAATGTATTTATTTATGATATCATTATGGATACATAATGATGCATGACTTTATAAACTTGTATAAAGGTTTACGCTTTTCCAAAAAGCCTTACCATAAATTTTTAAAGGCACTGTACAATTAGTTAATGCTGTATGTTTTCTAATAGACAGTAACTTCCTACTGGGAAAATTAAAGGATCAATTCCAGGAAAATCAAAGTTTGATAATCAAGGGTTGATAACATAAATTAGCCTCATGATGATACTGAAAGTTATCGTTCTGTGTGGTGCAAGTGTGGTAGAAAAAATGGCAATTGTGTCTCTAGTTGTATATGACATAGAGTTCTTATAAAAGTTGTCCTTTGGTTTGTAATTGTAGTGCTGTTTCTCTTTCTCTTGATTTACTGTGTATATCATTGCTCAAAACAACAACAGTGGAAGCAATCACATTGTCATCAGGCATAAAACTGTGTGATTGACAAGTGAGTCTGCCATTTTGGTTTAGTAACCCTGTTACAACTGTGCCATATTTTTTACAGTTGTGATTCATTAAGTACCCACCTATGGCTCTGCCATTTTTTTCATTATATGTTAGCTTTTGAGTAATTTCTGCCAAGACTAACCCAGTGAGGTTGTTTGGAAGCAATCATTCTTACAGGACTGATAGCTTGGCTTTGTTCTAAGACATTAGTTGGTGACTCTTTTTTTTTGCAATACATGTTTTTATTTTGTTATTGCAATACATTACATGTATACATTACATACAATACATTACATACAATACATGTTTTTTTTGCAGTACATTACTCTTGGATGATACCGATGTAGTTTGATTAGAAACCAGGACACTGTCAAATAAAGAAGGATTTCTATGGGGCTGAAATAGAGCATGCTACCCAGGAAGCCTTAAGATAGAGCATAAACTCTTTCGTAACATATTAGAGTGACACTGTGTGAGTCAAAATCATGTGTCATATCAAATTTACCAGAAGATAAGGATGTTTGTTGGAATGATAATGTATGAGAACAGTCAGACCAATTCATATTTCTATCAAATATAAGGTTTTAGAAACTTTCTAAAAATTCTCTAAAGTATACATATCTGCCATACTACTGCCTAGGAATAGAAGAGAGAATGATTTCAAAAGATTTGCCTAAGGTTAGTCACTGAACACATAAGTTAGCGATTAAAACATTTTTAACATTTTACCTTTAGGAAGGATATGTGCGAATTTCCTCATTTTTCAAAGCATCTTTAGACACTGCACAAGATGATTAATTCAGAGCTAGACATTTAACAGCATAATTTAAAGTCATAGAGGAAACCACTGGAATATCTCAAATGAGTAATAATAGGTGGAGGAGAGAGAGGAAGAGAAGAGCAAGGTAAGTGCCCAAATTCCTCATCTCTCATGATGAGGAAACCAGGGAAACTGCCAGGCATTATGAATAAGAGAGACATAGAGGTATATTGTGGTGATGGTAACCAGTAAAATAAATAAAAATAAAAATGTTGAAATACCTGTTGTAGAAGAATAGAGATAGAAGGTTAGATCTGGGGGAAGAGACCTTACCTTCTCACTCTTAAAGTCCATATTGTTTGAATTTATTTTTTTGTGTGTATTCTCTGTCTTTAGAAAAGATACTATCCATTGGTATTTCCATCCTCTATTCTCCTTGTCTATACGTTTTATAATCACATGCAGCTTTACCCAAATCTCAAATAGCTTATACCTTCACGTTTCTCTATAAGAATGAGCCATCTCATATGATCTCCAAGAGAGTTTTCACTGGGTTTGTGCCTCTGCCAGTCCTCTAGGTAGGACTGCTTACAAAGTGTCTACACTGTCAGATTGAGGGCTTAGTGGAGGAAAACAGTTGTTATAGAATATGGTTCCAAAGGTTAGAACAAAGACCTATATGCAAATATTGGAAGAAGAGAGAAATCAGAGTAAGATAGAAGGAATTCCTTCTGGAGGTACTGAGGACCTGTCACTGGAAGTTTCAACTTAGGATAGGTGCATTAGCTTCATTCATAAGTGGGCAGTGAGACAAAATTGTGGCTGAATTTTCCCTTTTTGGGGTGTAGGGTTTATGCAGGAAATCTTTTTTCTTCTGCTATGTAGAAGAAACTGTAGTGCACAGCCTCTAGGGTAGTATCTCTCCATATATGATCCATATGTATGCTGAATGAGAATCAACCTGGAGTGTTTGGAAATTTATGGGCTCCAGACTATACATGCTGCTTCAGAATCTTTTGAGTCCTGGGAATCTTAACATTTAATAATGTTGGTTCTGGTGTCGACTAAAGTGTGAGAGTCTCTGCATGGAAAGCAGAAACACATACAAAAATTGTTCCAGTTAAGTATGTTTCAAGAATGTGGCTCTTATGTGACCATCACAATGTGTGCAATGAAATAGTGTCTGGGGAGAAGATGGTCAATGCCAAGATATATTTTAAAATTTTGTTCATTTTGTTTTTGTAGTTTTATCTTCTCTCTTCTTCTTATATTATTTTTCTTTCACTTTGTGCTATAGAAATAGTGATGAATGCTGATGAGGCAATAGTTAATCCAACCCCAGACTCTCATTTTCAGGTAATTATTTGAAACCAGAACAGCACTTAACAGCACTGACTTATCTGTCTTGGGAGATTAACTAATTAAAAGCTCAAGCAAGACAGGCTCTGGTTTTTTGTTTTCTTTTCTAAGCTGGTTAAGGGAAAGAAAAGAGAAAAATAAGAATATTTTGCCTTCTGATGTTTTTCTGCCCTCATTTTATATTCGTAAAATATGTGTGTCTGTGATTTCTCTTTTCTGAAAAATAGAATGGCAGATTAATATGAAATGGTGGAGGAGGCACAACTGAAAATGAATCAAATTTATTCAGCCAGAATTATTTAAAAAGATGCAGTAGAAGAGGGCAATGTTTTAGACAAATTATCCAGATGATTGGGGGAAAGCAAATAAAAGTTTTGGGTTTGTTTCATTAACTAGGTATATTTTTTATACTGTCTTAAACCAGTGTACTTTGTGGATTGTAAATTTTAGTCTCAATTATCATTAACCTAATAAGACTGATTAATGAGATATATGCTACAATACAAGTAATCACTTCATTGATTACACAAAAACAAATGCCACTATCTTGTCGCTGATAAGAGAGAGGATATTTTGGTTTGGATCTTTGTTTTTATTTTGCTTAAGACAACCATCAAATCAAACCTCAGTATATTTCCCCGGTCTTACACTTGGCCAGGTTAGTACTGAAAATGTGTCTTCTTGAGAGCCCTTGTTGCACTTGGGTGCGCGTTTACTTTTGGAGCTGTGTAGTGATCTATCAAACCATCTTTTTAAAGCAAAATCCATTTCAAACGACAGTACCCTATCTTTAAAAGTTTCCAGTCACCATTTTAAGAAAGCACAAATACCTGCCATGGGTAGCAGGGTTTTGGCTAAATTTCACACATTATTAATCTTATGATGTTCACTCATAAAGTCTGGGTAGTTTGGTTGCACTTTTCCTTTTCATATGCACTTTTAAACTGTGTAATGTCACTCTGTTCTCCCCTCAGAAGTGGCTGTGATATCATTTTGTGTGAAATGATCCTGTTTATAGTTTTGATGTCATCTTGTTAAATCTGGGAAGTGATTAGGGGGTTCTTTGATTTGAGAAACACATAAAGATCTTGTGACTGTTGCCATTTATGAATTCAGATTCATCCATGTAGATTACATCCCTTTTTCTTTTGAAATGAAAAGACGAGGGCTTTTAACATTATTCTTTAAGACGGTATGTGCTCTTTAGTAGAATCTGAAATGGAACTATAATAAATATTCATCTAATCTACAGGACTTGCACACAGAGTTGATCACCATTTCAATTTCAAGCTTTCATTATCTGCCTCTTGCACTGTTGCTTTGGACTAGCTCATTTTCCCCCCTTTGATAGTGACAACAAAAGAGCGAGACCCTTTTTATAGTTTGTGGTTATGTTTAGGCTTAGTAAAAACATCTTACAAAATTCATTTATTCATGCATGCTTGTCTCATGGGATAAGGTAACCATATCATTTGCTTCGATTCTTTCCTTTTCTTCTTTAAATTCAGAAGCTCTTCTTTTTATTTCTAAATTTTCTTTAGTACATCCAATTCTCTCCGGCATTCCTGTGAACAGCTGTGGGTGGTGATGGGGAGATGTTTTGAGATAGTGCTTCTGCATTCTGCATGTCCCCCCAGAGTGGCTTTATAGAACACGGAAAAGTACAGTCTAGCTCTGTGGCAGATGGACTTTCAAATAGCATTCACTGAGATCTTTCCCTTTCATATCAAGAAACACAGCTATATACCCTGCTTAGTATGCTGACATTTCACAGTTGATATCCTCATATATTTTCCCTCTCACTTGATGGCAGGGATGGGGAATTGAGGTGCCCTTTTCAAGCAAAACATGTTTTTTTTTTTTCAGCATCTGTGAATGTTGACTACAACAAATCTATTTGGCTGAATTCTACGTTTCCTAAATTCCTATGTTGTACACCTAATGTAGTGACTACCACCTGTTGGAAAAATGCTAAATTATTCTCTAAGTGTTTGTTAGCATTTAGCTCAATGATTGCTATATTTTAATATATATTTAACTTAGTAATTCTTAAGAGAGTAATTTTTATGCCATCTTTCATTTCTTTTTCCCTCCACTAATTTGAGTACTTGTATTTTATTAATTTAAAAATGTACCGAAACTGGTGCCAAAAGAATTCTTGGACAATTCGATGATATCAAATACAGTGTTTAAAAAATTTTGACAGTAAAAAGCATTATCTAGTTTAAATTATGTCCTGTTTTTTTTTTTTTTTTTTTTTTTTTTGCAGTACGTGGGCCTCTCACTGTTGTGGCCTCTCCCGTTGCGGAGCACAGGCTCCAGACATGCAGGCTCAGCGGCCATGGCTCACAGGCCCAGCTGCTCCGCAGCATGTGGGATCTTCCAGGACCGAGGCACGAACCCATATCCCCTGCATTGGCAGGCGGACTCTCAACCACTGCGCCACCAGGGAAGCCCATGTCCTGTGTTTTGAACTGATTTTTACTTGGTATTCTGGAGCAATTAGATGACCAAGCAACTTTTCCAAATGGAAAAAAAAAAGAGTTTTGCCAAAGAGATGGGGAATTGCACACATTTTAAGCTTCTTTATAAAAGGCAGTTTCAAATATCAAAAAGTTTCAGCAGAAATATTGCATGTTTATTCTCAGTTCTGCAGTAAATTTGGTTATGGAAAATTTAATACAGTCTGTGTGAAGAGTCTGGAGATAAGTAAGTGTGTTGTTTCCTCTTGGGTGACTCCAAATTGTTTTCTTTAAACTTGTGATTTAGCAGGTAATCCTCTAGGTGAACCTTAACAATTTGGTGGTACAGTAGCGCCAGGCCCTCAGAAAACAGCAGGTGATTGGCTAGCTTCCTCACCACTTCCAGCTCTGGGCCTAGGGGAAAAAGACATGTGAATCTTTATGAAGAATTTTAGTGCAGGGTTTATTTAGATTGAAAGTATCCATGGATGGTCATTAGAGATGTTTTTAAGGGGCTTAGGATCCATTAGTCAGTGGCAGCTTGAAAATTTCATTTGTACAAGTATAACTCTTGGTACTTCCTCTCTTGTTTATTTGAAAGGGAGAGAAATGCTTATGAAAGATTTAAGATTAACCTATGGAAACAGAAAAACTTGTTCTCTGAGAAATAGAAAATAATCTGTGACAGGAAAGGGTTCAAAATCAGTGACCCTGACCATTTTGTGGTTGTAGAAAGTGGATTTTGTTAAAAATGAGTGGGCACAGCAGGAACAGGTTATTATTTATAAGAGTGGCTAACAGTTTGAGGGCCACAATTATATGCCAGATGCTGGGCTGAATGCTTCATGTGTATAATCACATTTTATCTGTATAACCCTATAAAGTAGGAACTATTATTTCTCCTGTTATACAGGTGAGAAAATTGAGACTCAGAAAGATAAGTGTGGAAGACAGAAAAATGGCTTCTCCAGATATGTCCCCATCCTAATCCCTGGAACCTGTAGCTATGTTATCTTACTAGGAAAATGACACTTTTCAGATGTGATTAAGATTAAGGACCTTGGGATGGGATGGGGGAGATTATTTTGGCTTATCCATCCTCATCACATAAGTCTTTAAAAGAGGAAGCATCTTTCCTGGTTGTGGTTAAAGATCCAGGTGTGATGATGAAAGAAGGGTCAGAGAGATAAAAAATTGTGGCTTGGAATTTGGAAGAAAGGTGCCATGAGCCAAGGAATGCAGGCATACTCCAGAAACTGGAAAATACGAGGAAACAGATTCTCCCTTAGAGGCTTCAGAAAGTGTCTTAGTCCGTTTAGGCTGCAATAACAGAACCACAGACTAAGTGGCTTATAAATGACAGAAATGTATTTCTCATAGTTATGGAGGCTGGAAGTCCAAGATCAGAGTGCCAGCATGATTGGGTGAGGGCGTGTTCCAGGTCACAGACTTCATGTTATATCCTCACATGGCAGAAGGGTCTAGAGAGCTCTGTGGGGTCTGTTTTATAAGAACACTAGTCCTGTTCATGAGGACTTTGCCTTAATGACCAAAGTGCCTCCCCAAAGCTGCACTTCCTAATTGTATCACACCAGGAATTAGGATTTCAACATATGAATTTTAGGAGGCCACAAACATTCAGACCATAACAGAAAAGAACAGAGCAGGACAAACATCTTGACTTTAGTCCAGTGAGACCCAAGTCAGACTTCTCAGCCCCAGAACTGCAAGATAATAAATTTGTGTTGTTTTTAAACCACTACATTCATGGTAATTTGTTATAACAACAATAGAAAATTAAGATAATAATAGTATTTTTATCCATAGAAGGTCTGAGAAAGCCTTAGAATACCTAGCAGGGCTGACAGAAGGTATTTCTCTCTCAAGACCAGTCAGTAAAGACTAGAGGAGGTGACTGCTACTTCAAATGTGAAGACAGCAATTCAAGACTTCAAGAAACATTAAAAAATCAAGGAAATGTGACACCACAAAAGGATCACAATAATTTTCCAGTAGTTTACCACAAAGACATGAATACTGCAATTTATCTGATAAATAAATATAGCTGCTTCAAGGAAGTTCAATGAAATGCACGCACACACACACACACACACACACACATACACACACACACACACACAAACCACAGAAGGACAATTCAACAAAATTAGGAAAACAATGCATGAAAAACATGAGAAGATCAACAAAGAGATAGAATAGTAAAAAGAGAACCAAATAGAAATTCTGGAGCTGAAGAATACAATGAATGGAATGAAAGATGCAATAGAAAGCATCAGTAACAGAATGGATCAACCATAAGAAATAATCTGCAAAGTAGAAGACAGGAACTTTGAAATTATCCAGTCACAGGAGAGCAAAGAAAAAAGAACGAAAAAGAGTGAAGAAAGCCTATGTGAGCTATGGATAATGTCAAGATAAGCAATCTGTAAATTAATGAAATCCCAGAAGGAGAAGAAAGGGAAAAGGGGACAGAAAACTTATTTAAAGAAATAGTGACTGAGAACTTCCCAAATCTAGGGATAGGTTTGGACATCCAACTTCATGAAGCTTATATGTCCCCAGGCAAATTCAACTTAAAGAGGTCTTCTCCAAGACACACTATAATAACTTTTTCAAAAATCAAAGACAATGAGAATTATAAAAGCAATAAGAGAAAAGAAGCTCATCACTCACATGGGACTTGCAATAAGTCTATCAGTGGATTTCTCAGCAGAAAGCTTAAAGGACAGGAGAGAGTGGGATTATATATTCAAAGTGCTGAAACAGAAAGAAAAAAATCTGTCAACAAAGAATACTTTAGGAAAGTGGTCCTTCAGAAATGAAGGAGAGAGAAATATTTTTCTGGACAAACAAAGCTTGAGGGAATTCATCATTACTAGACTTATATTGCAAGAAATACTGAAAGGAGTTCTTCAAGTTGAAATGAAAGGATGCTAATTGGTAACATGAAAATATATGAAAATATACAGCACACTGGTAAAGGTAAGTATATATTCAAATTCAGAATACAGTCAGTCCTTTGTATCTGCAGATTCTGAATCCATGGATGCAAACAAATACAGATAAAAAATATTTGAAAAGGACTTCCCTGGTGGCACAGTGGTTAAGAATTCACCTGCCAATGAAGGGGACTCGGGTTCGAGCCCTGGTCTGGGAAGATCCCACATGCCACGGAGCAGCTAAACCTGTGCATCACAACTACCGAGTCTGTGCTCTAGAGCCCACGAGCCACAACTACTGAAGCCCACGTGCCTAGAGCCCGTGTTCTGCAACAAGAGAAGCCACCACAATGAGAAGCCCATGCACCTCAAAGAAGAATAGCCCCCACTCGCTGCAACTAGAGAAAGCCTGTGTACAACAATGGAGACCCAATGCAGCCAAAAATAAAAATAAATAAATAAAGTTATTTTTTAAAAAATTGAAAAAAAATTCCAAAAAGCAAAACTTGAATTTATCATGAGTCAGAAACTACTTACATAGCATTTGCATTGTGTTTATAACTATTTACATAGCATTTACATTGTATTAGGTATTATAAGTAATCTAAACATGATTTAAAATATACAGGTATACGCATGTTACCTATACATGTGTAGGTTACACATACAGTAACCTACATGTGTGTAGGTTATATGCAAATACTACACCATTTTATGTAAGGGACTTGAGCATCTGTGGATTTGGATATTTGTGGGTGGGGGGAGAGTCCTGGAACCAATCCCTCGTGTTTACCAAGGGGCAGTTGTACTCTAATACTGTAATATGGTGGTGTGTTAACCACTTAATTCTAGTAAAAAGGTTAAAGTCCAAAAAATATTAAAAATAACTATAGCTATAATAATTTGTTAATGAACACTCAACATAAAAGAGGTAAATTGTGACATCAAAAAACATAAAGAAGGGGAGGAGTAACAGAGTAGAATTTTCGTATGCAATCAAAGTTGTTGTTATCAGCATAAAATAAACTGTTATATCTGTAAGGTGTTTTTTGTAAGCCTCATGGTAACCACAAGGCAAAACCTACATTAGATACACAAAAGATGAAGAGATCAAGAGAATAAAAGCATGCCACTATGTAAAATCATCAATTCACAAAGGAAGACAGCAAGAGAGGAAGAAAAGAACAGGGGAACTACAAAACAGCCAAAAACCAATTAATATATAACATTAGTAAGTTCTTATCTATCAATAATTACTCTAAATGTAAGTAGATTAAATTACAAAAAACATAGAGGGGTTGAATGGATTTAAAAAAAAAAGCCAATTATATGCTGCTTACAAAAGACTAACTTCAGAATTAAGGACAAAGTGAAGAAATGAAAAAAAAATTTATTCCATTCAAATGGTAACCAAGAGAGCAGGGGTAACTATACTTATATCAGACAAAATTAACTTTAAAAAAAGACTGATAAGAGACAAAGAAGTTAATTATATAACAATAAGTGAGTCAAATCATTGAGGCTATAACAATTGTAAATATATATACACTTATCATTAAAGCACATAAACATATTAAGCAAATGCTAACAGATCTGAAGGGAGAAATAGACAATACATTAATACTAAGGAACTTCAAAACACCACTTTCAACAATGAGTAGGTCATTCAGATGGAAAATCAATAAAGAAATGTTGGACTTTAACTATACCTTAAACCAAATGGACCCAACAGATGTATACAGGATATTCCTTCCCACAGCAGCAGAATACACATTCTCATAAAGCACACGGGGAACATATCCAGGGTAAGTCATATGTTAGATCATGAAACAAGTCTTATCATTTAAAAAGACTGAAATCATAGACATAAAAAGACTGAAATCGAAGACATCAAGACATGGAAACAAGTATTTTTTCTGGCTACAAAAATATGAAACCAGAAATCAATATCAGGAGGAAAACTATAAAATTCACAAACATGTGGAGATTAAACAACACACTCCTGAACAACCAATGGGCCAAAGATGAAACTAAAAAAAGTATACTGAAACAAACAAAAATGGAAAAAAGTTTACCAAAATTATGGGATGCAGCAAAAATTTTAAGAGGGAATTTCATAGGGATGAATGGCTCCATTGAGAAAAAAGATATATCTCAAAGACACAACCTCACATTACACCTCAAGGAACTAGAAAAACAACAATAAATTAAGCCAAAAGTTAGAAGAAGGAAGGAAATAACAAAGATCAGAGCAAAAATAAATGAAATAGATAGCAGAAAAGCAATAGAAAAGATCAACAAATGTAAGAGTTGTTTTCTTGAAATGGTAAACAAAATGGGCAAACATTTAAACTAAGTAAAAAGAGAGAAGACTAAAATAAATAAAACTAGAAATCAACAAGCAGACATTACATTACAGAAATACAAAGGATCATAAGAGACACTATGAACGATTATATGCCAACAAATTGGATAATCTAGAAGAAATGGATGAATTAAAAAAAATACAACCTAGCTAGACTGAGTCATGAATAAACAGAAAATCTGAACAGACGAATTACTAGTAAGGAGACTGAATCAGTAATCAAAATACCTCCCCACAAAAAATTTCCTGAACCAGATGGCATCACTGGTGAATTCTGCCAAACATTTACAGAAGAATTAATGCAGTCCTTCTCAAACTCTTCCCAAAAATTGAAGAGGAGGGAACACTCCCAAACACATCTTATGAGGCCAGAATTATCCTAATACCAAAGCCAGCTAAGGTCACTTCAATTAAAAAAAACTACAGGCCAATATCCCTGATGAACATAGATACAAAACTTCTCAACAAGATACTAGCAAACAAATTTCAGTAGCACAAAGGATCATACACCATGATCAAGTGGGATATATCTCTGGGATACAAAGATGGTTCAATATACACAAATCAATAAATTTAATACACCACATTAATAGAGTGAAAACAAAAATCATATGATCACCTCAATAGATGCAGAAAAATCATCCTCTCATGATAAAAAAAAAACTCTCAACAAATTGGGCATAGAAGGAACATACCTCAATATAATATAGACCATATATAAAAGCCCATAGCTAACATCATACTCAATAGTGAAAGGCTGAAAAAGTTTTTCCTCTAAGATCAGGAACAGGGCAAGAGTGCCCACTCTCACCACTCCTATTCCAGTACTACTGGAAGTGCTAGCCAGAGCCATCAGGCAGAAAAAGAAATTAAAGGCATCCAAGTCAGAAAGGAAGAAGTAAAATTGTTTCTGCTGGCAGATGACATGATTTTATACATAGAAAACCCTAAAGACTCTGCCAAAAAACTGTTAGAACTAATAAACAAATTCAGTGAGTTGCAGAATAGAAATTTAGCATAAAAAATTAGTTACATTTCTATACACTAAAATGAACTATCTGAAAAAGAAATAAAGAAAAAAATTCCTATTTACAATTGTATCAAAAACAATAAAATACTTAGCAATAAATTTAACCAAGGCGGTAAAAGATCTGTCGACTGAAAACTATAAGACTTTTATGAAAGAAATTGCAGAAGACACAAGCAAATGGGAAGATATCCCATGTTTATGATCAGAAGAATCAATATGTTAAAATGTTCATACTACCCAAAGCAATCTACAGAGTCAGTGGAATCCTTATCATAATTCCAATGACATTTTTCACAGAACTAGAACAAACCGTTCTAAAATTCATATGGAAATAACACGTGATGGTGAGACTATGGAGAACAGGTTACCCTTGGGCATTCTTGGTGGGAATGTAAATTTTTAGAGCCCTTATTATTATTATTATCATTCAGCCAGTTTTATTCCCAATAGCCAAGACATGGAAACAACAATGTAAGTGTCCATCTACCAATGAATGGATAAAGAAGATGTGGCATGCATATGTATATATAGCATATATATATATATATATATATATATATTTCAGCCATGAAAAAGGAGCACTGCCATTTGTGGAAACGTGGATGGAACTTGAGGGTATTACGGTAAGTGAAATATCAGAAAAAGAAAGACAAATTCTGCGTGATCTCAGTTATATGTGGAATCTAAGAAAGCCAAACCCATAGAAACAGAAAGTGGAATGGTTGTTGCCAGGAGCTGGGAGATGGGGAAAATGGGGAGATGGTCGCAGTGTACAATTCCCAGTTATAAGATGAATGGTTCTGGGGATCTGATGTATAGCATGGTGACTGTAGTTAACAATATTATATTATATAGTTGAAAGTTTCTAGGAGAGTAGATCTTGAATGTTCTCACCTCCAAAATAAAATGGTAATTATGTGAGGTCATAGAAGTGTTAACTATTAACTAACTCTATTGTGGTAACTATTTCACAATATATACATGTATCAGATTTTCACACTGAACACCCTAAACTTAACACAATGTTATATGTCAATTACATTTCAATAAAGCCAAAAAAAGTTAAATAAACAAATAACATTGGTACAAGGGAAAGAAAAACATTTATTGAGTGTCTACTCTATGCCAGGTATGGGGCTAGGTGCTGGATAGGTGGTAGGATATATTGATACATAAAAGAGTCATGGTTCTTGCCTTTTTGAGGTATTCTTTTGTCGAAGACATCAAAAAATACAAAAACAAGGAAATAGATGAACAAATATCATAATTACAATTGTGATAAGGGTTATGGGGCATATAAATGTATGAATTGTGATAGAATATGATATTAACTGTAACTGACTTTCTTTAAATGGTTAGAGAAGTTTTCTCTGAAGAGATAATATTTACTTTAAAACTATGTGTAAATTGAGAGGCATAGGAAAACTAGCATTTGGGAAACTAGAGTATTAGGAATAGAAAAAGACATATGCTAGTGTCCAAGGAAGGAAAGAGTTTGTTGGTGTGTTCACAGAACTGAAAGAAGTCTTTAATAGTTGGAAAAGAGTAAGCTAGAGAGAAGACTCGTGATGAGGTTGAAATTGTGAGCCAGATCAGGTAGGGCTTTTATAGGCCATGCATAAGAATTTGGGTTTTACTCTAGTTACTATAAGAAGTCCTAAAAGTGTTCGCAGAGCAAGGAAATAACATGAATTGATTTATGCTTTGCGAAAACTGGATGTGCAGAAAGTGGATTGCAAAGGACAAAAGTCGAGGCTCGGGGATGAAGAGAACTGTAATCCATGACACAATAAAGATACCTCTACCCCAGTTTGCACAGGTTTAGTGACTGACTCCTCCTGAAACAGATTCTACATGATTACTGTCTCTAGAAAAAGGAAGAGAGACTGCGTTACATGTGCATTATCTTTTAGTTAAGATTTCAACTGCCAAAAATATGAGCTCCTTAAATGACTGGATGTAAACAACAAAAATTTCTGTCAGCCTTGATGTCATACTAATTTATCCTTTTGGCATAGGCATTTGTATATTTTTTTCCCAAAATTTGTATTGTGATTTGGGGACAAATATTAATCTAATCTTCAGTTGGAAACCTAACAGGAAGAACTAACTCTTCAATATCACAACTTATATGAGAGTTATTCTAAATATCTGCTTCTGACTCAGTATAATTTATAAAATTCAGAAGAAATAGTCTAGTTTATTAGGTATGAAATTGTATCTGGTACAGATCTAATATCTGTACATATTTCTATTATCTCTGATGATGAACTCATCTTTATATAAGAAGCTCTGTTTTGCTCTAAAGACATTACATGGAATTTAAAAGATGCCAAAAATATAAGTGAATGCAACTTCTAATTTCATTTTGAATTAAAAAAACATCACTAGTGCAAAACTCCACAATAATGACAAGCTAAGGCTTTATATATAAGAAAAAAAATCCTTTAAGAAATTAAAAAGCTAATCATCTTACAACATAAACACTTATCCACACTGTTTATATATTATATTCTGCTTGTTAAAGAGATTTTAAGAGTCTGCATTAGTGTGTAGAGTTAGTGCCATGTTGGTGAATTAGGGTTGCTAACTACTTTGTCAACTGTTCATTTTGGTAGATTTTCACCTTGCATCCTAATGTGGTTTTCAAGTCTCATTTTGATGAATTTTATTGTTACATTAGATACACTCTGGTTTTTCCAATCAGTCATGTCCACTTCATCACTGTCAATGTGCTACCATAACATTAAATATGACCAGAGGTAAACATTGTTGAAAGCTGTGCCTGTTACTGCTGTTTTACAGTAGTGTAATTTTGTTTTTTATTTCCTTTGATTTTATTCTAATATGGGTTTCAGCAGTATTTGCCTGAAGCCTTTTTCAACTTTTCTTTTTAATTAAAAAGCCTAATTGGGAGTAATAAAAACTTCCAATTAAGCCTTTTAAATAAAAACTGAAAGCTGAAAGTGGCTCTGGTTGCAGATAGAGGCTGGCTCTGACACTTGCATTAGGGCAGGAGTCCATTACTACAATACAATTTGTGGTTTCCAGGTTCAACTTGAGACCTGTGAGTTAGGAGAAGTGGACCTTGAGAGAGATACCCAAGCAGATAATTATACAGTTAAACATCCATTTTCTTTGACAGGGGGCTTTATTTTTGAGGCAGGAAGGATACTGAAGGGGAGCTTGAATCAATCATAATCATCATTATGGCAGGCTCATTAGATAAAAATTTCAGTAATATTGCACATTTAATAATAAAAACAAAAGATTTTAGTATTTGAACAAAAAGATAAAATATGCTATCTTATTTCTTTTTCTAATTTAGGTATAAAATAATCTAAAAGTTTTGGACTTGCTTTATTTTCTTTCATTTCTTGTACCAGAGAAACATGCTAGGAAAAAGCTTGCAATGAAGCCTAAGGTCACACAATCTATAATTGGACAGATTGGTGTATAATTTGCTGATCCTTGTATATGAATTGAATAATAAAGACTAAAATAAGCTTTTTATATATTCGAAATGTGTAACTATGTGACTCTGGGATTTTCCTGTAAAAAAATTTTATATATTGAACTTAAATTTCTAGCCTGTATCATGATATATGTTTGGGGGCAGGAGGGAAGGGTATGATGGGAGTTGTATTGGGAAGGAGCAATATTTTAGCTTTGCTTGTAATTGGCTCTTAGAGGATTTCATATACTTTGGAAAGGTTAAACACAGGAAACATTCTGTGACAGAATATCTCAGTTAAGTAAAATATTATTTTAAGACAAATTTTAACTATTTTTCTCTATGGTCACCTATTTAAAGTATACCTATTTTTAACAATCAGCCTTATTTGTTTTCTTATACAAGTAGTACCTGTTGCTTACAGAAAATTTGAAATGTATTTAAAAATCAAATTCATATATAACCTTACCTCCAACCACACAACATGTTTGGTATATTTCTGTCCAGCTGTTTCTTCTTTTTTTTAATTTTTAATCTATTCTTTCTATACACATTCACAGACAAATGGGCAAAGATAATAAATTTGAGATTGTGTTACTTACAGAGTTGTATTTATTCTTTTTTCACTTAACATTATATATAAGCATTTTCCATTTTTCAAAGACATATATCAATATATTTATCCTAATTTATTTGAACAATCTCCAATTTTTACTTATTTGGGATTGAGAGGCTGACTATCACAGCAGGTCAGAGCATGGGTTTGGAGTCATGCAGTCTGAATTTAATACTTGGTCCCCAAATCCACTAGCTATGTGATGTTAGGCAGTCTCCTTTTCTGAGCTTTTATTTCCTCCTGTAAAATGCAGAAAAGCATAATATGTACCTAAGGGATAGATATGAAGATTATATTGGTTAATCTATGTAAAAGTAAAAGTGCCGTGGCACATAGTAAACACTACACACATATTATATAACTTATTGTTCAAATTATTTTCCATTTTCAATAATTTATGAATTTCAAATAATCTAATAATATTTCTACTTGGTTAGATTTGGCAAAATTAGCTCATTCCCTGTTACCATTAGTCCCAGTAGATGTCTCTAGAATGGTTTGTTTAGATCTTCGATTATTCTCAGTAAAGAGCTTGGGAGTTTATTTCCTATGGGGTCACATTTTTATTGTCAGAATTACTCTTAGAATTGTTATATTGTTTTTGGTAGCTATTATAAATAAAATCTTTCTTCATTGCATTTTCAATTGCTTGATATTTGTGCGCTTTTCAGTTATTGATTTTTTAGAAATCCATCCACTAAAAAATTACTACAATTTTAGTAATAATTGAAATGAAATATTACTTTTGAGGCATAAGAGGCATCTTAGTAAAATTGTCTGTTTCCATTTTTTTTGGAATTAATTTTTTAAATTAAATATTTTGATAGATTTTCACTTATCTTACCTGAGTATTGTTCTTTTTAGGTGTCTGTTTTTCTTTGAGTGAATTTTGAAATTTTATACCTATTTTCAGGAAATTATCTATTTCATGAATTTCTTCAAATACCTTAACATACAATTTTGCATTTAATTTAAAGGAGAAATCCTTTTACTTGTTATCAGACCCCCTTTTCCATGCTTAATCTTATTTACCGATTATTCAATCTTTTATTCTTGACTAGATTTTCTAGAGATTTATTAGCAATATTATTTTTAAAAGAAAATATAAGTTTTGGATTCATTTTATTGTTTTCCTTTTGTTTCAAATTTACTTTTACTCTTATTTTTAAACTTAATTATTATTATAACTTCTCCAGGACAATGATTAGCTTATTTTTAAAAAGTTAGAGAATGTATTTATCATAAATTTGTCTCTAAGTTTTTCTTTGCTTGCAGTTAGCACATTGTCATATGATTTTCTTTTTTTCACATTTTCTTGTATGTCCCTATATTTCAGAAAAGTGTCTTTTTGACCCTAATATTACATAAATTGTTGTTTTATAATTTTCTCATCATTTGTTCTCTCAGTTATTGGCTATTGTGGCAGTTTACTTTATCTATGAGTCTCCTGTTACACCATGCTCCAGACTGCTGCTAGAAGTATATTTTTAAAGCAATATACTTTCCATAATAGGTGTTGTTTAAGGATACAAACTTGGAATTGATAAATAATACTGATAAATAATACAGATAAATAAATACTGAAGACCTAATATACAGCACAGTGATTATAGTCAACAGTACTGTACTATATAACTTCAAGGTTGCTAAGAGATTAGATCTTTTTTTTAAATAAATTTATTTATTTTTGGCTGTGTTGGGTCTTTGTTGCTGCACGCAGGCTTTCTTTAGTTGAGGCAAGCGGGGGCTACTCTTCCTTGCATGCGCAGGCTTCTTATTGCAGTGGCTTCCCTTGTTGTGGAGCATGGGCTCTAGACACACAGCCTTCATTAATTGTGCCATGCCGGCTTCAGTAGTTGTGGTGCGCAGGCTCAGTAGTTGTGGTGTATGGGCTTTGGTGCTCTGTGGCATGTGGGATCTTTCCGGACCAATCCTCACCATAAAAAAGAAGTGACAGTTATTTGATGTGATAGAGGTGTTAGGTTTAGCTAATGCTATGGTGGCAAGCATATTGTAATTAGTAAAATTATCAAATTAACATATTGTATACCTTAAACTTACACAGTGTTATATGTCATTTATATCTCAATAAAAAAATAAAAGCAGGGGGATCTTAAGATGGCAGAGGAGTAGGAGGATGTGGAGTTTATCTCTCTTCACAAATGCATCAAGAATACATCTACAGGGGCTTCCCTGGTGGCGCAGTGGTTGAGAATCCATCTGCTGATGCAGCGGACACAGGTTCATGCCCTGGTCATGGAAGATCCCACATGCTGTGGAGCCACTGGGCCCGTGAGCCATGGCCGCTGAACCTGTGCATCTGAAGCCTGTGCTCCGCAATGGGAGAGGCCACAACAGTGAGAGGCCCGCATACCACAAAAAAAAAAAAAAAAAAAAAAGAATACAGATGCAACAATTCTCACAGAGCACTGGCTGAACACTGGCAGAAGACCTTGGACACTGGAAAGGACAGGAAAGATCGCCACTTAACTGGGTAGGATGAAAGAAAGAAGAAGGGAAAAAGAAGAGGAGAGGAAGTGGGACAGGATCTGCGACGGAGCTGAGGAAGGGGAGAGGTTCCCATATCCAGGGAAGCCCCCTCACTGACGGGGAAATTATTTGGGACAGAAGGAGAGCATCTGAGGTTGTTGGAGGAGGGTGAAATGGCCCATGTGTGGCAGACAGGACAGAGTGAGACCTACACAGACTGTGCCACAGCCCTGCACACCCCAGACTGGAACATGTGTCTGCCAGTGTGCACGAGGGCTGGGAGCTGGAACATGAGGATTTGAGAGCAAACCCAGGGAGAGAACTGCCATTGGCTGTGAGGAGACAGCCTGAGGGGATGGGAGGAAGGAAATCCACAACTGGGAATGCTTATGAAGGAAACCTGGTCTGCCATAGAAGCAAAGCACCACTCTTGAGGGGCATGCAGGGGGTGGAGCCAACATTGTAGCCTCTTTCTCCCCACGTGCTGGCCCCTGCCCCGCCAGGAGCTAGGAAAGGGCTTTTCCAGGGCTGGCCCTCCATGTGCCTCCTGCTGGGCACTAGGAAAGGTCCCTGCTGAGCCTGGCACACACGTGCCTGCTGCCAGGCACCAGGAAAAGTCCCTACCGGGGCTAACCTTCTTATGCCTGCCTCCTGGTACTAGGAAAGGTTCCCACTGTGGCTGGCCCTCACCTGCCTGCCACCAGGCACTATGTAAGGCCACTGCCAGAGCTGATCCTCTCACAATGGTCGCTGGGTACTAGGAAAGGCTCCCACAAAAGCTGGATCTCTCACGCCCATGGTTGCCAGCTTCCCCACGAACATCCTCACTGGCAGGACTGGATCTCCTGTGGCCACTGAACCCCCTGTGCACGTGTCACTACTGGGGCTCCCACGACCCTGGCAGCCATACCACCTCTGTGCCCTACCCTCAATGGGGCAGACCCAAGTGCTCCAGGGCAGCCTTGGGAGCAAACCCCTTTGGGTGTCCCACATACAGAGGTTGGGCTAAGATCACAACTGAGCCCCAGGGGCAGGGCAACTAAGGAAGAAGAACAAAAATCTTTCCATGCAGCTGCACAAGCTGCAGATTAATTCCCCACAATTTAAACTTTGCATCTATGGAATGGACAACAAGTGTTCCCACAACTGAGACTGGTCTAGCTTTAACAGCTGTGGACTTTGGGGGCAAGTATATGCAGGAGTTGAACCAATCTGAGCTGCTCCACAGTGCCCACAGTGGCCCTATCAGTGCCCTATCTAGAGGTATTGGAGGGCCTCCAGGGTAGGCAGAGGTTGGCTGTGGCTCACGGTGAGGTCAAGGACAATAACAGCTGCAATCCAAGGAAAATATATTTTTTTAACATCTTTATTGGAGTATATTGCTTTACAGTGTTGTGCTAGTTTCTGCTGTATAACAAAGTAAATCAGCTATATGTATACATATATCCCCATATCCCCTCCCTCTAGTGCCTCCCTCGCATCCTCCCTATCCCACCTCTCTAGGTGGTCACAAAGCACTGAGATGACCTCCCTGTGCTATGCAGCTGCTTCTATTACTACTATTATTTTTTATGTTCTGTTTTGTTCTGTTGTTGTTTTACTATTATTTGTTTAATTTTTATTTAAAAAATTTTAAAAATAGTTTTTATTTTGTCATTTTTTACTTTACTTTTCATTATTTCATGTGTTTTCCTTGTTTTTGTTATTTTTCTTTGTTCTGTTTTATTTTTAATCTTTTTTGATCATTTTTGAGGGTGTGTTTTATGTTTTCTTAGTTTTGTTTTTTAGTTTGCATTCTGCTTTTGTTTTGTTTCTTATTTTTTGTTTCCATTAGTTTTGTTTTTAACTGTTTGATTTCTCTTTGGGGTTCTTTTGTTTGGTTGTTCTCTTGTTTTTTTGTTTTCTTTGTTTTGGTTTCTTTTTTTGTATGTGTGTGTGTTTCTTTGTTAGTTCTTGTTTTTGTTTGGTTTTGTTTTTACAATTTCGGTTTTATTTATCTGTTCCTTGGTCTTCTTTTTTCTTTATTTTTAAATTGTTGTTGTGGCTGTTTGTTTTTGTCTTTGCTATTTGTCTTGGGTTTTGTTTGTCTTTTTTTTCTCCCCCCCCCCTTTTCTTTGCCACACTGTACAGCTTGTGGAGTCTTGGTTCCCCAGCTGGGGGTCAGGCCTGAACTTCTGGGGTGGGAGCACTGAGTCCAGGACACTGGACTGCCAGAGAATTCCCCACCTCAGGAAATATTAATTGGCAAGAGCTCTCCCAGAAGTCTCCATCTCGACTCCAAGACCTGGCTCCACCCAGCAACCAGCAGGCTCCAGTGCTTGATGCCTCATGACAAACAACAAGCAAGACAGGAACACAAACCCATTCAGCAGCAGATAGCCTGCCTAAAATCATACTAAGCTCACAGACACCCCAAAAGGCACCACCTGACATGGCCCTGCCCATCAGAGGGATAAGATCCAGCTCCACTCACCAGAGCGCAGGCACCAGTCCCTCCCACCAGGAAGTCTACACAAGCCACTGGACCAACCTCACCCACTGAGGAAAGACACCAGAAGCAAGAGGAACAACGCTCCAGCAGCCTATGGAAAGGAGACCTCAAACACAGCAAGTTAGAGAAAATGAGAATACAGAAAAATACGTTACAGAGAGGAGCTAGGTAAAAACCCACAAGACCAAATAAATGAAGAGTAAATAGGCAATATACCTGAAAAAGAATTCAGAGTAATGAGAGTAAAGATGATCCAAAATCTCGAAAATAGAATGGAGGCACAGATCGAGAAAGTACAAGAAATGTTTAACAAGGACCTAGAAGAACTAAAGAGGAAACAAACAGTGATGAACCACACAATAACTGAAATTAAAAATACACAAGAAGGAATAAATAGCAGAATAATTGAAGCAGAAGAAGGGATCAGTGAGCTGGAAGATAGAATGGTGGAAATAACTGCTGCAGAGCAGAATAAAGAAAAAAGAATGAAAAGAAATGAGAACAGTCCCAGAGACCTCTGGAACAAGATTAAAACACAGCATTAGAATTATAGGGCTCCCAGAAAAAGAAGAGAAAGAGAAAAGTTCTGAGAAAATATTTGAAGAGATTATAGTTGAAAACTTCCCTAATACAGGAATAGCCACCCAAATCCAGGAAGCACAGAGAGTCCCATATGGGATAAACACAAGGAGAAACAATGCAAAACACATACTAATCAAACTAACAAAAATTAAATACAAAGAAAAAATATTAAAAGCAACAAGGGAAATGAGAAAAATAACCTAGGAGAGACTCTCCATTAGGTTATCAGCTGATTTTTCAGCAGAAACTCTGCAAGCCAGAAGGGAGTGGCAGAATATATATTTAAAGTGATGAAAGGGAAAATCCTACAACCAAGATTACTCTACTCAGCAAGAATCTCATTCAGATTAGACAGAGAAATTAAAACCTTTACAGACAAGCAAAAGTTAAGAGAATTCACACCACCAAATCAGATTTACAACAAATGCTAAAGGAACTTCTCTAGGGGGAAACACAAGAGGAGAAAAAAACCCACAGAAACCAACCCAAAACAATTAAGAAAATGATAATAGGAACATACATATCAATAATTACTTTAAATGTAAATGGATTAAGGGCTCCAATCAAAAGACATAGACTGGCTGAATAGATACAAAAATGAGACCCAGATATATGCTGTCTACAAGAGACCCACTTCAGACCTAGGGACACACAGATTGAAAGTGAGGGGGTGGAAAAAGATATTCCATGCAAATGGAAATCCAAAGAAAGCTGGAGTAGCAATACTCATATCAGACAAAATAGACTTTAAAATAAAGACTGTTATGAGAGATAAGGAAGGACACTACATAATGATCAAGAGATCAATCCGAGAAGAAAATATATCAATTGTAAATATGTATGCACCCAACGTAGGAGCACCTCAATACATAAGGGAAATGCTAACAGCCATAAAAGGGGAAATCAACAGTAACACAATAATAGTGGGGAGCTTTAACACCCCACTTACACCAATGGAGAGACCATCCAGACAGAAAATTAATAAGAAAATATAAGCCTTAAATGACACATTAAACCACATAGACTTAATTGATATTTATAGGACATTCCATCCGAAAGAAGCAAAATACACTTCATTCTCAACTGCACATGGAACATTCTCCAGGATACATCATGTCTTGGGTCACAAATCTAGCCTCAGTAAATTTAAGAAAATTGAAATTGTATCAAGCATCTTTTCTGATCACAATGCTATGAGATTAGAAATAAATTACAGGAAAAAAAACTGTAAAAACACAACACATGGAGGCTAGCAATATGCTACTAAATAACCAAGATCACTAAAGAAATCAAAGAGGAAGTAAAAAAAATACCTAGAAACAAATGACAATGAAAACATGATGACACAAAACCTATGGGATGCAGCAAAAGCAGTTATAAGAGGGAAGTTTATAGCAATATGATCACACCTCAAGAAACAAGAAATATCTCAAATAAATAACCTAACCTTACACCTAAAGCTACTAGAAAAGGAAGAACAACAACAACAATAAAAACCCAATGTTAGTAGAAGGAAAGAAATCATGAAGATTAGAGCAGAAATAAATGAAATAGAAATGAAGAAAACAATAACAAAGATCAATAAAACTAAAAGCTGGTTCTTTGAGAAGATAAACAAAATTGCTAAACATTTAGCCAGATTCATTGAGAAAAAAAGGGAGAGGACTCAAATCAATAAAATCAGAAATGAAAAAGGAGAAATTACAACTGACACTGCAGAAATACAAAGGATCATAAGAAACTACTACAAGCGACTGTATGCTAATAAAATAGACAATGTGGAAGAAATAGACAGATTCTTAGAAAGGTACAACCTTCCAAGACTGAACCAGGAAGAAATAGAAAATATGAACAGACCAATCACAAGTAATGAAATTGAAACTGTGATTAAAAATCTTCCAACAAACAAAAGTCCAGGACCAGATGGCTTCACAGGCAAATTCTATCAAACATTTAGAGAAGAGAAACACCTATCCTTCTCAAACTCTTCCAAAAAATTGCAGAGGGAGGAACACTCCCAAACTCATTCTATGAGGCCACCATCACCCTGATACAAAAACCAGACAAATATATCACAAAAAAAGAAAACTACAGGACAATATCACTGATGAACATAGATGCAAAAATCTCCAACAAAATACTAGCAAGCAGAATCCAACAACACATTAAAAGGATCATACACTATGATCAAGTGGGATTTATCCCACAGATGCAAGGAGTCTTCAGTATATGCAAATCAATCAATGTGATATACCATATTAACAAATTGAAGAATAAAAGCACATGATCATCTCAATAGGTGTAGAAAAATCTTTCAACAAAATTCAACATGGGAACGTACCTCAACATAATAAAGACCATATATGACAAACCCACAGGAAACATCAGTGGTGAAAAACTGAAAGCATTTCCTCTAAGATCAGGAATAAGATAAGGGTGTCCACTCTCACCACTATTATTCAACATAGTCTTGGAAGTCCTAGCCACAGCAATCTGAGATGAAAAGGAAATAAAAAGAATTCAAATTGGAAACTAAGAAGTAAAACTGTCACTGTTTGCAGATAACATGATACTATACATAGAGAATCCTAAAGACCCCACCAGAAACCAACTAGAGCTAATCAATGAATTTAGTAAAGTTGCAGAATACAAAACGAATACACAGAAATCTTTTGCATTCCTATACACTAACAAAGATCAGAAAGAGAAATTAAGGAAACAATCCTATTTACCCCTGCAAAAAAAGTACAACACCTAGGAATAAACCTAGCTAAGGAGACAAAGACCTGTACACAGAAAAGTATAAGATACTGTTGAAAGAAATCAAAGATGACACAAACAGATGGAGAGATATACCATGTTCCTGGATTGGAAGAATCAATATTGTGAAAATGACTATAATACCCAAAGCAGTCTACAGATTCAATGTAATCCCTATCAACTTACCAATGACATTTTTCACAGAACTAGAACAGAAAATTTTACAATTTGTATGGAAACACAAAAGACCCCAAATAGCCAAAGCAATCTTGAGAAAGAAAAACAGAACTGGAGGAATCAGTCTCCCTGACTCCAGACTGTGGTACTGGAGCAAAAATGAGAAATCAAGACAGTGACGTACTGGCACAACAACAGAAAAATAGACCAATGAAACGGTAGAAAGCCAAGAGATAAACCCTCGCACATACGGTCACCTAATCTATGACAAAAGAGGCAAGAATATGCAATGGAGAAAAGACACTCTCTACAATAAGTGGTGCTGGGCTAACTGGACAGCTATATGTAAAAGAATGAAATTAGAATACTCCCTAACATCATACACAAAAATAGACTCAAAATGGATTAAAGACCTGAATGTAAGGCTACACACCATAAAACTCTTAGAAGAACACATAGGCAAAACACTCTTTGACATAAATCACAGCAAGATCTTTTTTGACCCAACTCCTAGAGTAATGAAAATAACAACAAAAATAATCAAATGAGCCCTAATTAAACTTAAAAGATTTTGCATAACAAAGGAAACCATAAACAAGATGAAAACACAACCCTCAGAACGGGAGAAAATATTTGCAAATGAAACAACAGACAAAGGATTAATCTCCAAAATATACTAACATCTCATGCAGCTCAATATCAAAAAACCAAACAACCAAGCCAAAAATGGGCAGAAGCCCTAAATAAACATTTCTCTAAAGAAGACATACAGATGGTCAACAAACACACGAAAAGATGCTCAACATCACTAACTATTAGAGAAATGCAAATCAAAAGTACAATGAGGTATCACCTCATACCAGTCAGAATGGCCATCATTAAAAATCCTACAAACAATAAATGCTGGAGAGGGTGTGGAGAAAAGGGAACCCTCTTGCACTGCTGGTGGGAATGTAAATTAATACATCTACTACAGAGAACAGTATGGAATTTCCTTAAAAAACTAAAAATAGAACTACCCTATGACCCCACAATCCCACTCCTGGGCATATACCCAGAGAACACCATAATTCAAAAATATACATGCACCCCAGTGTTCATTGCCACACTATTTACAATAGCCAGGACATGGAAGCAACCTAAATGTCCGTCAGCAGAGCAATTGATAAAGATGTGGTACATATATACAATGGAATATTACTACCCATAAAAAGGAATGAATTTGGGTCATTTGTAGAGATGTGGATGGACCCAGAGACTGTCATACTGAGTGAAGTAAGTCAGAAAGAGAAAAACAATTATCATACATTAACACATATGTGTGGAATCTAGAAAAATGGTATAGATGATCTTATTTGCAAAGCAGTAATAGAGACTCAGGCATAGAGAACAAACGTATGGACGCCAAGTGGGGGAAAGAAGGGAGGTGGGATGAATTGGGAGATTGAGATTGACATATATACACTATTGATACTATGTATAAAATAGATAACTGATGAGAACTTAGTGTGTAGTTCAGGGAACTCTACTCAGTGCTCTGTGGTGACCTAAATGGGAAGGAAATCCAAAAAAGAGGGGATATATGTATACATACGGCTGATACACTTTGCTGTACATTAGAAACTAACACAACATTGTAAAGCAACTATACTCCAATAAAAATTAATTAATTTAACTGGCTAAATAAATAAATAAAAGAAATATGTTCTGTTTTTCCTCTATTTCATATGCTGTAAAGCTGAAGTTCTTAGAAGATACATCAGGGTCTCTCACCATTCACATTTTAGGACTCCCCTGGGTTACTTACACTCTTACTAAACCTGTCTGGTCACATCCTTTATTATGTATTGCACCCTCTGTGTAACTTGTCCTATATCCCAGTAATAATTGAACCATCTCACTTGGGTGCTCTCAGAGAGTTTTGAAGTCATTTAGATGACTCACTGACCATATTAAATAGGCATTATTAACCTCCATGTTTGTCTCCTGCAGTTGACTTCAGATAAGCACAGGAAGCAAGTCTTCTTGATTTTTCTATCACTGTTTTATGTAATCATTAAAATATTTCTGTGAACTAGATGTTATTATCTATTTTTGAAGATGAGAAACTTGAATTCTGGGAACTTAAAAATATTTCTAAAGTCACAGAGCTAGTCAGTAACATAGATAGAATATTAATTTATCCAAATTTATCAATATATCTACTGCACTTATGTTTCGTAAGCTTTGACAAAAATATCTCCCGAAGGTCGATTAAAAGTAAGGATGGGGCAGCATCTGTGGGCTTAGTCAGAAATAGTTCAACGCAAGCACATATTCATTTGAAGTACTTTCTTTCATACTAAGCATCATTAGTTTAGTTCTACTGCAAAAATTTATTTATATTTGTTTTAATATAAAGCAATATTTTATTATTCTCCATTAGGAAAATTAATCATCTTTTACCTTGGTTTGATAGTTCTTTGTAGATGCTGTTCTATGATGGATCTATCACTTTATGATTGTTAGGTTGAATTATAAAGAGATCAAGCCACATTTTAAATTCACCACTGAGGTATTGTTTTTACATTAATCCAGACTTCCATAAAAGTACAGAGACAAATAACAGGTTCGCCCCTTTGGTCACTTGAGAGAACTACTCAGAATGCTGCCAAAAAGGTGGTATGGTACAAAGTTTTAGAGCTATTCTTGGTGGAAATTTCTGTATACTTGTATATATCTTATTGAGACATCAAACCATCTTTTTTATATGGTGAACTGAAAGGTTATTTGAACTTTGGCTCTTTTATTGTTCCAGGAAAGTTATTGCCAAAGGACATTTTAGTGAAAATAAGATTCTTAATTTTATCATTAATACTGGCTTGAACAACTGGTAGTATGTACTTAAAATCGACTTTCTCTGTCAAATTCTCAAACTTCATTTTCACTCTAACAATTGTGTTTTGCAGTAAATATACTCATAGTTTTGCACAGCGGTGGTTAAACATTCAATCTTGGGAGAATATTAAGGATATAAATAAATTAACATCTTTGTCATTATATTTTTTTTCCTCCACAGAAACAAACTTCAGCAATGAATTAGAAGCCTCTGACCACTGCCTTTTTGAAGCCTAGGAAAAATCTGTGTAGTAGAGCAATCCTTTATATTCATCTTTCATGTTTTGTATATAGATGAAAATTCACAGAGTATTTAAATCAGTCCTCTGCTCCCATATTTACCATTTCTATCACCATATTGAACACACAGATGATCTACACGCAATTATTTGAGTTAATTGTTCATAGTTCTCAGCATATGATATCATCGCTGCCAAGCGCCTGATTAATTTGATGCCAGCTAACTTTCCATTGGTTGTGACTGTCATAAATTCGGCTCCATCCATATTCACCTATTTGTTTCCCCAGTCGATAGTGTTCCTTCTTGTAAAACCCGTCAGATAAATTCTTGAAAAGTTGTTCAACAATTATTTTACCATTAAAAATCTACATGTTTTTATAGACATCATCACCAGAAATAGTGTAACATGATCTACATAATTGTTTTTTTTTTTTTTTTTCCGGTATGCGGGCCTCTCACTGTTGTGGCCTCTCCCGTTGCGGAGCACAGGCTCTGGACGCGCAGGCTCAGCGGCCATGGCTCACGAGCCCAGCCTCTCCGTGGCATGTGGGATCCTCCCGGACCGGGACACGAACCCGTGTCCCCTGCATCGGCAGGTGGACTCTCAACCACTGCGCCACCAGGGAAGTCCTACATAATTGTTTTATCACTTTGTATTCTTGCCTAACAAATTGTTTCATTTATGTAGTGTGTATTAAAGACCTGGGACATATGATAAGGCATCAGATTGGCTACTCCTCATCTGAAATCTTCACCCATCTTCTACAACAAGGAGTTTTACTTTCTCAGGTAATTTTGAAGTTGACTTTGAAGGAAACTTCAAGCAACTTTAACTTACTTACTTGATTGTAATTTTCATTTTATTACTCCAAGCCCCTCTCCAGCTTAGCTCTTGGCAGAGCCCTCTGGTGATCTGATTTCAAAATTTTCTTGATGTTGGATTGTAAATGGCTTTGCAAGGTCCCCCTCTGCATTGTTATTATGCAGGGTTTCACGTAAAATATACAAGATTTGGGCTCATTTGGCCTTCCCCATTAATAAATCAATGCTATAAATAAGCTCGTAAAAATATCTTGCTAGGTTTATATTCACTTACTGCCAATTTGCAAATCGTGGTTGGGTTTGGACTATCATCTCTTTTCCTATTAAATCCATTTGATGGAGCTACAGGGATAAAACCAGAGAATGATTGAATTTATCTCATTATCATGAATATCTCCAAGTCCTAAGCTATTTTTAGTGTTGTACACTTCTTTTTTAAAATAATTAACAAAGTTATTAACCTTTCTGTGGACTTGTTGAGTTATTATACAATAAGCTCATTTCCTCTAATGAACCACTGGCATTAGAATAATGTGTTCTCCAAGCCATGGTTCTTTTACTTTAAATACACCTTAAATATTGATACCTTTGATTTTCTCATAAGATTAAGGTACCACATTTTATAGTCTTTCATTACACTTGTAAATATTCTATTAATGTGTTTTGATAGAAAAGCATGGGTAGATAGTTCAGCATGGAAAAAATAGAATTCTGCTAATATGTGCACAAATAGGACAAAACCTTATGTCATCCAATTGCCAGCCTTCATACCCCAGTCTCTCCTCACTCCCCCAAACTTCCACAAGTCATTTTGCCTTTAGTGTTTATTGGGAGATGAGAGATCTTGACTCACCTTTAATTGGGAAAGTCATTCCCATCAAAGTGATTTCTCTGGAATCCTTCATAGCCCTGCCTTGGGTCCCCACTGACCTCTGTGCTGTCTGTTGCTGGATATTCCTGGATATCCCCTCAACAGGATGCTCCTTACTTCACAGCAGAGCTAATAGAGAGGTTTGGACTTCCCTATATTGCCTTCTCCCTTTATTTTCCCCTAACACTTTCAATAAATTAGTGCATATTTGTCAGACTTCACTAAAGTGTTTGAGGGTTTCTGGAGTAATGAGAAGGCAAATACTTTCAGATATAGCTTCCTATGACTGCCTCACTGATGCAAAGGAATACACTTTTCTAATGGGCTGCCCTGAGTGTGATCTGCAGGTCTTATCTTTGCTCTCCAGACTTCAGGGCATCCTGATTTCTGTGGCATGAATCTCCATTATTTTAAAGGAAGACCCATGAGGCAGATGTTCCAAAGTAGGACATAACACAAATGTTCAGCTATATAGTCTATTTTAACCTGAGTAATATTTTCAGTAGGACAATCTTCATTATAGACTTTGGTACACTGGACTCAAGAAAACTGGACCCTATAAATTGCAATATAGTGATATTTCATATGTTGATATTGTTTTCATGGTAGGAAATGTTTGCTAGCTTACTATAAATTTTAGTAAATCAAATGTTTTGAATATGCTGGAGATGTTTAATACTCAAAGGAATGGTATGATAAATCATTTTGTAAGACAAATAACCAATTTGTAATCAATCTTACTGTGTAGTTTTGGTTTACATATGTCATCTTAAAGTTGGCACTTACATGTATACAATTTTCTGGCTTGTAGTTTGTCAAATACTGGGTATATTGTGTTACTATAAAATAAAATAAAATATCAATGCAAAGTCAGAGTTTTTTCCAATTTTGTGAAATAATGTTTATTCTAAATGGTTATGGGAGTGTGTGTGTGTGTCTGTGTGTGTGTAGAGGAACACTGGAATTACTAGTAGACTAAATATTACCTTCCATCAATTATTCTCATTACATTGAGTTCTTGGGCTGTGATTATTTATGAGGCATCCCATAAAAGAAGTGGAGGAGCACCATGAATCTCAGATCAAATATCCATCTTCCTTCTCTGTCCACAAACCTTACTTGTGTGAGGTCCTGGCTTTGGGGACTGAAGGGCTAGGAAAGAGTACGAAAGAGTGAGAGGACATCAGTGGCCGAGAAAGAGCTCTTTCAAAGGAAGAAAGCATTAGCTTAGCAACTGAGATGTATGAGGGTCCAGTCAAGAAACAGCAAACTCCCTAGGCATTTCAAACAGATCTTCATACCAAAAATGGTCACATAGATGATGAAGATCTAAGAAGCCAATCAAGAGATGGCAAGTCAGTCAAGATATTAGCAACAGGAGAAAATCATTTCCAGCTACGCCTGGGGGAAAGCAGGAGAAAATGTTGTTACCAGCGCTCCCAAACCTGAGCATCTAGATGGGACAGCCACGGTGAGGGATGTCCTATGGGATCGGGGTCTTTAAAAGGATGAGCTGTTTTGAGTGGGCTGGGGCCATGGGGAGATATAGAAATGCCACTCTAGGCTATGGGAAGGAGGGCATCAGTGGAAATAAGATTGTTTCTCACTTCCTCTCAACCTACAATCTATTACTTTTCCTTCCATTAGCCAAACCTAGGTGGAAATCAGTTGGCCAGGGTGTCTGGGTCACTTATGGGGTTAGTTCCTCTGATACAGGGAACAGAGCAATGAAGGGCAGAGAATAGATTTGAGAGTAAACAGAAGAATGACCAGAACATGTGATATTAACATTTTTTATTTCTGCTTGGAAATCAAACGTCACAGAGATGCAGATGCTTTGTTTGGTTAAGGGGAAACAAATGTAGTAAGAGAACATATGGGGATATGGGAATTGCCAAATGTCTCCAGAGAGTGGATCTAGAAAATGAGTGGTTTGTAACCAAGCCACTGAAACAGAGTGAACCCTAGTGGAGCCATGGAAAAAAATTTGGACTGGGAATGAAATGGAATGTCTAGAATTAACTTAGCATCACCCTAGTTATTTTTTCTTGAACAAATCTTTAACATTTTGGCATCAATTCCATCCATCCTTGGGCCCACAGGGTAAAAGGTGGTGGCTTTCAGTGTTTTTAAACAGTGAAATCCCTAGAAAGCATCATTTCTTGTTAATGGCTCAGGTTTCTCTCTTCCTTCCCTTAGACTCCTTTTGTTCCTCCCTTCTTCTTTTCCTTTTTCCCTGCTAATGTGCACTTAGAGTCTAATATTTATAAGCTATAAAAGTTTAAATAAAATATCCTCTAAAATATTTCATGGAAGAGTCATATATTTATCAGAAAGTGAATACACAGAAAATGAAAGCAGTAATAGGATTTATGCATACTTCATTACTGAAAATTTGGCTTAAAAAGGTAGTGATTAGGTTAAGAGGGTAGCAACTATTTCTGGGCTTGTATTGCAAAAACCGAGCTGCTAATAACCTTTCTTGAAATTTCATGCTAGAGCTTCATTCTTCTAACCTATTGATTTTTATCGTCAATGAAATATAAGTGGTATCAGACACCAGTACCGTATTCCACCAAAGCTGATCAAATACAGTTTTTAGTTCATTTGGATACGCAGGGAGAATGAAGTGGGGTACCCCACTGGAAAGATGGAACAGATAAAGCACAAAACGGAAGTCCTGGGATTTGAAAGAAATCTTTGCGTATTTCAAAATTCACAACCAGGGAAAGATGGTTTTAATTTCGGAGAGGGAGGTTGAAGGTGGATATCTTTGTTCTCTCCTCTTTCAACCAACTCTCTACATGTTTTGTCTCTAGACCCAGCAAACACAAATGCTTGGATGAGCTTCTAAGTAGAAATAAAAATGATAATTTTATTTCTTTTTTTGCTATGCAGTCATAATAGGTGGATTTTCATTAAACATGGGAAGATAAAAAATGGCAAATGCACTTTCCCTGAACTCTCTCAATGTTCTATAAACTGTTCAATTAACTGTTCTTGTCACTGTCCATATTTTTTCCCATACTCTCTGGACTGAGGTCTCGTGTCTTGGTCAACATTAAAAAAGAGAGGCAATTTATTATTTTTTACTGAACTGGGAATAGCTGGGTAAATAAATACTGCTACTAATCATTCCATTTGCTTCATGACCTGTTGTTTAAACTTCTAAGGAGCCATAACACAGTAGGGACTAAAACTATCTTAAAAGAAAAGTCAGCTAGTAGATAATAAGAATAAAACTTGATTTTTCCCATGCCTCTGTGCACCATATCCAGCCTCCACAAAACAGCCAAGCAAGTAATTCCATCCCACATACCACATAGGGAAAAAAGAATAATAATAAAAATTTCAAAGGAGGATAAAGAGCTGGTTTAAGAATCTGAGGTATTTCACATAGAGAAATTTGGGTACGAATCCCAGCTCTGTAATATAAGAGTTATGTGACCAGGGGCAAGTTATTTTCTCTCTCTAGACCTTAGTTTCCTCATTTGTAAAATGGGGATAATAATACTTAACTCACAGGTTATTGTAAGGATTGAGATGCTGAATAAAAACCACCAAGAATAGTAAGTGATGCAGGGTAACAGCTCAATAGCTCAATACTGCTGTTATCAATGGAACTGAAGCAAGAAACTTTTCTGTCATTGTTATAGTTAAGGGATTATTTTGCCATAAGACAGCAAAAGTCAAAATAGTGATTTCTCTTTTTATTTCAGAAAATGTGGGTCTAGCTCTGTTTCTATTAAGAGGGAAGTGTGTGTGTGTCAGGGCAGGGTGTGTGTGTGAAAGAGATTGAGAGAGAGCGGTGGGGGGATATACTGGCACAGTGGGTGGTGATGTTGCTGCTTGGGTGTACTTAAATTGATTGCTTTAAAACATTATTTAGTGGCAATTTAAGGGAAAGAGCAATTGATTTGGAATAAGAAAACTTAGGTTTATGTCTCAGCACTGCCAAATATTGATTGTATTAAATACTTGATTCTTGTAGGTACTCAGTAAATGTTTATTAGGATTAAGGACAAATGATTTCTTAGTCCCTGAATATTGGGGTTGTATATAAATGCAATAGGCTGCACTATTTGCTTCTTTTAAATATCTTGAAAGAGTGATGAGAACTTGAAAGCAAACTTAGTTAGAGTAAGTGTCCATGACTGTGGAACAGATTGAACCTGCTAGAAATGTTACATCTTCCAAAATGTTTTCTTTGCTGACTGGGAGCCACTAATAGGGACCTCATTATTACTGAATAATTTATCCAGGTCAGCAATTATCACTTTTTTGTCTTGGGACACTTTTATAATTTTAAAAATGACTGGGGGTTCCAGAGAACTCTTGTTTAATGTGAGTTATATCTATTGATATTGCTGTATAAAAATTGTAAACAGAAATTTACAACTATAATAATCAGACATTATTATAATAATTATAATAATAATAATTACATGTTAACATAAAGAATATTTTCATGAAAAAGAACTACATTTTCCAAAACAAAAAAGATTAGTGAGAAGAGTTAAATCCCCAACCCCTTCATTTTTGCAAATCTGATTAATGTCTGGCTTAACAGAAGGCACCTAGATTCTCTGACCTGTTTCTGCATTTGGTCTGTTGAGATGGCATCTATCATGTAGCTTCTGGAAAACACTATATACTTGTCAAATAATGAGAGTGAAAAAAGCAATGGATATCTTAGATTTGTTGTGAAATAAATCTTGACCTGTCTCCTGAAAAGATCTCAGGGACTCTCACACTTTGAGAACCATTGATATTGGTTAACCATTGTTTCTTTCAGCTGTCTTCTTTTAAATTCACACTCAGAAAGGACTCTACAGTTACTCAACACCATAGGATGAATTGATTAAATTATTGAATTCTGAGTGGGAGAGAGAGCAAGAATGAGAACAATGTAGACTTGAAAGGAATGTGGCTTGATAAATATGGGAAATGAGAGGTAATGAATCCCAATATCAATTACATTTTGCAGTTTGTAAATTGGCTCCTTTACTTAACAGCTGCTTAAATTTGGACCAGTTATTTAATCTTTCTAAGTCTCAGGTTGTCCATCTAAAAAATAGGGATAATAATATTTAATTCATGGTGTTATTGTGATGATTAAATAAGATAATATTTGTGAAACACTTAGCTTACTGCCTGACACATAGTAAGTGGCTCACTATTAAGCTATTATTTGTATTGTTATTTTTATCCAGGATTTGACCTGCTTGTAAACATATGTAAATTCTCTCTTCAGGGTTACATGTCTGTGCTGCATTAAATATCTTTGTACAAAAGATTTCCATATTTACAATAATGTCCTTACGTTAGAATCCTATATGCTGGGGCAAAGTGAGGGTAGCATCGACATATATACACTAATGAATGTAAAATAGCTAGTGGGAAGCAGCAGCATAGGACAGGGAGATCAGCTTGGTGCTTTGCGATGACCTAGAGGGGTGGGATAGGGAGGATGGGAGGGAGGCTCAAGAGAGAGGGTATATGGGGACATATGTATGCATATGGCTGATTCACTTTGGTGTACAACAGAAACTAACACAGTATTGTGAAGCAATTATACTCCAATAAAGATCTATTAAAAAATCCTATTGGAATTACTGACTCAATAAAATTTTTAAGGCTTTGAATTTATGTGGGGAAATTACTTTCCAAAGGGCTATATCATTACCACTCCTATGAGGAATGTATGAGTGTTCAATAATTTTATGTAGATTCTGAGCCCTGGGATACAGCAGTAAGAAAAATAGAAGAGCTGTATCCTTTGCTGTAGCAGGTAATATAATTTAAATTTTACCAATTGTATAGGTAAGAATTGTAATGTCTATTGAGTACAAACCGTCAACATAAACACTTTGGAGATACAGGTATGGTCTTTTGTATAGACAAGATTTTCCCTAGTGTCTCAGATAGCATTTAATATAAGTAAATTTAATATATCTTCCTGAACTAAACCGTAGTATTAATGATTTGGTTTTGTTTTGGCTAGTAGACCTTTAAAAGCATTCAGAGTATACTTTATCAACTTATTTATTTTCCATACAGGAGCTAACACTTGGGTAATACATTCTAAGGGCTCTAAATTTATCCTGTTTTTAAATCCTGGTAGAGATAAAGCAAGAATGAGGGCAGTGTGGAAGAGAGAGTTGAGGTAATTAGATTGGTTGAAATTCCAGGATAGACATCATGAGACAGGCTCTCAGCTATGACTGTGGTAGTAAGAATATGGAAGAGGGGTTCAAATCGTGTTATGGGCTAAAATGTATTACTTCCCAAATTCATGTGTTGAAGTCCTAAACCCTGGTATCTCAGAATGTGACTGTATTTGGAGATAGGGTTTTTAAAGAGGTAATTAAAAGTAAATGAAGTCATGGGGGTGGGCCCTAATCCGATATGACCTATGTCCATATAAGAAAAGGAGTTAGGACACAGACACATGGAGGCAAGACCATGTGAAGACATTGGAAGAAAATGGCTATCTACAAGAAAGTAGTTAAGCCCTAACAGGGAGAAACCCAGAGATGGGAATTTTCGTCTGCTCCCTGTAAAATTAATAACCAGAAATCTCAAACTGAGTTGGAAGACCAGAAGGGAGAGCTCCCACACCGTGTGATGAGAGCAGAGCCCAACAGGAAGAAGAAAGGCTCCTTTCCCTGGCAAGGACTCAGCCAAAAAAGCTATGGACTCTTTGTTTATTGTAGCCCTCCCAACTTCCTTGTTCTTCTTATAAAAGTGCTCTCCTTCCCTTGCTATATGGGGATTGCACATGGCTCACCATGGTTGCAGACCCTGAATTGCAATTCTCTGCTGGCCCCAAATAAACCCAACTTTGCTGGAGAAATATCTGACAGTCTATTTGTTTTCAGTCAACATCCCTTTGTGCTGTGCCCTGGGGGAATAGCCACAGCAAAGGACTGTTTGCTTCTTAGCCACTGCTTCTGTGTTTGCTATAGTCTTGTGGGACTCAGGAATGCTGAGCCCTGTTGATTATCAGAGATAGGTGATTCAGTGGTCCATCCCTCAGGCAGCAGCCTCAAAAGTTGTGGCTCTACATGTGTGAACCAGTTTTTTCCAGGGAGAAAAAACTGGCAGCTTTTTTTTTTTTTTTTTTTTAATTGGAGTAAGCTAGAGGAGGAAGGCAAGGGAAGTATCCACCAGAGCTCCCAGGTTCTGGGGAGAGTGCAGTCAGCCTTGGCATGTGCAATTAGAAGTCAGACCCTCAGGCAGCAGCTTGTAAAATTTGCAATCAATTACCTTCTAGAAAGGAACTTGGAGATGAGGATTTTTGCTTGCCCCCTTTGTGCTGGTCCCTGTGGGGACAGCTCCATTAAGCACTCAAAGGTCTATTAATAACTTCTCCTTGGAACTTCCCTGATTGTTCAGTGGTTAAGACTCCATGCTTCTAATGCAGGGTGTTTGGGGAAATAAGATCCCACATGCAGCGTGGCTAAAAATAATAACAACAACCTCTCTTTTGTTTGCTATAGTTCCCATGGGACTTGTGTACACAAGCCTCTCTGGCTTTCAGAGTTGGGTGTTTGGGGGTCCTTCCCTCAGGTGGGGCAGTTGATGTTGGGGCACTAGGTGTGTGGTCCAAACACTTCTCTCCTCAGGGAAAGTCGGGAGTTGGGTGTTCCATCCTGATTGTATGGGGCTATCCAGGGGTTGGCCAGAGGTTATTCCATACGTAAGAGTTCCTCAGCTAATTTCTGGATTTCTCTCAGAGGGAATTGCTCCATATGTGGCTGTACACTTGGAGTGTACATGGGAGGGGGAAAGTCAGAATCTTCTTATGTTGCCATCTTGGTTCAGAGTCCCATCTGTGTTTGTTTGAGTGAACTCTGACTCAGGTTTGTGTTTGACTGTCTGGGTGGATGATAACACTGTCGAACATGTAACTAGGAGGACATCTCTTTGAGCATGTAGTTGTGAAACCACTAGGTGGGGTTTCATGGGGGACTCCAAGAAGCTCCTGTTCTTTATGTCTTAGTGCAGAAAGAACTCAGTGAGAGACACAGTGATAGATAAGAAGGGATTTATTAGAATAGGATGCTTGTGAAGCTTATAAGCAAGCAGGTGAGAGGGTGCTGAGCCCCAAGAACTTAATGGGCTATAGTTTTATAATCAAAGGAGTAGTGGGAAGGGGGAAGAGACCACCTTCTTCCTCACTCTTGAATGGACATCAAGATTCCATCATCAACTCCTCCTCCAGGTTGGGCAGGGGAGTTTTCTTGTTCCTACATGGTCAAGCCAGGACTGTCATGGCACTATGGAAAATTATTTCAGGTCTCAGTACAATGAGGCTCTTTCACTTTGAAATGTCACCTTTCCATAAATTATTACTTTTTATGTTTGCAGAGAGCATGTCCTAGGGGTCATTAACTTACTGAACTCACTGGCAGGATGTGCATCTCATGCCACCATTGTTTTATTGCTTTGGGGCATATCTCATGCTTCTGTTGCATGTTTTTTTTGCTAAGCAAGCCTGCTTCGTTTTGTGGTTAAAACCTGCATTTTTAGGTCATCATTAACTTAAAGGGGTCTGCCATACTGTTTTTTATTTACAATCCTCTAGTGGAATTAACTATTTAATCACCTACTTTGTCCCTTTACTCTGTCCATATCAGTTGTTAGCATAAAGTATGGACTTAAGCCATTCTTTACATTAAAATGTTTCATTAACTAGTTGTTTACAGCACTTGCTCATTCTCACAAGCATCAAAAATTTTATTTGGTCATTTATTTTACAAATGATGTTTCATTTCCCTTTAAAAAATTTAAGTTCACAACCGAAAGGTATTCTTACAGGATAACTTTTGCTCTTGTTAGCTTTTTTCTGCTAAACTCATTTTTGCAAGTGTTGCAAGCTGATTTGGAATAAATTAAAACTTCTTTGAGTTAGGTTTTATTAAAGTTATAGAACTATGGATAATTAAGTCATGAACAATAAAGTACATGAGATTCTAGAGGAGAAAAAAAATCAATACATGCAAACATGATTGTTGTTTCTCCTAGAGATACTAAATTCTGGACTGCAAAGACCGCATGTTGTGTACTAAATCTGGAGCTTCTGGTTTAGCTAGTACCCATTAGCAGAGAGACCATAAACAAAGTTAATTTAGGTGATGACTTCAATGTAATAATGTCTTTCTCTTGTGTTTCTGACTTTCTGAACATGGATACCAGATTTTCAAGTATTTTCTTTTTAAAGGAGACTATGCCGACTAAAAAAATACATTCACAACCTAAAAGTTGAGAGTTATGTTTAGTTTGGCCAGAATCTTTAGGACTTCAGGCCCAGGAGGCAGCATCTCAAGTAACCTTGAGAAAACTGCTCCAAGGAGGTGAGTGGAGAGCTAGGATATATAGGAGTTTTGCAACAAAGGTCAGGTAGTTGGAACATCAAAAAATTATTGTTAATTAAAGAAAACTGGAAATCCCAAGTTAAGGAATTTAGCGCTTTTCTATGTATGGGAAGATACAAGAGTTTAGGCTCACAAAAATCATTCCTTTGATATGTACCTCAGCTATCTGGGGCCAGTATCCTTTGTTATTACATCCTGCATTCCCTCAGGGCTCACCAGCTCACCTTTGGTGGTGGCTGCATGGCTGCAATCCCTGATGACTATGACATCCTGTTTACTGATATGGCAAGCAAATATTCCATTTATCAACTACTATTCATATCACTAGTTTCTTTTCTTTATCAAATCAAGTATAAAAATATTTAATGGTAATTTGGAATTCAGCAAAGAAGTTAAATGGGAAATACTACTTTTCTGAAAAAAAGTTTTTAAGGAAGGATTTTTTTCTGAAATATTTGATTATTTTATACTGTTTAACCATTGATTTATTAGTTTATTACTAAGAACTTCTGATGCTGAAACTCAGCTTCTCTGTACACTGGTGCCAAATTTAATCTTGGAGACACAGTTTTTGGTGAAGTAGAGTTTTATTACTTTGTCAGGCAAAGGGGGACACAGTGGGCTCCTGTCTCAAAAATGTAGGTATCCCAACTTGGAGAGGATAGTGAGAAGTTTTATAGTAATTGTTCAAAGAGGGCATGATCAGCTTGTGGACATTCTTCTGATTGGTTGGTGGTGAAGTAAGTAGGAGTCAGCATCATCAACCTTCAGTTTCCAACTGGTCTGGGGTCTACATGCTTGTGGGCAGCATACCACTGTTAATCGTTAACTTCTCCCACCTGGAGGGGGTTTCAGTATCTGCAAAACAGCTCGAAGATATTGCTATGTGTATCCCTTGATGGGGAATGAGGACCTTGCCCCAAGGCTGCACTATTGTTTTTCTTGACTGTTTGCTTCTCCCTGGTGTAACATCCCCTCCCTTCTCTAATTAACAACTACTTGAATCTGCCCTTTGGAACTCAGGGAAGGTCATGGAGGCTGAATGAAGGCTATTTCTTGTAATCAATGAAATGGAGGACACAGAAAGTCTTTGTGCCCAGGAGCCCCATAGGGCTGTGCTTGGTCTCACTCTCTTCCTTTTCATCTCTTTCCCCCCTCATTATTTTGCATTTGCCTTGCTATTCATTCTTTTGCTAATCTATTTCGAGCCACGAAAGCAATGTTTCTGTGTTGATAGCATGTGTTGTACCTAGAGCTGTTTTACCATATGTCTACTTCCTACATTCAAAATGCCTTTGTTATTTTGAGTTAATTATTAATTTCTGAGCTTATGTTACTGTATAGACCTATTTTGATCTCACTTTATTATTCTTCATTGACTATAGATGGCTTTTCCTTCACAAGGATCAAATCTTTCCTGAATAGATATAGAAGAGAAAATACTAAAATGATAACAAGAATAAAACTATTTTAGCTTGGCTAATTCTGACAATAGGAGATGTTGTCATAAATAAAACATTAGAAATTGGAAATACCTGTGGATTTTTCATGTTTTAAGGAGATTCTAGGATGTGAAGAAAAGAAGACTCTGTTGCTGAAAGCAAATTAGTATCATTAATTAAGTCAACGGTTATTTATGGGACATTTACTCTACATCAGTCCATGTTGATGATGTCCCCTGAACAAAAGGGGACAGGTTTTGATCATCTGGATTAGGTTCATGCTTGTGGGGAAACAGAGAGATAATCAATAATAAATTGATAATTAATAAATAAATACTAATTTTAAAATAGATAGTGGTAAGTTTTAAAAAGAAAATTTTAATGGGATGATGTGATAGAAAGGGTCTTTGTGGTCACTTTCCTGAGGAGGCTAGGAAATAACTCTTCAAAAAAGTAACATTTAAGCATGGAATTGACTGACCAGAAGACAACTATGCAGTGATCTGTGGAAGAACATTTTGAGAGAAGAGAACAGTTTAGTGAAAAGGCCCTAAGTCTGAGGAGGACTTTGGTGCATATGAAGAGCCAAGAAAAGGTCAGTATGTCAGGAGAGAAGTAGATAGCAGGTGGGAATTTTGGGAGGTGATGTAGAAAGAAGGTAAGTCTTGTAGGGCTTTGCAAGTATGACTCATAAACCAAATAAGTTTGTAAGTGAGGAGTGGCATTATTTTATTTAATTTATGTTTTCTGACTGCCAAGTGAAGAATACACTAGAAGGGGCCACAAGTAAACCTAGGGAGCCTAGTTTGGAGTCTGTTGCATTGGGCAAACAATGTATGGTTATTCCTCAGACTAGAGTGATAGCAGAAGTGCAGGGATTTGAAATATAATTTCAAAGTAGAGTAGACAAGGCTTGCTGAAAGATTGATAAGGGTATTGAGGGAAAGAGAAGCACAGAAAACATGTCTTGAGTAACTAGGGGAGTGGTGGTGTTATTTTCTCAGATGTAGATGACTGGCAGCAGCCTATCACCTACCCATTCTTCCTTTGTAACTCTCTCAGGCATATTCATATGGGATCCCAAAATTAGTTTTGTGTAGTGAAAAGAGTTGATTTTGAAACATTTAAGCTTTGCCTTTCACCACCTTTGGGCCGTAGTAAATTTACATAGATTTTGTGAAAGCAAATTTCTAATTTGTGATCAAACTAATAAATCAGATCATGAATGTGCATAGCAGAGGACCTGTACATAATAAGAGCACAATTTTAGCTTTAATTTTTATTTCTTTTTGCTTTATAATAGATTTTATTTTAAAAAATATTTATTGTAGTATGGTTGATTTACAATGTTGTGTTAATTTCAGGTATACAGCAAAGTGAATCAGTTATACATTTATATCTATCCACTTTTTTTTTTTTTTTTTAGATTCTTTTCCCATATAGGTCATTACAGAGTACTGAGTAGTATTCCCTGTGCTACACAGCAGGTTCTTATTAGTTATCTATTTTTTCTATAGTAGTGTGTACATGTCAGTCACAATCCCCCAATTTATCCCTTCCCCCCTTATTCCCTAGTAACCATAAGTTTGTTTTCTACATCCATGACTCTACTTCTGTTTTATAAATAAGTTCATTTGTACTCTATTTTTTTAGGTTCCACATATAAGCAATATCATATGATATATGTGTCTTTCTGTATCTGAATTACTTCACTCAGTATGACAATCTCTAGGTCCATCCATGTTGCTGCAATGGCATTATTTTGTTCTTTTTTTTTTTTTTTTTTTTTTGCGGTACGTAGGCCACTCACTGTTGTGGCCTCTCCTGTTGCAGAGCACAGGCTCCGGACGTGCAGGCTCAGTGGCCATGGCTCACGGGCCCAGCTGCTCCACGGCATGTGGGATCTTCCCGGATTGGGGCACAAACCCGTGTCCCCTGCATCAGCAGGCGGACTCTCAACCACTGTGCCACCAGGGAAGCCCTATTTTGTTCTTTTTTATGGCTGAGTAATAATCCATTGTATTTCTGGACCACATCTTCTTTATTCATTCCTCTGTTGATGGACATTTAGGTTGCTTCCATGTCCTGGCTATTGTAAACAGTGCTGCAATGAACATTGTGGTGCATGTGTCTTTTGAATTATGGTTTTCTCAGGGTCTATGCCTAGGAGTGAGACTGTGGGGTAATATGGTAGTTCTATTTTTAGTTTTTTAAGGAACCTCCATACTTTTCTCCATAGTGGCTGTATCAATTTACATTCCTACCAACAGTGCAAGAGGGTTCACTTTCTACACACCCTCTACAGCATTTATTGTTTGTAGATTTTTTGATGATGGCCATTTTGATTGGTGTGAGGTGATACCACACTGTAGTTTTGATTTGCATTTTTCTAATAATTAGTGATGTTGAGCATCTTTTCATGTGCTTTTAAGCCATCTGTATGTCTTCTTCAGAGAAATGTCTATTTAGATCTTCCACCCACTTTTTGATTGTTATTTGTTGTTTTGATATTAAGCTGCATGAGCTGTTTGTATATTTTGGAGATTAATCTCCTGTCAATTGCTTCCGACAAGGGATTAATACTTGCAAATATTTTTCTCCCACTTTGAGAGTTGTCATTTTGTTCTGTTTATGGTTTCTTTTGCTGTGCAAAAACTTTTAAGTTTAACTAGATTCCATTTGTTTGTTTTTGTTGTTATTCTCATTACTCTAGGAGGTGGGTCAAAAAACATCTTGCTGCAATTTATGTCAAAGAGTGTTCTACCTATGTTTTACTCTAAGAGTTTTATACTGTCTGGCCTAATAGGTCTTTAATCCATTCTGAGTTTATTTTCATGTGTGGCGTTATAGAGAGTTCCAATTTCATTCTTTTATATGTAGCTGTCCAGTTTTCCCAGCACTACTTATTGAAGAGACTGTCTTTTTTCCACTGTATATTCTTGCCTCCTTTGTCATAGATTAGGTGACCATGGGTGTGTGGGTTTATCTCTGGGCTTTCAGTTATTGTCTTGTTCATCTCTGTTTGTTTGTTCTTTAGTTCTTTCATTGTTAGTGTATAGGAATGCAAGAGTTTTCTGTGTATTAATGTTGTATCCTGCAACTTTACCAAATTCATTGATGAGCTCTAGCAGTTTTCTTGTAACATCTTTAGGATTTTCTATGTATAGTATCATGTCATCTACAAACAGTGACAGTTTTGCTTCTTTTCCAGTTTGTATTTCTTTTATTTCTTTTGCTTCTCTGATGCCATGGCTAGGAATTCCAAGACTATGTTGAGTAATAGTGGCGAGAGTGGACAACTTTGTCTTGTTCCTGATCTTAGAGGAAATGCTTTCAGTTTTTCATCATTGATAATGATGTTTCCTGTGGGTTTTTCATATTTAGCCTTTATTATGTTGAGGTAGTCTCCCTCTATGCCTACTTTCTGGAGAGTTTTTATAATAAATGGGTGTAGAATTTTGTCAAAAGCTTTTTCTGCATATATTGAGATGATCACGTGATTTTTATTCTTCAATTTGTTAATATGGTGTATCAAATTGATTGATTTGCATATGTTGAAGAATCTTTGCATTCCTGGGATAAATCCCACTTGATCATGGTGTATGATACTTTTAATGTCTTGTTGGATTATGTTTGCTAGTATTTTTTTGAGGATTTTTGCATCTATGTTCATCAGTGATATTGGTCTGTAATTTCTTTTTTGTGATATCTTTGACTGGTTTTGGTATCAGGGTGATGGTGGCCTCATAGAATGATCTTCCTCTGCAGTTTTTTTGGGAGAGTTTGAGAAGGATAAGTGTTAGTTCTTCTCTAAGCGTTTGAAAGAATTCACCTATGAATCCATCTACTCCTAGGTTTTGGTTGTTGGAAAATTTTAATCACAGTTTCAATTTTATTACTTGTGATTGGTCTGTTCATATTTTCTATTTCTTCCTGGTTCAGTCTTGGAAGGTTGTACTTTTCGAATAATTTGTCCATTTCTTCCAGGTTGTCCATTTTATTGGCATGTAATTGCTTGTAGTAGTCTCTTATAATCCTTTGTATTTCTGTAGTGTCAGTTGTAATTTCTCCCTTTTCATTTCTAATTTTATTGATTTGAGTCCTCTCCCTTTTTTCTTGATGGGTATGGCTAAAAGTTTATCAATTTTGTTTATCTTCTCAAAGAACCAGCTTTTAGTTTCATTGATCTTTGCTATTGTTTTCTTCATCTCTATTTCATTTATTTCAGCTTTGACTTTTATGATTTCTTTCCCCTACTAAGTTTAGGTTTTGTTTGTTCTTCTTTTTCTATTTGCTTTAGGTGGAAGGTTAGCTTGTTTATTTGGGATTTTCCTTGTTTCTTTAGATGAGATAGTGTTGCTATAAACTTCCCTCCTAGAACTGCTTTTGCTGCATCCCGTAAGTTTTTGGTCATTGTGTTTTCACTGGCATTTGTTTCTAGGTATTTTTTGATTACCTCTTTGATTTCTTCAGTGATCTCTTCGTTATTTAGTAGCATATTGCTTAGCCTCCATGTGTTCTTTTTTTTTTACATTTTTTTTTCCTGTAATTGATTTCTAATCTCATAACATTGTGGTCAGATATGATTTCAATTTTCTTAAATTTACTGAGGCTTGGTTTGTGACTCAAGATGTAATCTATCCTGGAGAATGTTCTCTGTGCACTTGAGAAGAACGTGTATTTTGCTGCTTTCAGATGAAATGTTCTATAAATATCAATTAAGTCTATCTAGTTTAATGTGTCATTTAAGACTTGTACTTCCTTATTAATTTTCTGACTGGATGATCTGTCCATTGGTGTAAATAGGGTGTTAAAGTTGCCCACTATTATTGTGTTACTGTTGATTTCCCCTTTATGGATGTTAAAATATTGCCTTATGTTGGGTGCATACATATTTACAATTGCTATATTTTCTTCTTGGATTGATCTCTTGATCATTATGTAGTATCCTTCCTTGTCTCTTGTAACAGTCTTTATTTTAAAGTCTATTTTTTCTGAGATGAGTATTACTACTCCAGCTTTCTTTGGATTTCCATTTGCATGGAATATCTTTTTCTATGCCCTCATTTTCGGTCTGTATGTGTCCCTAGGTCTGAAACAGGTCTCTTGTAGACAGCATATATACAGGTCTTATTTTTGTATCCATTCAGCCGGTCTGTGTCTTTGGTTGGGGCACTTAATCCATTTACATTTAAAGTAATTATCGATATGTATGTTCCTCTTACCATTTTCTTTCTTTTTTTTTTTTTTTTTGCGGTATGCGGGGGTTTCACTATTGTCGCCTCTCCTGTTGTGGAGCAACAGGCTCCGGATGCGCAAGCTCAGCAGCCATGGCTCACAGGCCCAGCCACTCTGCGGCATGTGGGATCTTCCCAGACCGGGGCATGAACCCATGTCCCCTGCATCAGCAGGCAGACTCTCAACCACTGTGCCACCAGGGAAGCCCCCATTTTCTTAATTGTTTTGGGTTTGTTATTGTAGGTCTTTTTTCTTCCCTTCCTCTTTTGTTGTCTTCTCTTATGTTTCATGCCTAGAAAATTTCCTTTAGCATTTGTTGAAAGGCTGGTTTGGTGGTGATGAATTCTCTTATCTTTGGCTTGTCTGTAAAGTTTTTGATTTCTCCATCAAATGTGAATGAGATCCTTGCTGGGTAGAGTAATCTTGGTTTTTCCCTTTTATCACTTTAAATATACCCTGCCACTCCATTTTGGCCTGCAGTGTTTCTGCTGAAAAATCAGCTGATAACCTTATGGGGATTCCCTTGTATGTTATTTGTTGCTTTTCCCTTGTTGCTTTTAATATTTTTTCCCTGTATTTAATTTTTGTTAATTTGATTAACATGTGTCTCATCATGTTCCTCCTTGGGTTTGTCCTGTATGGGACTCTCTGTGTTTCCTGGACTTGGGTGACTATTTCCTTTCTCATGTTAGGGAAGTTTTCAACTATAATTTCTTGAAATATTTTCTCAGGACCTTTCTCCTTTTCTTCTTCTTCTGGGACCCCTATAAGTCAAACGTTGGTGCATTTAATATTGTCCCAGAAGTCTCTGAAACTTTCCCATTTCTTTTCATTCTTTTTTTTTTTTAATCTGTTCCATGATGGAGATTTCCACCATCTGTCTTCCACATCACTTATCTATTCTTCTGCCTCAGTTATTCTAGTTATTCCTTCTAGTGTATTTTCTATAATAGTGTATTTCTATTCTATAACTATTCTAGTTATTCCTTCTAGTGTATTCCTTCTAGTGTATTTTTCATTTTAGTTACTGTCTTGTTCATCTCTGTTTGTTTATTCTTTAGTTCTTCTAGGTCTTTGCTAAACTTCCTTGTGTCTTCTGTATCTGTGCTTCCATTCTTTTTCTGAGATCTTGAATCATCTTTACTGTCATTACTCTGAATCTTTTTCAGATAGATTGCTTATCTCCTCTTCACTTAGTTCTTTTTTTAGGTTTTTATCTTGCTCCTTCATCTTCAGCGTATTCCTTTGTCATCTCATTTTGTCAGACTTACTGTGTTTGTGGTCTTCTTTCCACAGGCTGCAGGATCATACTTCTTCTTGCTTCTGGTGTCTGCTCCCTGGTGGGTGAGCTTGGTCTGGAGGCTTGTGCCATTATCCCCTAGATAGGGGGTTTGATTGGTGTTATGGTGATTATAGTCTGCCCTAGAAATTGAGTGGGGCCTCCCCTTTGCTCTGTGGTTGTCACTGCCTTGTCAGGGTTGGCATCTGTTCCTTAGTTGTTGGAGTAGAGACCCCCAGATCTGTTTCTTAGCTGTAATTCTGATCTGTAGGGCAAGGTAGGTGGGATTGGAGCATTCTCACTCAGAGAGAAGCCACTGAGTATTCCTCCTCTGGAGTTGTTCACCTGTGAATGTGCTTTGTTGTGTCCCTTTTGCCCACAGTGTGAGCTCACAAAGTATACTGTTGTTGGCATTGCTCTCAGTCCTGCCTTAACTGTGGGTATGCTGGCAATCAGCCCTGGTGACTCTCAGGCATTGTTTTCACTCAGTCACTGGTGCATGTCCATTGAGGTCAGGTCCCAGGACTGCAGTAGTCATGCACTTGGATCCACTGTGGGAGCTATGGAGGCAGCTTGAACTCTAGTGTGGCCCAATCTCTGCTTATACAACCCACAGAGCCTACAGTTGCTAAAGCCAGAACCATCCCAGCTGTAAGAGCACTTGTTGGTCTTTCAGATGTTTTGCAAGTGCTTAATTTGGGAAGCCATCAGTGGATGTGTAACTTCACAGTTTCTTTAGCTGTGAGGAGAAATTTCAGCACTTCTTCCTTAGTCACACAGCCCCTGGGGCTCAGTGGTGGTTTTAACCACTCTTCTGCACACATCTCCTAGTGGGGGGAGCTATTTGTGTCCTCCTAGGACAGTGGGGCATGTCCCGGCACTCACTGGCAGATTTCCTAGTTGGGGGAGTTATCTGTGTCCTCCTGGGACAGCAGGGCAAGTCCTGATACCCACTGGCAGATTTCCTAGACTTCCAGGGAATTCCCAAATTTACTTCTTAAGAAAAAGTGTTTTTCTAGTTTTCAGCTCACAACAATGTGACCATATTAGAAAAACTATTTTGTTCTTCCTACCTTGGATGGTCATGTGTCTTCATTTTTTCTCTTTTTTTCCCTTAAGACATAATTGACACATAACATTGTGTAAGTTTAGAGTGTGCAATGAAATGATTTGATATACGTATGTATTGTGAAATATTTACCAGAATAACATTGGTTAATACATCCTTTACATCACATAATTACCATTTTGTTATTGTCATGGTGAGAACATTAATATTCTACTCTTATAGCATTTCTCAAGTATTCAGTACAGTATTGTTAATTATAGTCACCATTACCGTGAGATCTCCAGACCTTATTCATCTTAAACCTGGAAGTCTGTACTCTTTGACTAACGTCTTTCCATTTCACTCACCCCCTCAGCCCCTGGCAACCACCATTCTATTGTTTCACGGAGTTTAATGTTTTTCTATCCTGGTACAAGTGAGGTCATGCAGTATTTGTCTTTCTCTGTCTAACTTATTTCACTTAGCATAATGCCTTCAAGGTCTAGCCATGACATCATGAATGGCAAGATTTCCTTCTTTTTATGGCTGAATAACATTCCATTGTATATATATATGCCACATTTTAAAATACATTCATCTATCAAAGGATTCATCAAAGATTGTTTCTGGAAATGTCTTGGCTATTGTGAATAACATTGCAAAGAACCTGGGAGTCCAGATATCTCTTCAAGATAGTAATTTTTATCTTTTTCAATAAATACTCAGAAGTGGGTTTGCTGGATCATATTGTAGTTCTATTTTTAAATTTTTTGAGGAACTTCCATACTGTTTTCCATAGTGGCTGTACCAATTTTCATTCCCACCACCAGTGTACCTGCTGTCAGTGTGCACTGTTGTGATTGCTGGGTCTCACTGCAGGTTCATGGTAGTGGAGGCCAGTGATGGCAGCTGTACTGGCTACTGCTTTCTTCAGTGGCAGAAGCAGCTGAGTTTGTCTGCAGAGTAGGTCACTGGGAGTTCTAATTCCTCCAGCTGTGTGACTGCTACTTGTAGCCCCTGCTTTTATTTCTTGTTCTTAGCCATCTCTATATGTCTCAGCTTTTCAGATCTCTGAGTGGGGTGAAAGTGAATAAGGAACCTTCTTGCAGTGCGCTGAAAGGCTAAGGAAGCTGGTTGTTCACCCTTCTCTTCCTTTCCCTGTGAGGGGAACTTTTTCTAGCTGGGGAGTTCCTTGTTGGTGCTGAGTGATGTTGGCTTGGGAGATAGGATGATACAGGCAAAATGAAGCTTTCTTCCCTTCTTTGGAAAACTATTCTCAGGTATTTTTTTGTTGTTCTACTCTGTTGCTGATATTTCTTAACTGAGCTCCAGAGCTTCCCCAGAACTGTTTTATGTTTGTGGATAGCTGATTTTTTATCTTTGTTGGAGGACAGAGGCTGGGGTCTCCTTTTTTCTCCATCTTGATGACATCCCTGGTAAATTCTGTGAGTCTTCTTAATTTACTAAAGGAAAATCACCACTCCTAGAAGCAAGAGTAGTAGAGTAGTATCAGAAAATTCAATGAAAAGGAGACAGCTGCTCAGTTGGGTAAACTGATGAAAATGCAGCTATGACTCACAATCAGGGTTTACATGTATGTTTGCATACACAAATATTTGAATCATATGTGAAAACAAAGCAATAAATGGGAATAAGAGATATATAAAAAATCTGAATGCTGTTAGAAATGTAATTTCCTATTCTGTTTTTATAGAATATAGAAACAATTAGAAAATAGGCATTTAAAAATATAGACACGATATAGAAAATAAGCATTTTCTCACCTTTGTATATGATTTTTAATGTATGTGTGTGATGTTGCATTATATAAACTCATTGTGTGTTATTAATAAGTTCTTTAACCACCAGCAGAACTCTAATTTAACTACCAGTATCACAATTTTATGTTATTTAACAAAGTAGGATTGGGTTTTCAGACACTCGTGGACTCACTTGTTCGTGGATTTGCTTTGCTTTTGGCTGCTAATGTAGAGTTTTGATCAGCTATATCCCAGTGGATACGCTCTATATTTTGAGTATATTCTCTTTTGGATTTGGGATTTTGATAACGCTGAATCATAGCTCTGGGCTCATACTTTTTTTCATGGGTGGTGGACAAATTGAATTATTTTTAAAAAGGCAGTAAATGGTATGTTTTTAAAAGTCTGTATAACTTACCTTTAGCTCCTTTTCTATATTTAAATACATTTTAGAGGGAAAAATCAGAGTACCTAATACTTTTAAAGCTAGTATTAAAGTGCATTAAGGCTCTCTCGAATCTTGTTATCTGTCATTTTAATCCTCTTGAAGTCAGGTATAAAGAATAATAGATATATATTCAGTGCGGTTACTGAAGATTTTTACTAGCTTGAGGATTAGATTTTCAACTATCAGTGTTTAAGCTTCAAGGTGCTGTCAGTTAGCCTTGACAAGGCCAAAATAGGATTTTAATAGTTGTGATTGTGGAGAGGGTGCTTTTTTATTAGATGAGGCAAAGTGCCAATTAAAAGGGTATTGAGATAAAGAAATTGAAACTAGATTAAATTTATACTTTTTCATGGATGATAAGAAAATCCATTTTCGAGTTACATTTCATTGAGGATATATTATCAGAGGCAAAGCTGGAATACCTTGCTCACTTAAAAGATTGCCTTTAGTTCTCAAAAGACATGAATTGCCTAATAATCATTTCAAGAGAATTTTTGTATATATAAAACAAGAATATTTTAAATAAAATGCAATGCCAAGACCAAATAATGACAGTTACTTTTAAAGAAGCTGCAATCAGCAATCTTATTTTCCCTTCAGTCCTTCCTAGTGGGTCCCTACCATATAACATTTGCAGTCCTTCAATGAGATTTCTAATCTTTTAAGGAAGTCTGAAAGCTATATTGATATATATCCATAAAAATAAGTACTGTGTATCTTTCCAGCATGACCGTCCTTTTTAAAGGGCAATTCATGGTAAGACTAAGCTGAAGATTTTACAGCAACGTTGAAAATTGAGCATGCTTCTATAAAATGCATGTAACACCAAGCTGGAATGTGCTGTCCTGACCAATCTATATCAAGAAAATTATTTCTCTCTGATGGTTACTGCATATTGTAAAGTGGTTGGATAGGTTTTCACAAATTTAGAAAGCCTTCTTAGGACTTAATGTGTAGGCTTCGTATTAAATAAGAAATTCACTTAAGGAAGACCCAGGAGATTCTCAAAGAGATGCCTCCAGTGAGCTTCAGGCATTGATTTGTGCAGGGCTGCTTCTTACATTGCCACTTAATCTAGTTTGTGTCTAGGTAAGTACCATCAGAGATTTATCTATATGTTTAGTGACAGTTAATGATTCTTCTTGTTTTTTAGGAAAATAACACAACATTGAAAGTTAGCTACTTCCTTCTATCCTCTGTAGTTTTGTATGAGAAATCCGTTGTCATTAGAATGAGTGTTCTCCTGTAAGTAATGCCTCACTTCTCTCTGACTGCTTTCAAGGTTGTTTTCTTGTTTTGGGGGTTTTTTGTTTGTTTGTTTGTTTAGTCTTGATTTTCAGAAGTTTACTTATTCTTTGGGTTTACCCTGTTTTAAGATTCACTTATATTCTTGAATCTTTAGGTTTGTGTCTTTTGCTAAATTTGGGAAACTTTCAGCCATTATTTCTTCAGATACCCTTTCCAACCTACTCTCTTTTTTCTCCTTGCCTTCCTGGGACTCTGATGATACGAATATTGAGTCTTTTTTTATATTCCCATGGGTATCTGAGCCTTTGTTTATTTTTTTTCCAGTCTACTTTCTATTTTTTCATACTGAGCAAGTTCTATTGATCTTTCTTCAAGTTCACTGATTCACTCCTCTGTCACCTCCACTACTATTGAGACCATCCACCAAGTCTACTGTTCCTATTATCATATTTTTCAGTTCTATAATTTGCATTTAGTTAATTTTTCCATTTCTTTGCTAAGATTTTGTAACATTTTTTTTCATTTGTTTCAAGAGAATTTATACTTGATTGTGGAAGCATTTTTATGATGGCTGCTTTAAAATCCTTGTTAGATACTTTTTATAACTGATTCATCTTGTCATTAGCATCTGTTGATTGTCTTTTCTCATTCAAGTTGTCTCTTGATTCTTGGCAAGAGGAGTGATTTTTGGTTGTATCCTGGACATTTAATCTATTACGATAGAAAACTCTGGATCTTATTTAAATCTTATGTTTAGACAACAATTATCCTATTGTTTAATACACAGGCTCTGGCTTATTGTTTTGGGCTGTGGTTCCAACAGCAATTTAATTTCAGGGTATTAGCAATATTATTTTGGTCTCCTTGGTTTATCAGGCACTGATGTGGTAGTTATTGGTCCCTGCTGGTGCTGCCCAAGAAGCCAGAAGAGATTCCCTGAGGCTGGGGTGCAGGTTTCTCTGGGTGGAGAGGAGGAGCCTCAGCCCATAGTGACAATAAGTCTTCCCTGGCCAGGTGGGGTTGTGGTGGGATCCCTCTGGCTAGTGTTGCCCAGTTGCCTTGTATCACTTGATGAAGGAGGAGAGCCTCAGGCTCTGCGTGGAAGGAGAGCCCTTCCTCTGCAACTTACTGTTAGTTGGGTTCCCTATCCATCCCCCTTATAGGTGGTGCTGGTCTCACCTGGTGTTATCAAAAGGACTCCCATTACAATGTGGGGGGAGGAAAGAACCTCCCTTGCCTGAATACTATTGCTAGATTGAGAGGAGAATGCATGTGAATTGCTCTCCTCTTGTATTATTTTTCTAGTCCCGGGATTCCAAATCAGTTTGCCTTCCTCTTCTCACCTTCCAGAGTTTTCCTTTGATTGCCTTTTGTGTTATTTCCAGAATTTGTCATTAACCTTAGTGTGGAGAAGCAGAGAGAAATGAGTCTATGCATCTTGTCTGGTTCTCATGTTGCCACCTACCATGGCATTTTGGGAAAAGAAAGGAATTTGAGGTGAAACAGTTTCATCTTGGAATCCTTGTTCAGCCACTAATCTATATGACCTATATGATCTTAGAAAATGTGTTTAACTTCTCTGAGTCTCATTTTCTTTATCTGTAAAATGAAGATAACATTTACTCATTCACTCTTTATTTATTCAACCCAGTGTCTGCCCTTGCAATCTTACTCTGATCTGAGCACTGTTCCTGCTACTGGAGATGCAGTAGAGTATAAAAGAGGGATGATCTCTGCTCTCATGACACTTTATTCTTGTGAGATACTAACATAATCAACAGGAAACCTGAAAATAAGTAATTCCAGAGAATGGTTAAGTTCTATGAGAAAAATAAAACACGGTAACGCTAGAGAATGGTTGCAATGGGTACTTAGATGGGTGTATTACAGATATGCAATGAGGGTCTCTCTGAGGAGGTGATGTTTCATTCATTCAGCCCATTGATTTGGCCACATTAATTGAGCTCTTACTAGGTCCTGGGTATACATTTGAACAAAGACCTCAATGATAAGGGAGTCCTGACTATTTGAAAATATTGCAGGATAACCTTCCAGGCTGTGGGGGGAACACTGTCAAAAAAAGCCCTGAGGTGGGAAGAATTTTGACAAGATTGGGGAATAGAGAAGGGTGACCAGTGTAGTTGGAATGTGTAAATGAGGGAGGAGTATTTATAGAAGTGATCTAAAAAGAAAGCAAGAAATTGTTTATGTGGGCGCTCTGGGACTTGAGCTGTTTTACTCTGCCAATAATGAGAAGACTTTAGGGGGTTTAAACAGATAAGCGATACAATCTATGTTTGTTTTACAGTGATTACTCTAGCTGTTTTCTAGGCAATGGAATATAGCAGAGCAAAACTAGGAGCTGGGACACCAGTTAAAAAGCTATTTCAGTAACCCAAGTAAGAAATAATGAAACTTGAGAGGCAGCTATGAATAAAAAAGCAGCTGTAGATTGGAGATATGTTTGCAGTTTGAACAGGCAAGGTTTTCTGAAGGACTGTTTCTGTGAAGTTAAGAAAAATGAGGAATCAGTTCCAGACTTTGGCTGGATGATAGGAGCCATGTGAGACATAAGATGTTTGGGAGAGGAGTTGGGGTCAGAAATAAATATATTTGTTTTGGATAAGTTTTGAAGTGTCTATAAAACACCCATGGAGATGTACTATAAGGAGTAAATATCATGGGGTTTAGGGCTGTATGTTTGAGTATCACAACATCTAGATGATATTTAAGGCAGTAGAAATGCAGGAAATCATCTAGGAGGAAATTACAGAAAGAGAAGGAGCTCAGCTACACAATAATTTAAAAGTCAGGAATAAGAGATGCAACCAGCAGAAAAAAGATCAAGAAGGAGCAAGAGAAGATGTGGATAAAAATCAGATAATTCAGTGTCAGACAAGCTAGGTGAAGAAAAGAAGGGAGAAGGATCCAGCATACCCTAGCCGTCCAGTGGTTAGGAGTCAGTGCTTGCACTGCAGGGGGCATGGGTTGGATCCCTGGTCAGGGAATTAAGATCCCCCATGCTGGATGGTGTGGCCAAAAAAAAGAAGGGAGGAGGGTTCAACTTTGTCAAATGCTTTAGCAAGGTGAATACAAAGAATTGACTGATAAATTTGGTAACTTGGAGGTATTGAATGTCTTTGACAAGAGTTATTTCAGTGGAATAGTCATGGTTATTGTGAAAATCATTTGTATATGAAGTTTGGCATTCTACTAATTTTAGTAACTTTCCCTCCCTCAGTTTCTGCATATGTAAAATGGTTTAATATATAATTTTCTTTTATATATTTGGAGGTAGACCTGTTTTAAGCAAATGCATACTTAACACATACATCCAATTAATGGGTGCTTATTTCCATAAAAAAATAAGTTTGATCCAATAAGAATTGCCTCTATACCATAGATATTTAAATAGGCAGACTTGTCTTTAAATACACATGAAGATGTGGGCCAAAAAAATCTTACTGCAATTTGTGTCAAAGAGTGTTCTGCCTATGTTTTCCTCTAAGAGTTTTATAGTGGCTGGCCTAAACTCTTTAATCCATTTTGGGTTTATTTTTGTGTAATGTGTTAGGGAGTGTTCTAATTTCATTCTTTTACATGTAGCTGTCCAGTTTTCCCAGCACCTCTTATTGAAGAGGCTGTCTTTTCTCCATTGTATATTCAGACCTTTTTTTAATAGATTAAGTGACCATACCTGCGTGGGTATCTCTGGGCTTTCTCTCCTGTTCCATGGATCTACATTTCTGTTTTTGTGCCAGTACCATACTTTCTCGATTACTGTAGCCCTGTAGTATAGTGTATAAAATAGATAACTAATGAGAAATCTACTGTAAAGCACAGGGAGCTCTATTCAGTTCTCTCTGGTGACCTAAATGGGAAAGAAATCCAAAAAGAGGGGATATATGTGTACGTATAGCTGATTCACTTTGCTGTACAGTAGAAAGTAACACAACATTGCAAAGCAACTATACTCCAATAAAAATTACAAAAAGATATACACATGAAGATATACCAAAAAGTGCATGATTTTAAAACCAAACCTTGAGCCATGCTTTCCAAGGGTGACAGATATGAACATTTTAAAAGTGCTTCCAAAGTTTATTTTCAGAGGTTACCTTATTTTTATAATAATCACTACTACTGACATTACCATGGTGACAACCACAATTAAAGTCACAGCAATAATAGCTACCATTTTTAAGGCATGGTACATATCAGACACTTTATTTATATTATATTATTAGGGCAGGTGAATAGTGGCCTGGAATGTGAGAGGCTGATGAAGAAAGGATTATGTGCCTTGGTTCAGCATTGATGGATTTATATATGAAAGGTGTGTCACAGGCAAGTCGTTTGCTCTCACTGGGAATTAGCTAACCCTGGGAGGGGCAGTCCCTCTCAGGTCAGCAAGACCCCAGATGTCAAAGCATCAAAATACAGAAAATAAAATTCATGATTAATACATTATTAAGCACTTATTATACACTAGGCAAACCTTTGTCTCATTTATTTCTCATGACAAACTTTAAGGTAGGAATTATGTTTTGATTTTACAAATGAAGAAATTTATGTTGGTTGGTTGTAAGAAAAGTCCCAATAGGTGATGAAATCCTGACTGGGTCAGTGCACTAAGTAATCACTTAATGGCACTGAACTCTTCCATTCTGCAGCTGCTACATGATGTGTCTGTGAGTGGTGCTAAGAATTAGCACTAGATGGTTTCTGAGGTTTCTCAGTGCCTGGGTTGCTTGGTATAGTCTGATAGGATCTGTAGAATTGGTGACACAAGGAAGCTCATCTTGACAGCATGTGCAGAAAGCAGTGCTAAGAGGGGGCTCGCCCAGGGGAGAGTCTTCACAGAGACACTGGCTCCTATGTTATAAACAAATATGGATGAAGGAAGGAAGGAGAGTAAATGGAAAGAAATAAAAACTGCATGGGAGAGGAGGGGGGAAGTAGCACTTTCAGTGGACCAAAATTTTCATAGACCAAGTTTAATCAGGGGTTTTCCAAATCCAGTCTTTTTCTCGTGGATGTTGAGATTCTAGGGGAATGCAATAAGTGGGGTGGGGAATGATACAGTTTTGTGAGATGACGGAGCTTTAAATTTAGGAAAATTTATTTAAGATGATGTGTGGGGAGAAATGGAATGTGCTTGTAAATTTGCTTCAGAAACCACAGAGACACAGGGACATTGGACCATTAGAGCTTCAGGACTCTGAGGGTCAAAGAAAATAGGGAAGCCTTGGGTATCAGAGAAGCACAGAAAGTTGAGATCAAGTAAATGACCTATCTTTCCTATGAGAGACATATAAATGGTTTTAGAATTTAGAGGAATAATATCAAGGTGGTAAAAAGATTTTTCTAAACGTTGCCATTTGATGGGGCAAGGGTTTTGATGAGTTGTCTTACCAGCACCACTTTGGTTTTGTCTGAGAGGCAACTGCACTAAATTAAAGCACAGGTTGGAAGGAGCCTAGCAGTCCCTACTTCAGACTCCTGAGTCTCATTGTCCCTATGGAGGTTTTAAAATCCTTAATTATCACTGTTGCTGTCATTCTGTCTTTAGGACTCAAGGTCACTTTTGGTTCCCCCAATCATACTGTAATGCTTTGTTCTAGGTGTAGTTCACTTTGGTACAGTGGATACAGGACAGATGGAGAGATAAAAGATATGCAAGCATATAGAGAAACGTGCTTTTATTTATGAAAAACAGCAGCCTGAAGTTAACATGGGTATCTTACTGCAAGGACCACAGCTCTCTTCTATTCCACATGACAGCCCCGGGGAAACAAAGTTTGGATTCTCGAACGTAGAAATATTATCTATTTTTTTAATATTTATTTTATGCAGGCATCATGGAGAGTTCAGTAAATATATGTCAGGATATAGATGTTCATATTTCTCTCTTTCTTTTTGGTTGCATTAGAAGAGTGCATCTATTTCTTTTCTTCAGTACCTAGTTGTATTTGAAGATTAAGCCAAAGGAAATTTATTTTCCTTTATTCAGACTGAATTTTAAGGGCCATTAAGTGCTATTGTTAAAGAATATGAGAAGAGAGAATTGTTTATTTAGAAACTAGAAAGGAGAAGAGGGCTTGCAGAACAGACAGAAGATTTATTTGACCTTTCTTTGGCAGAAGGAAGTATCTATCTATCTATCTATCTATCTATCTATCTATCTATCTATCTATCTATCTATCTCCTCAAGCCATATATGGCTTGAGGATGAAAAAATATATATAAAGGAGAGGGTATTCAGAAAGAGTATTTTCTGACACATAATTGAGCCCAAGAACGCTTCCCAAGAAGGAAGCCTGATATCTGGAGAGAGCCAGTTGCAAGGACCTGCAGGTGATCAATGCAGAGTCATTGTTGGATTTCCTGGCTCCACACAGGAACTGAGCCATTGCAGACTGTTCTATCTTCACTTGAGCAGGCACCTTCCATGGACTGCCCCCTGCTAGAATCTGTCCTAGCAGTTCCTTCTGTCAGTGTCTTCTGACACTGACTCACTTCTTCATAATTCAGGGCTCCATGGTGTTTTTACCCAGCAGGAGAGACACTTGACCTTGCCTTATGACTTGCTTTATTCCTGTTTGATTATTTTACTGTTGCCACCTCCCCACCCCCTGCATCTGCCTACCACAAATCCTCAGGACATTTGTCAGCAAAAAATTGGGGGGTTGAAAACTGTGATTCCTAGACACATCATTCTACTTGGGAGACTTGATCTAACTCACCTTGAGACGTTCTCTGGTGTAGTAAATATAGCCATATTACACTTATATCACCTCATTTAATACTCAGAATTGGGGTAAGCTCAGTTATTTTTTAGGCAAATTTTATAGGAAGAGGAAGCCTTGAGTGTTTACTCAGCTTGCAGAAAGTAGAGCCATGTGAGGAATCCTGTTTAGTCAACTCCAAAGCCAAGTTGTTGATCATTGTTCTTCCTTTTTTCTTTTTTGCCACTTTGTTCCTGTTTCTACAAGCAAGATATCAAGTTAGTATGCATCATCTTTACTTTCAAACAAAGGCCTTCCCCACTGCATTCTGTCTTGTCTCAGTTGACTAATAATAGGAGTGACCCCACTTCATTAAACGACCCTGACTCTCTCATCCATGAATCGGCCTCCTTGCCAGAACAGAATATAAATAACTTAAATACTTAAAAGTACGCTTTTGTGCACGTGCTGTGTAATGCATGGCTTATTCATGGCAGCCCAGCCCATTTAAGCCTGGATGTCTTGCTGCAAATATCTGAAGGAGGAGATGAGAAAGGTAAGACAGAGAATATACTTACAAGCTTAGAGATTCAGAAGTCTGAGAATGGTCATAAATGGTTGATTTAGTTCCCGCCTTAATGGACTATTTCTAACTTACCATCTTGTCAGTGAATGACCTAATCCCATCTGAACAAATTTAAGTGTTCCCTATGGAAACGATTTCATATTATTATTATTATTTTTTGCAGTACATGGGCCTCTCACTGTTGTGGCCTCTCCCGTTGCAGAGCACAGGCTCTGGATGCGCAGGCTCAGCGGCCATGGCTCACGGGCCCAGCCGCGGTATGTGGGATCTTCCCAGACCGGGGCACGAACCTGTGTCCCCTGCATCGGCAGGCGGACTCTCAACCACTGCGCCACCAGAGAAGCCCAGCATATTATTTATTTATAGTCTGCTTTAGACCTTTTGAAGTCTGTTTCGATGTATATTTCATAAAAATCTTATAATTCTTAATATATTTTGATATTTTATTGTTACAGTTATATCTAACTATCATACTATGTGGCTAAGAATAATATGATTATTTTTTTCAACCTTGTCTCATGTCTCTCTTTCAATTATATGAGTTGGGCAGTATTAAAAACAAGAGAGCCATGGTATCATCTACCATCAATTCTGAAATACTAATTTAAAAATACCTACGTTAGCTATCAATAAACTAGTAAGTGATAAGTTGAAAGTGGTAGTTTCTTCAAAAGTTTGTTAGCATTGCACATTAAGGATAATACACTGGTTTTGTTCACTATTGTCTGTGTGGTTTGAACTTGAATGTTAAATGTAGCTATGAGAACAGATTGAAATGGACCTTGATCACATTTGTGAATTTCCGGGAACTTGACTTACAAATAACACCTTCTTGGTAAAGAAGGTTATGGCCTAAAGTAGTGCTGGACATCTGTAGATCTTGGTACATAGTTGAATAATTTACTTGTAAGTGATAATGCTGCTGGTCAAATGAGCAGTCTCATAATTTGTTAATTTAAAACATACTTAGTCTTGCTTTTAATATGTCATATACAATTCATGTTTATAGGTTGCATTTAGGATAGTTACTTTTTTTTTTTTTTTTTTTTTTTGGTACGCGGGCCTCTCACTGTTGCGGTCTCTCCCATTGCGGAGCACAGGCTCCGGACGCGCAGGCTCATGGGCCCAGCCGCTCCACGGCATGTGGTATCTTCCCGGACCGGGGCACGAAGCCGTGTCCCCTGCATCGACAGGCGGACTCTCAACCACTGCACCACCAGGGAAGCCCCATGGATAGTTACTTTTTTATTCAACATTTTTCTGTTAATTTCCTTTGTTGGTAGAGGAAAAACAAATCTAACTTTTGCATGCCGGAAGAATCTAGGGTTTTGTCTCTCAATATAAAACTGTCCACGTGTCTGAAGTAGCAGAGTTTTGCTGAAGAAATCACTCTTTAATCAAGAAGGTGCAGTCTGGCCTTTCCTTGAAACAATAGATAAGTAAAAAATAATTGAGTAGAATAGCATGAGCAACATATTTACATAAGATTTTAATCCACAAGTCAGACTAAATCATGATCAGCTCTACTATTTAAGTGGGACAATCGTTTCCTGCAAACTGGGAAATTACTCAGGGAAGGATAAATAGAATGGAGGTTCCTCCCATGTGACCCTCTGCCAGTTTCATGTTTGTTCCTCCATCTTTATACTTGCACAGTCTAACACATTTATCCTTCCTACAGGAGTTACTCTGATGTGCATTAGACATTAATATGCACATCTGAATGAAGAGTCAGGTTCCAAATTGTAATAAAAACCACTTGTAAAGAATTTCTTCCCGAATTCAAATCTTTAAAACAGCCACAACAGATTAGATTATTTTTAAGGCATGTAAGTTGTGTTTTATTGCTTCTTTTTAAATGTTCAAAATTTACTTCATTAGTTATTTTATAGTGTGTCCTTAATGAATACATTCATATCAGACGGAAGGGAATGAAGCCCGTCACTGAGAAGGCTTTCTAATGAGCCATAGAGAACTGAAATAACTACATATGCATTCCACAAATGGATCATTAATTGGAAAAAGAACCAAAGTGTGAAGGTATAATCCTATAGGATGGAACTTAAAACAGGGATATGTTTTAAGGCTTTAGAATTTTTGATTCACTTGTGTGGAGGTAAAGTGGATGAAAATTCATTTTTCCCTCTAAAATAAAGGTCTTAATATTAAACCATTGTTGTAACCTAATTTTGAGAAAGAAATAATTTTTGAGGTTCTGGTTAATTTAACAAGAACTCTTGTCTTGATCTGATACTTTTTTCCTTGGTTATTTAAGTAGCATGTTTCATGACACTGGTGGCTCTTCTCTCCCACTGCTGGTGCCTCAAGGACAGCTCAAGATGGAACATACTGACCTTAGGAGAAATAAGGACAACTCCAGGCTGCTGTGCCCACTAGAACAAACCTGCTAAGAAGAAGGACCTTCTGCGAACAGGTAATTTATCCTCCACAGGCACAAGGGACAGAGCACGGCTGGGTGGGTGTATTAAGTCAAACCATGCTGCCACCAGCCACCACCAGCTTCCATGGGCCCTGGGAAGAGTAGCCTGGGCTGGGCAAATAGCCACTTCTTCCCAGCCCGCCAACCCTATCGAGTTTCCTTACTGCCGCCCATGGTACTTCTGCTCACCTATGGGGGCTTTCGTCCCCAGCCCCCAGAGGGCCTACCAGTTGCTTTGCTCAGGGCAGCCCTCAACAAACAGATGACTCCCACCCCCACAGCTGGGGCTACCTCCAGTCTTCCCCTGTGACTCGTTTCAGAGAAACACAACCTCTCTCTGCTTTGTGAAAACAAACAAAAAAACCCCAAAACCCCAAATGCATATGTGAGTGAAAAGGGGAGTTACTGATATTTACAGTTGGACCACAGTCATAAACCTGGTCTGTCCTGGACTCATTAGAATATATGGCTGTATTAGAGTTCACCAGGGTTCTTTACATATACATTATATACAAAAAGATTTATTATGAAGTATTGACTCATGCGATTATGATCACAGAGGTTGGAAAATCAGTAGAGCCCATGTCCCAGTTCGAGTCCACAGGCTGGAAGCTGCTGTAGAACCATGGAGAGCTGAGATCCCAGTTCAAAAGTCTTCAGGCAGGAGAATTCTCTCTTACTCTGGGAGGACCTGCTTTTTTGTTCTATTTAGACCTTCAACTGACTGGATGAGGCCACTCATGTCATGGAGGGCCATATGCATTAGTTAGTCTACCAATTTAAATGCTAATCTATTCAAAGACATCTCATAGAAACACCCAGATCATGTATGACCAAATATCTGGGCACCCTGTGGCCCAGTCAAGTTGACACATAAAATTAGTAATTGCAGTGGCCACCCAGCTGACTTCAAAGCAGCAGGTAATTTTCTGTCTCATGTTGAACCTCTGTCCAATGTGATTTACACAGTATTTTCTTTTACCTTTACTGGAATGAATCTAGTCTCTGCTTGTTCTATACTTGCTCTTACCTTGGGTCAGAACCTCCCTGGCTCCAACCGCATCATGTTTATTTATCTCTCTCTTGTATGTATTTACTTTTATCATGTCAATTTAAAACGGTGATTTACAAATGATGTTCTGTGAAGGAGTGTGGTGTGGGGGTGGGTAAATAGAGGACTCGAGGCAACAGATAGTTTGTCAAGCATCACATTTGTTTCACCTGTTGTAGCTCTGTTTTGTTGTTGTTTTACTGGTATTTCTTTGGAGTAAGCTTTTATCTGAAGACAGATTAGATGACTAAAATATATTTGAAAATCACTTTATATTTGCCTTAATGAGTCTATAATTTTGCATCAGAGAATCCATGAAACTGCTGAAATTGTATGTAATAATTTTTTTTTTCATACATATGTATCTTTCTGAGGTGAGGGCACACACATTTCTCATTTATTTAAAGAGGCTTGTAACTCTCAACAAATTAATCACCAATGGTCAAATGTTATGTGTGACATCTTGTATTTTCAAGAAGGGATATGAGTTAGAAATTGCATACAAGGGCTTTGAAAGTATGAATATCTAATAAATCATCTCTTTTGTTTCCATTGGCTCACTAATAAAATGATACTGAAATTATGCAAGGATTCATCAGCACCAGAAAACAAAAGAGAAAAAAAATGCTTTTCCAATCCACATTTAGCTGTTGTCTTTCCTGCCTTCTTGGTGGGGTGGCATATTTGATATATGGAGAAGTAAATATCTTCCTGCTCAACAGCCTTCTCTGAAACTTGGCTAAATAGAAAAATCATCAAGTCAGACCAAGTTTAAACAGAAACATTTTCAGTTTTCTATTGTTGCATAGCAAACATTCCCAATGCTTTAGCGGCTTCAGATAACAGCACTTATTATTTCTCATTGTTCTTTTCATTGGCTGGGTGGTTCATTACACCACGTATTGTCAACTCTTTTTAGTTGGGAGCTTGGCCAGGCCACCTGGGTTCTCCATGTGGTGCCTTATCTTCCAGAGTATTTCCATGTATCCTCTCTCTTCAGGAAAATAACCTGGGATTCCTAAGTTTAGCAGATGCATCCATACATATAAAAATAGAAAAATTCATACCTTAAAACCTTTATTATTAAAGTAGGAAGAAAGAAAATATAATAATTAAGAGTTCCATTCAAAATATATATATTTAAATCCAGAAAATAAAAATTAAGGAAAATATAGGCATAAATAATAAGGCAAAAGAAAGAATTTAATAATCTGAAAAACTTTCACATGTGATAGATAAATATCAAAAACTGCTTCCTTGAAAACAGGTACGGAGGTTCCTCAAAAAACTAAAAAAAGAGTTGCCGTGTGATCCAGCAATCTGGCTCCTGAGCATATATCTGGACAAAAGTGTAATTCAAAAAGATACTTGCACTCCTATGTTCATAGAAGCACTATTTGCAATAGCCAGGACATGGAAACAACCTATTTTTATGTCCATCGACAGAAAAATGGATAAAGAAGATGTGGGATATATATATATATACAATGGAATATTACTCAGCCATAAAAAGGAATGAAATAAAGCCATTTGCAGCAACATGGGTGGACCTAGAGATTATCACAATAAGTCAGTCAAAAAAGAGAAAGACAAATACCATATGATATCACTTATATGTGGAATCTAAAATGTGACACAGATGAACCTATCTATGAAACAGAAACAGACTCACAGACATAGACAACAGACTTGTGGTTGCCAAGGGTGAAGGGAGGTGGGGAGGGATGGACTGGGAGTTTGGGGTTAGCATATGCAAACTATTATATATAGACTGGGTAAACAACAAGCTCCTAGTGTATAGCACAGAAAATTATATTCAATATCCTGTGATAAACCTTAATGGAAAAGAATATAAAAAAAGAATGTATATATATATATATAACTGAATCACTTTGCTGTACAGCAGAAATTAACACAACATTGTAAATCAACTATATACTTCAATTAAAAATAAAGAAGAGGAAATCAACACATACAGAAAGAAGACCATGTAGAGACAGGGAGAAGACAGCCATCTACAAGCAAAGGAGAGAGGTCTCAGAAGAAACTAACTCTGCTGACACCTTGCTATCAGACTTCTAGCTTCCAGAAATGTGAGAAAGTAAATTTATGCCATTTAAGCCAAAAAGAAAAAACCCAAAACCAAAACATGTGATTGGCATGGCACATTGGCAAAATGTGATTGCACATTTGCCTAAATAAAAATTTAAAATCTTTGTAAGTCAACGTATTATAAATAAAAGTTTAAATATGTTTCAGTTATGCAAAGTGAGTTAAGTTCTAGAGATATGCTGAGCAACATTATAATTAACAATGTTTTATTGTACACCTAAAGATTTGTTGAAAGTGTAGATCTCATGTTAAATATTCTTACTATAATAAAAAGCAACTTGATAAGGTGTTTTTAAAAAAAAAAAACCCAAAAAGTGAATACATATTCTCATTAAATAAAGAACCCTTACAAAAAATAATGAAAGGAGTAATAAAAACATAAATAACAAAAACATGAATAGGACATGAACCAACAGAACAATACAAAATTAAATTAAAAATGTGAGTTGTTTAACCTCATAATTAATTAAAGAAAATTTATACATTTTTCATTTTAAAATATGAAGTGACACAACAAAAGTACAAGTGACACAACATATGTATAGAGCAAAATATTTTAAATGATAATATCATTTGATCCAGTAATTTTTCTCCTATAATTAACTCTAAGTAAATAATCATGGATGTGAATTAGAGCATTAGTATTTAATAGCAAACATAAAATATAAACAACCCACATTTACAACATAGAATAATATTGAAGGACCTTAAATCTATATGATGGCAATAATATTCAGGGTGATTAATACTATGTGATTAAGTAGTATATAAAATATTATGCATAGTGTAATCCCAGTAGAAAAAATCTTAGAATATATATACCAAAATATTAATAATGTTTATTTCTTATTTGTTTCATTATAAGTGATTTTTATTTCTCTTTTTAGTGTGATTATCTGTTATTTTCCAAAAGTTTTTAATAATTGTTTTATTTTTGTAATCAGAAGAAAGTTATCCAGTTACTAAATATTATACACAAAAGGTGACCGAACAAGACTAAACATTCTGCTTACATACACGTATGTGAACACACACACACACGCAAACACACTTATCTCCCAGAGTGTAGACCTCTTTGCTTTGCAGCATCAGCTCTTACAGCATTAACTGAATCAATAAGTTTCCAGAGCTATGGCATCTATGGCACAGGTAAAACATTTGGACAATTCTCAACCTGTATTCCCCAACCACATGAGGCAATGAAGACACTTTTGACTACGTGGTGAAAAGGGATTTGTTCTGCTCTGGGCAAAACTGCTATCTGAGGAATTTTCTTCAGGTCCACACCTGACAGTTCTCAAGTATTCAGAATTCTATTGGCCTAAAAGATAGTTATTTTTTCACTGGCCCTTCAGTTACTCCTTGAGAACTCTACTAACGATTGATATAAGATTTACAATTTAATATAAGTCAAGAAGAAAGCATCGCTATGTCTGCTTAATATTTACTTATTCATTGATCCTCCTTGTTCTTTCCTTCCTTCCTTCCTCCTTCCCTCTCTCTCTCCATTCTTCTTTTTTTTTCCTTCCTTTTTCTCTTCCACCATCGCCTCTTCTTCTTCCCTCAAGTATCTACCATGCACCAGGTGTAACACTTTAGTGTTGGCCAGTGATAATCAAACCTCTTTACTTGTCTTCTATGAGCTCAGAGTTACTTGGGGGGATATTAGTAAATAAATTAAATTTGCCATTGAAGTGTTTTGTGTTTTCAGAAATTTTATGAAATAATACTTGCAAGGGCTAAATTGAATAATCCTCATAAAGATTTAGTGAGAAAGATGGTGAGAAGATTAAATATTTTGATAGAATACCTCAAGTCAGGCAACTTGCCTCACTATATGACAACCCTATTACTATGGAACAAAATCTCTTGGTGAAACGATCAATTTGAAAATTATATTCTATCAAACTGGGATCTTTTTTTCTCCAATATCCTGCTATAGACTGAATGTTTGCATTCCCTTAAAATTCATATGCTGAAACCCAATCCCCAATGTGATGGTTTTAGGAGATGGGAGTTTTGGGAGGTGATTAGGTCTTTGGGACAGAGACCTCATGAGTGGGATTAGTTTCCTTATAAAAGAGATCCTGGAAAGATCCCTTGATCCTTCCCCCATGGGAGGTTATAGCAAAAAGACAGCCACATGAGGAAGTGGGTTTTCACCAGACACTGAATTTGCCAGTACCTTGATCTTGGACTTCCCAGCTTCCAGACTGTGAGAAATAAACTTCTGTCATCTAGAAACTGCCAAATCTATAGTATTTTATTATAACAGTTCAAAAAAACTAAGACATATCCCTTGAAAGTGTTTTCCAGCATATCCTGACCAGGAATAAACTTTTCTTCTAATTCGCTATTAACTATGTATAGAGGCATCTCCCAGCCCCAATCTCGAACACCTGCAAACTGTTATTTTATTCTCACTGTGTTCTCAAATGTCATCCTTCACAAAATACCTGGATTTTCTACGGTGGTTAGAAAAGTAAACTTGAACTTTGCCCTGTTTTCCTCTGCTTCCCACTATTAATCTCTTTTACCATCTTTTAATTTCTTAAGATTCTGGATGTGAATACATTGACTTGTGAGTTGGGATGAAAAAGTGAAACAAGATTTCAATTTGTGTGTGGGAATTTTCCCCTAGAGATTAAAAAAGTCAAGGTCATGCTACTGTTCAAAGTTCAGATAGTAATCCACTCATGAATGAAAGATAACACAGTATTGGTAGACAGAATTCAAGTAGAAGAATGTTCTGATTTATTAAACTTGTCTTTCTAAGTAAGATAAAGTAGTTGAGCTAATAGACAATGCAAGTTTTTTCTTCCTGGGTCTCCAAAGGAAATAATTCTGCAATAAGAGCTTTGGGAGACAGAGAACTATAAAAACAGGTTCCGCTCTGATGGACAGACATTGGGAAAGGGACTATATATAATTTTGTACATTGACTGAAGCTAATTCAAAATAGTGGTAATTGCTCTTCTGCTTCCAGTCATGGTGATGCCTGAGACTCAGTGCAATTCCACTGAATCTCCCCCCAGAAGTGAGAGTTCTGGAAGCTGAACTAGGTTCCAGGAGGAGCAATGATCTGGACTCTAGCTGTGCACTACATTCATCCCAGCATGTCTTGGAGCCAGGGCTAGGAAAGCAGAGAAGGCAGGCACTGGCATCACTTCTATCTATTACTTTTTATCAATGTTTCCTATAAATTAACTTTTGCTCTTAAGGGTTGCTTAATTTATTTAATTGTGCAGAGGGTCAAGGGAGAGTTGACATGGGTTATAGAACAATGTTAATAGCTTAAAATGTTTTATATGGTTCCCTTTTGACCTTCTGAGCCTTCCTTCACTAGTGTTTACCTAAGTAGTCATGAAGCCAGGAAGAGATTTCAGGTCCTGATATCCAATAGGAGTTTTTTTGCATCTATATTTGCCTTGCAAGCCAGGCTATTGTTAGATGAATTGTTTAAGGTTCCTATCCTTTTAAGCATGGGAGAAATCTTGTATGGTAACCTTGATCATTGTGTTTTAAAAAGGGGAAATTTTGATAAGTAGAAGAGGAAGAAGAAAAGGGGAAAGCTCCCATTCCCAGTCTTGACAGATGGTGGGAAGGAGACAGATGAAAGAGGCATAGTAGCATGTAAAGGGGTCAAATGCAGAGGCCTCAATTTCTATTCTTCAGACTTCAATCCAGAGTGGTAGTGTGTCAGATAAATAAGGATATCACCAAGTACAGAGGGGCAGGTCTTCTTTATGCTCTTGTTTGTGACTCTGGGAAGAAGCTAGATTTGCACTTTGCAGACTGACCTAGGCCACATCACTGAACACTTGCCTGGGGAAAGCTTGACAGAAAGCACTGGGCCAGCAAGCATGGCTCTTCAACAGTGGCCATAGGATCGGGTGTCTGTGCTAGAAAGTAGTAGGATCAAAGTTAGACCTTAGAACTATCTTCAGTAACACCAGGAGGTAAAGTGAGACCTTCTGTGCCTGAACCCTGAGCAGAAACATGGGTCCAAAAAATGATACAAATAAACTTATTTACAAAACAGAAACAGACTTACAGATAGAGAAAACAAATTTACAGTTACCAAAGGGGAAACGTGGCAGGGAGGGACAAATCAGGAGTTTAGGATTAACATACACACACTACTATATACAAGGTAGATAACCAACAAGGACCTACTGTATAGCACAGGGAACTCTACTCAATATTCTGTGATAACCTACACGAGAAAAGAATCTGAAATATATGTATAACTGTATCACTTTGCTATACACCTGAACTAACACAACATTGTGAATCAACTATACTCCAATAAAATTGCTTTTAAAAAGAAGCATGGGTCCAACCAAAGAAGAATGAACTAAAAGTTTACCAAGAGTTGACGTCTTAGAGGAGCCTGACAATAGGTTGGTAAGGAGTCTGCATTTAAGACTCATAAATTGCTCCCCTCTGCCTCCGTCCAGAGTGTGTGAGCAGTGAAACTGCAGGGAAGAAGCAGGAGAGAAGCAGCTGCAGGGACGTTATCTGTGAGACTGAGCATTTTTATCTAAAAGAATGAACATATCCTGAAGGGCACTTTTTTGATATTAGACTAAACTTTAGGTTAGACTATTTACTCAACAGAAACAATGGGAGACACAGTAGGAAGAATAGATTTGTTATAGAAAAACTAATATACTACATATATAAAAAAGCTTGTTATATAACAAACTTTTAGTTCTTTAGGTTACAGCATGAATAAAAATTGGTGACTGCTTTTTAGATGTAAATTATTGAAGTTAGCCCACAGCTGCCATTTTGAAAAATCGTCTACTTTCTCTTTCAACTTAAAAAATTAAATTCTGATTAAAGTCGAGACAGTTCAAGATATTGAACTGTCTTTTCCTTTGTTCCTCCATTTTTTCCTCATACCTCAACCTGACCCCCTTATGCACTCTCCCATCTTCTCCTTCCAAGATTTTTAGACCTGAACTATGGGAAACCAGGTTTTCAAGATCACAAGGCTTGGCTTGATGAAATTGCATTCAAAGGATGCCAACTGTTGTGAACCTACTATGTTCATATCTTTTTTTTTTTTTTGTACGCGGGCCTCTCACTGTTGTGGCCTCTCCCGTTGCGGAGCACAGGCTCAGCAGACATGGCTTATGGGCCCAGCCACTCCGCGGCATGTGTGATCTTCCCAGACCAGGGCATGAACCTGTGTCCCCTGCATCGGCAGGCGGACTCTCAACCACTGCGCCACCAGGGAAACCCTAAGTTCATATCTTTTAAAATTCTTAAAACATGGGTGCAGGTATTCACATCTGCATTTCTGCATTTGGATCTGCAATTCACTTTTAAAAAAAAAAATGTTTTTAAGACAAGTGGTAAGAAATATTGTTACCTGTCTGAAGTTGTAAAGACCTACTGGTTTTAACATACTTGTAGCAGTGAGAAAGGTTTGTCATTCAGACAATCTGCATCTAGATTTTGCTTCCCCCTTTTTTGTGTCTAATTCTGTGTGGTTCTCTACTATAAAAAACAAATTTGCCTCTCTAGGTCATGTTTTTTGTTCTGAGATATGCATGTGCTTTGTGGATTCTGTGAATGCAGTGCAATTGCATGCATGTGCTGTATTTTTTCTGGTGAAGATTCATATTTTTCATGAGATTTTTAAAGAGGAATGAGAGTGAACAAATTTGAGAATTCTTGTTCTATCTTTTTATGTCAGTTTTATTTGTCTCATCAACTCCTCATTTCCCCCATTCTCTTCACTCCCTTCTTTCTCCTTCCATAATATGGGTAGGAAATATATCATTTTTTATGGCTTAGTAATATTTCATTGTATATACATACCACATCTTCTTTATCCATTCATCTTTTGAGGGACATTTAGGTTGCTTCCATGTCTTGTAAACAGTATTGAGTTGTTTGGCATTTTTTGATATTGAGCTGCATGAGCTGTTTGTATATTTTGGAGATTAATCCCTTGTTGGTTGTATCATTTGCAAATATTTTCTCCCACTCTGTGGGTTGTCTTTTCATTTTGTTTATGGTTTCCTGTGCTGTGCAAAAGCTTATAAGTTTAATTAGGTCCCATATGTTTACTTTTGTTTTTATTTTCATTACTCTAGAAGGTGGATCCAAAAAGATATTGCTGCTATTTATCTCAGAGAGTGTTCTGCCTATGTTTTCCTCTAAGAGTTATATAGTATCCAATCTTACATTTAGGGCTTTAATCAATTTTAAGTTTTTTTCTTTTTGTGTATGGTGTTGGAGAATGTTCTAATTTCTTTTTTTTACATGTAGCTGTCCAGTTTTCCCAGCATCACTTATTGTAAAGAGTGCCTTCTCTCCATTGTATACTCTAGCCTCCTTTGTCATAGATTAGGTGACCACAGGTGCATGGCCTTATTTCTGGGCTTTCTATCCTGTTCCATTGATCTATATTTCTGATGTGTGTGTGTGTGTGTGTGTGTGTGTATTTGTTTGCCAGTACCATACTGTTTTGATTACTGTAGCTTTGTAGTATAGTCTGAAGTCAGGGAGCCAGCTTCCTCCAGCTCCGTTTTTCTTTCTCAAGATTGCTTTGGCTATTCAAGGTCTTTTGTGTTTCTATACAAATTAAAATTTTTTTTGTTCTATTTCTGTGAAAAATATCATTGGTATTTTGATATGGATTGCATTGAATCTGTAGATTGCCTTGGGTAGTATAGTCATAATAAAACTACCTAAGGAGGAAATATATCTTTATGAATATAGAAAAACTTTGCTTTCTGACTATAACATAAAGGAGAAAAAATGAGAAATTTTATATATCTTTTAAAGAAATAAAGTTGTTTTGTTATGTGTTCCTTGGTTTATTTTATTTAACTATAGGTCCTTAGCTATTTTAAAACAAACAAACAATAAAACCAAAATAAAACCAACAAAAAGAGCAACAAATACCCTTTGGATTCCTTTTGATTTTGAAAAGAAATATAAGAAATTAATTACTATTTTTATGAAATTCTTTTCCAATTGCAAACAACATTTTTTTGAATATTAGAATAATAATTTTAAAAAATTAAATTTTACTTAGAGGGGAATATGTATGTATCCTAAAGTCTTACCACCCAGAATGAATCACAATGAGTCTTTTTAGAAAAAAATTCTTTAAGGTATCTTTCATATTAACAACAAATTTAAAATAAATGGGGTCACAATATAATTTATATTTTGTAATCTGTTTGTTTTTCCCATTGAAGAATACATCATGGTCATTTTCCACAAAAAGAGATCTAAACCATCATTTTCAATGCTTATGTAGGTTTTAATTTATATTCACATACCACAATTAATTTTATCTATGTCCTATTAAATGTACCTTAGTTTTTCCTAGTTGTTCACTTTTATAAATAATATATTCATCTGTGGCTTTTTTGTATGTATTTATATTTTTATTTTAGTTTTGAAAATTCATTAAGATGTATTTCAGACATACACAGATATATAAAGGAAAAGGTAGTGGACACCCATACACCCACTACTAAGTTCAAGACTTAAAAGAACACCAGAGAATTGGGTCGCCTAGATGTACTGACACTTCATATAGTTATGTAATTGACTACTTCAGATAAATTTCTAGAGACTGAATTTCAGCATTAAAAGCACAGTGAAGTCATTCTTTTGAATATATTTTATTTATTTGTACTTATTTATTCAATAAGTATTCAGTACCTGTTGAGTGCTGGAGACTACGCTTAGGCCAGGAATAAAGAGACAAAAGACACAAGGAGAAGATACTCTTGAGTCAAATAATTTATCAAATAATATGACAAGTAAAATATAGCATGAAAAGTGATGAAATATAACTAAGAATAGTATATAAAAGTAGCACAGGGAAGTTGACCTAACTGAATGGTCATAATAGATATGGAAGAGGAAGTGATTAGATTTGAATTAGTTAAGACACGAAGGTGAACATGGATAACATTTCAAGTGTAGAGCATCATTTTCAATTCAAGAGTTGGTGCCATTGGGAAATTCAGGTCTGACTGAAGCATGGAGTACTTAGAATGGTGAAGGATGGAGGCATAGAAGAAGGCAGAATTTGAGTGTTAGTAATAGAGAAGAGTAGGTAGGACCACTGGTAGCATAAAATGAAAATTTTGTTTTAAAAAGTAGTAATTAACATGGTTGAAGACAGAAAAGGGAAATTTATAGACGGAGAGACTGAGGACACTGGAAACCCATTAAACTAACTGATGGATGTTAGTATGTTTGCTGTTCTGTTTCTGTGTCATTACGTCTTAAATTTTAAACATTTCCTTTTGAAAGTCACTGTAATAAATATTCATTCCTTCAGCTCATATCTAGGATGTAGCTTGCAAAGAGAAGTTGTCTCCCTTTGATATCCCTTCCCTTCTAGCTGTGTGTGTCAGGAGGCAACACCAGGTGCCATGCTTCCTGTCTAGACATTCTCTGTATTCATCTTGATTGTACAGAGATCAGTGATGTGACTAGTGGGACTAGTAAAATTATTAGGTCTCTTTTCACTAAAAAATAAAGCATCCATGATCATCCTAAAGGAGTAAATTGGCACACAATAGCAAGTTGTTCATGTTATAGGCAATTACTTTCAAGTTTTATCTAAAGGAATCATACTTCTTATGACAAGTTCTGTATAAAATGTCTTGCATTTCAGGATAATGTTGTTGACCACCAGTGAAGACAGTAAAAATTGAGAGTGTGTGCCAAATAATCTTCCATAATAGTAGACTCGTGCTCTCTTCGTTTGACCTTTGATTGCTTAGACGTTATGGGCTGCACTATACTGGAACAGCGTGAAATGTCCAGGACCTTCTGAGTCTTAGCAACTGCTTGAAGCTTTTTTTTTTTTGTAAATGCTGCTTATATTTTAATATAATATTATGGTGTATTCAAATTATCTTGATTATTTTACTTTTTAATTTTTATTATTTTTTAACATCTTTATTGGAGTATAATTGCTTTACGATAGTGTGTTACTTTCTGCTGTATAACAAAGTGAATCAGCTATACGTATACTTATAACCACATATTCCCTCCTTCTTGCACATCCCTCCCACCCTCCCTATCCCACCCCTCTAGGTGGTCAAAAAGCACCGGAGCTGATCTGCCAGTGCTATGCAGATGCTTCCCACTAGCTATCTATTTTACATTCGGTAGTGTGTTTATGTCAATGCCACTCTCTCACTTCATCCCAGCTTCCCTTTCCCCTTCCCTGTGTCCTTAAGTCCATTCTCTACATCTGTGTCTTTATTCCTGTCCTGCCCTTAGGTTCTTCAGAACAATTTTTTTTTCTTTTTTAGAGTCCATATATATATATATATATATGTTAGCATATGGTATTTGTTTTTTGACTCGCAACACTCTTGGCAACTGTGCTTTGGACTTACAGCAGTAATGTTGGTTCATGTGGATAATGGAAGCAGTTTTCTGCCTCTGTGGTAGTAAATCGTCTTAAATGAACTTTGTTCAAACAATTTTTCCTTATAGAACAATTGACACTGTTTTTGACCTTGTACAGAACTCATTCTCCACTGCAGAAATGGTCACTGCTGGTTAGAGAGATAAAATTACTTAGCTATCATACACGACTGGAATAACCTGAACCATGAAAACTGAAGAAAAGGAATTTTTAAAAAATCACTTTCTTTCCTTGCTTTGTAGAATTATTGTTTCCTCTATTTTTATGCTCGAGAACAGCTTGTTTTGAGATTCATATTACCCAAGTAATTGCTTTTCTAATTTCCTTTGGGGATTATTAAACTGCCTAATATACTAAATCGTTTAGTGTCATTTTTATATGTTTTGACTTTTAGGTATTTAGAATTCTAATGAGGAATTTCAGTTGCTCTAATTTACCCTGAAAATAAGTAAAACTAATTTTGAATTTTAAGCAGTGCTTACTTAAGAAATGAAATATTGCAATAAGTATAAAGCTTTAATTTCATGTTTTAAAAATTAATTTATTTGTTAAATGTATGTGTGTGTGCATATGTGTGTGCATATTTGTATTTAACAAAGGCTATGATAGTGACATACTTGAAATATTACAGAAAAATTCAGGAATTTGGAGGAAACATTTGAACCTATGGAACATTTAATTTTGTAGAAAAACCTTACATGAAACTAAGCAAACAGTAAACTCATTGAAAATGATAAAGTTAGAAGTAAAGTTGCTAAAAGGATCATTTTAAAGATCTAGGAGCATTGCTGGAATATTGTTCAGATATATTTTAGGAGCTCATTCTAATTAACTTCTTTATGAGGAAAATATTAAGATTTATATGCATTCAGATCTTTTCTTTTAAGTTATATTAAAAATTAACCTCAATTAGAAAATTTATTCTAAATATTATGTACCTCTCATATGCAAAGTACCATAATAGACATTCCAAATAATATTTATTTTTTTTATTTCACAAATATATATTGAGCATTTATTGTGAGTCTTTGGAAGCTTTTCAGCAGGGTAAAAACTAAATCCCTTAAATTTATTAGGAAGGCCTGTGGTAAACTGGGGTGATTGATGGGAGAGTGAAATAAAACTGATTTAGAGGTAATTCAATAGCCAAAGAATGGAGTACAAAAGACCTAGACCAAAGTCATGGCAATGGGAATAAAAATAAAGAAATGGATTGAAAATTATTTTTTAAAAGTTGATTGAGTGTTTGTAAGTGAGATTGGTCAAAGAAAGAGAGAAACGAAAGAACATTCAAGAAGTTTAGTTTGTGTCATTAAATGAACAAAAATGAAATGGCTTGAAATAGTAAATCCAGAAGGGCAGATGGTCAGTAAAGAAAGACTAAGCCTTTGATTCTAAAAAATATGGAGGTGATGGTAGAGACTTCCAATCGAAGGTGTTGATTGGCATTTGGGGCTATGCAGAGGAGTAGGTAGATTAATATAATGGCCAGGGCATCATCTAACTGGATAGAGAAAGATATAGGGCAGGAAAATTGAAGTTTTTCTCCCAGGTTCCTATTGTTGAGATTGAAATAAATAAGTGAATTTTGAGTTAAACATCCTATATTCAAGAACTATATCATAACTATTAGCACATTGTGGTAAATATCTAGGAACTTAGTGAGGTGGTCAAGGTTTAGTACTTTATACACACACAAATGCTCATATACAAATAATCACATGAATTGGGCACCAATGACAAACCTTTCATTTTTCTATGATTTATTTTGGTATCTACTTATATCTCTGGAGTAGCATGATACAGCTGCAGATATCAGGTGAAGTTTTATCCTACCTAGATGGCAAATTTTGTGCCCATCCTAGAGTTTAGGTTAAGCACTTGCCCTTTCTGGGCTTCTTGAGCTTACGTAGTAAAAATCGATTCACAAAAGAAGAAAAAAAATTCTTTTGCTTTTCTTGAGAGTGGAGCAAATGGAATTGTCTAAGTAGAGACTAAGTTCTTGGAGAGACTGGGAAGAGCTGGATGGAAAGGGATAGAGAAATGAGTATGTTTATATTAATTTCTCCAGAGGTGGGAGGGAAACTTCCCCAAGAATAGAGAAATGAGACCTCACTGCTCTGAGTAGATTTCTACAGAATAGGGAGTTGCAGCTATAAAATTACCTGTCAGAAGAGCTGCCTCATCCATGTCTCTTGATTGAATCCTCAGCTCAGGGCTATCTCAACTATGTTTGCTTTGGTAACCATGTCAACCAGACTCAGGGCATAGAGCCCTATTCTTTCTCGTCTCAATCTTATTGGGTTCATCATATTCCAGGGGTCCCCAGCAATGCAAAGACTAAATCACCCTAGTCTCCCCTTTAACAGAATGTAATGGTAATGATAAATTTCAGGAAAACAGTTGGAAAAGGAAATGAAAAAAGGGGCAAAATAAAGAAGAGTGATAGTCTTTGTGAGGAAGGGTGAGATTTAAAAATTAAAATCTGGCAAGAGCAATACCCAGAAGTCCTTACAACAAGCACCAAAAATATCTGTCACCTGGGTAAAAGGGTCTTTAAATGCTAAACTGGCTCTTAGGAAGAATATCCTTATCTTAGTATGAAATTAATGTCTGGAGCAGATTACTGGAAGAGGAATTCAGGGAGAGCAACCAAGATAGAAAGACAGAAGAGGTTTTAGTCTCTGATACGGAAGCAAGGAGTGATGTGGAAGCTGGGAACCAGTCTGAATCTTTAAAACTCCCAGTACATTGGCTTTCTTGCAAATTTTGAAGCAGCCATTAATTAGAGACCCAATATCTCTGTCTTCTGGATGTGTGCAAAAAAATGCTACAGTCGGGCTTCCCTGGTGGTGCAGTGGTTGAGAGTCCGCCTGCCGATGCAGGGGACATGTGTTCGTGCCCCGGTCCGGGAAGATCTCACATGCCGTGGAGCGGCTGGGCCTGTGGGCCATGGCCGCTGAGCCTGCGCGTCCGGAGCCTGTGCTCTGCAACGGGAGAGGTCACAAAAGTGAGAGGCCCGCTTACCGCAAAAAAAAAAAAAAAAGCTACAGTACATATTAGAAGTTTTAGAATGAGTTAATAACGTTTGAATGGAGGAAAATTCTAATTAAGGTTTAGGAAGTTTCAGATAAATTTCTTCTGGCAGACATGTGTATGTAAACACTACCCCAGAACTCAGAGTCAGCTCTCTCTTTTGGTGAAGACACTACCCTTTTAATAACAATTAAGAGATTCATAGCTGAGTCTTTATTTTCTTTATGTATCTCTTCCTCTCATTAAGTGAAGCATGATGTAAAATGACAGTCTGAGGCTAGAAATCTTGTCTCCAGAAAACAGAAAAAATACTATCCACAAGATGTTTGTGCTGTCAGGATAACAGTGCCCTCCATGACAATGAATATTTGAGAGTTTGGTTGTTAGGGTCACATCATCGGGATTTCTTTTTATCCTTGCTAATATCTGACACTTCTGCTTCTCTGCAGTCACACTACCAGTTATAGATGTGGAGAGGAACACAGCATAGGAATTTTTGGAAGTGATTTCAAAAATTATCTCAATGACTTAATTATTTACTTTTAGAAGAGACTTCAGTGTAATTTTTAGAAAGGTTGTTGGTGGCTGTGGACTTCACCCACCAGCAGAATAGGCTACTTTCACTATATCTTCTTTCTAATTTTTAGAGAGTACTTGGAGACTGGCTACAGAGTGTCATTCCTGGTCAAGCACAGGTAAGTGTTGTCTGGGTCAAAAACAAGGAAAACCCAGAGAAGACCAAAGTTGACTAGAATTAAAGATTTATGCAGATTCTTTGCATGACCTTGACATAAGGATGGGAACTGTTTGATGTAACTGACCTGAGGCATAGGATGGGTAAAGATGCAGGTCCTGTGAATAGAAACACAGATTGAGGAAAAGTGGCCTTCTCCTTCTAGTATCATTTGTCTCCAAGCAAAAAAAAAAAAAAAAAAAAAACTGCCACCTTTCTACTGATAAAATTTACTGTCTCTTACCTTCTTAGATTACATGTCTTTATACTATTATGGTACCTACTAAATCAAATGGTTAGGACTTTGAAAGCAAAGGATATCAGTAACCAAGCAGAATGATACTATTGAAATTTATTTCAAAATTTGCGTACTGTAAAATTTACTTGTTTGGTTTCCAGTTCTTTGAATTTCAATAAAAATCATACTCAAGATACACAACAGTTCCCTCACTCTAAAATCCCACTCATGCTGTCCCTTTGCAGTAAAACTGTCTGCTTACTCCTAACCCAGGCAACTGATATATTTGTTAACTTTCTATATAAATAGACACTTCCAGTTAGTAAATTTTTGAATCTTGTTTCTTTCACTTAGTATAATGAATTTGAGATTCATCCATATCAATAGCCTTTTCCTTTCTATTCCTGAGTAGTGTTCTACTTTATGGATGTATCACAGTTGATTCACTCACATGTTGAAAGACATTGGGTAGTGTGGTAGGCAGGATTTGAGCTCCCCTGATCTTTGCCCCCTGGCATTATGCCGGTGAATACGTTATGTTACATGGCAAAAGGGATGTTTGAAGATGGAATCATGGCTACAGATTTCAGGTGAAAATAAGGTTAGTAACCAGCTGACCCTAACATAGGGTGATTATCATGGTGAGTCCAATGTAATAACAGGTAATTAAAAGTTCATAAGTGTCAAAGAGATGCAATGTGAGAGGATTTGTTGCACTCTGTTGTTGGATTTGAAGATAAAGGAAGGGAGACGTGAGCTAAGGAATGTGGCAGCCCCTAGAAGCTGATAACAGTCCTCAAATAATAACCCACAGGAGAGCAGGAATCTCAGTCCTACAACTGCAATCAACTGAATACTTCCAACTGTTTAATTAAGTAAGGACATAGATTTTCCCATAGAACCTGTAGAAAATAACTCAGCTTTATCAACATCTCAACTTTGGTTTTAGGAGATTCTGAGAAGAAACTAAGCTGCGTCTGCTGGACTTTTGACTTGTGGAAACTGTGAGGTATTACGTTTGTGTTGCTTAATGTGGCTACTTTTGTGGCAGTTTTCTATGACAGCAACAGAGAAATAATATGGTAGTAATATGGCTAGTTTGGAACAATTATGCAAAAAGCTGTTATAAAACCTAAATATAGATATTTTTGTTTAAACATGTTTTCATTTATCCCGGGTAATATCTACGAGTGTCACAATTAATTCTCATTCTTTAGGATAGTTAGGTTCTGTAAAGTCACCTTCAACCCTGAATTAACTAGTAATGGGACAGTTGATCCTAGGGGAAATACAGGGTTAAGTTCCTGTGAGCCACTGATTGCAATGAGTTTTTTGTCAACTGATCATTACATAACCTTGTTTTATATGTGTTTTCTGTTTAAAAGCACCTTAATTAATATATATTGATTTATTAACATTGAACATGTGGTCAGCAGCACTATAACTCATGGCTGAATGAAACTTATCTTACACATGCATTTTCTCTATAAGGCACATTGCAACCTTCTTGTGTTTAGAAACATCAGACAGCACTTAAGTATTACACACCTGGAGGTCATTTTAAACAGCAAAATCACTAACAAAAAGCAAAAAAATGCAAAACAATGAAAATGCCCCACAACAAAATAGATCGAGAAAAGGACACATTTACCATATGAGAGTTAAACAAGAAGCCAGAGCATTGCCTTCTTCAAGCTCAGCTGGGAACATGCATGTTGGTTGAGTCCAATTTGTCACTGATCACAAAAGCCCCCACAAGTATTGATTTGGGGATTACAAGTAAATTTCAGCAAATGGGTAAATTCACAAATACAAAATCCGTGAGGAATGAGGATTGATTGTATTATAGGATCATATGGTGAGTGTATGTTTACCTTTGTAATAAAATGCCAAAATATTTTCCAAAGTCACTGTACCATTTTGCATTCTCACTAGCAATATATGAAAGTTCCAGCTGTCCACTCTCCCACAGCAATTAATAGTGTCAATTCTTCTGATTTTAGCTATTGTAATAGATATATAGTGGTATCTCGTTGTTGTTGTAATTTACATTTTCTTAATTATTAATGATAACAAGCCTCTTTTCATCTATTTATTTGTCATTCTTATGTCTTGTTTGCTGAAAATATTTCTGTTCCAATATTTTGCTCATTTATTAAAAACTGGGTTGTGTTATTTTCTATTGTTGAGATTTTAGAGTTATTTCTATATTCTCGATAGAAACCCTTTGTGAGATATGTGATATGCAAATATTCCTTCTAGTATGTGGATTTCCTCTTCATTCTTTCAAACATATCTGGCAAAGCCAATGCTTTAGATTTTATTTTTAGCATCTTTATTGCAGTATAATTGCTTTACAATGGTGTGTTAGTTTCGGCTTTATAACAAAGTGAATCAGTTCTACATATACATATATCCCCATATCTCTTCCCTCTTGGGTCTCCCTCCCTCCCACCCTCCCTATCCAACCCCTCTAGGGGGTCACAAAACACAAAACTGATCTCCCTGTGCTATGCGGCTGCTTCCCATTAACTATCTATTTTACACTTGGTAGTGTATATATCCATGCCACTCTCTCACTTTGTTCTAGCTTACCCTTCCCCTTCCTGATATCCTCAAGTCCATTCTCTAGTAGGTCTGCGTCTTTATTCCCATCTTGCCGTTAGATTCTTCATGACTATATTTTTTGGTTTTTTAAATTACATATATATGTGTTAGCATATGGTATTTGTTTTACTCTTTCTGACTTACTTCACCCTGTATGACAGACTCTAGATCCATCCACCTCACTACAAACAACTCAATTTCGTTTCTTTTTATGGCTGAGTAATATTCCATTGTATATATGTGCCACATCTTCTTTATCCATTCATCTGTCGATGGACCCTTAGGTTGCTTCCATGTCCTGGCTATTGTAAATAGAGCTGCATTGAACACTGTGGTACATGACGCTTTTTTAATTATGATTTTCTCAGGGTATATACCCAGTAGTGAGATTGCTGGGTCATATGGTAGTTCTATTGTTAGTTTTTAAGGAACCTCCGTATTGTTCTCCATAGTGGTTGTATCAGTTTACATTCCCAGCAACAGTGCAAGAGGGTTCCCTTTTCTCCACACCCTCTCCAGCATTTATTGTTTGTAGATTTTTTGATTATGGCCATTCTGACTGGTGTGAGGTGATACCACATTGTAGTTTTGATTTACATTTCTCTAATGATTAGTGATGTTGAGCATTCTTTCATGTGTTTGTTGGCAATCTGTATATCTTCTTGGGAGAAGTGTCTATTTAGGTCTTCTGCCCATTTTTGGATTGGGTTGTTTGTTTCTTTGATATTGAGCTACATGAGCTGCATGTAAATTTTGCAGATTAATCCTTTGTCAGTTGCTTCATTTGCAAATACTTTCTCCCATTCTGAGGGTTGTCTTTTCCTCTTATTTATGGTTTCCTTTGTTGTGAAAAAGCTTTTAGTCCAGTTCCCATTTGTTTATTTTTGTTTTTATTTACATTTCCCTAGGAGGTGGGTCAAAAAGGATCTTGCTGTGATTTATGTCATAGAGTGTTCTGCCTATGTTTTCCTCTAAGAGTTTGATAGTTTCTGGCCTTACATTTAGGTCTTTAATCCATTTTGAGCTTATTTTTGTGTATGGTGTTAGGGAGTGATCTAATCTCATACTTTTACATGTACTTGTCCAGTTTTCCCAGTACCACTTATTGAAGAGGCTGTCCTTTCTCCATTGTACATTCCTGCCACCTTTATCAAAGACAAGGTGACCATATGTGTGTGGGTTTATCTCTGGGCTTTCTATCCTGTTCCATTGATCTATCTTTCTGTTTTTGTGCCAGTACCATACTGTCTTGATTACTGTAGCTTTGTAGTATAGTCTGAAGTCAGGGAGCCTGACTCCTCTGGCTCCGTTTTTCTTTTTCAACATTGCTTTGGCTATTCGGGGTCTCTTGTGTTTCCATACAGATTGTGAATTTTTTTCTTCTAGTTCTGTAAAAAATGCCAGTGGTAGTTTGATAGGGATTGCATTGAATCTATAGATTGTTTTAGGTAGTACAGTCATTTTCACAATGTTGATTCTTCCAATCCAAGAATATGGTATATCTCTCCATCTGTTTGTATCATTTTAATTTCTTTCATCAGTGTCTTATAATTTTCTGCATACAGGTCTTTTGTCTCCTTAGGTAGGTTTATTCCTAGATATTTTATTCTTTTTGTTGCAATGGTAAATGGGAGTGTTTTCTTAATTTCACTTTCAGATTTTTTATCATTAGTGTATAGGAATGCAAGAGATTTCTGTGCATTAATTTTGTATCCTGCTACTTTACCAAATTCATTGATTAGCTCTAGTAGTTTTCTGGTAGCATCTTTAGGATTCTCTATGTATAGTATCATGTCATCTGCAAACAGTGACAGCTTTACTTCTTCTTTTCCAATTTGGATTCCTCTTATTTATTTTTCTCCTCTGATTGCAGTGGCTAAAACTTCCAAAACTATGTTGAATAATAGTGGTGAGAGTGGGCAACCTTGTCTTGTTCTGGATCTTAGTGTAAATGGTTTTAGTTTTTCACCATTGAGGACAATGTTGGCTGTGGGTTTGTCATATATGGCCTTTTTATGTCGAGGTAAGTACCCTTTATGCCTACTTTCTGGAGGGTTTTTATCATAAATGGGTGTTGAATTTTGTCCAAAGCTTTCTCTGCATCTACTGAGATGATCATATGGTTTTCCTCCTTCAGTTTGTTAATATGGTGCATCACATTGATTGATTTGTGTATATTGAAGAATCCTTGTATTCCTGGGATAAACCCCACTTGATCATGGTGTATGATCCTTTTAATGTGCTGTTGGATTCTGTTTGCTAGTATTTTATTGAGGATTTTTGCATCTATGTTCATCAGTGATATTGGTCTGTAGTTTTCTTTCTTTGTGACATCTTTGTCTGGTTTTGGTATCAGGGTGATGTGGGCCTCAGAGAATGAGTATGGGAGTGTTCCTCCCTCTGCTATATTTTGGATGTTTGAGAAGGATAGGTGTTTGCTCCTCTCTAAATGTTTGATAGAACTCCCCTGTGAAGCCATCTGGTCCTGGGCTTTTGTTTGTTGGAAGATTTTTAATCACAGTTTAAATTTCAGTGCTTGTGATTGGTCTGTTCATATTTTCGATTTCTTCCTGGTACAGTCTCAGAAATTTGTGCATTTCTAAGAATTTGTCCATTTCTTCCAAGTTGTCCATTTTATTGGCATAGAGTTGCTTGTAGTAATCTCTCATGATCCTTTGTATTTCTGCAGTGTCAGTTGTTACTTCTCCTTTTTCATTTCTAATTCTATTGATTTGAGTCTTCTCCCATTTTTTCTTAGTGAGTCTGACTAATGGTTTATCAATTTTGTTTGTCTTCTCAAAGAACCAGTTTTAATTTTAAGGATCTTTGCTATTGTTTCCTTCATTTCTTTTTCATTTATTTCTGATTTGATATTCATGATTTTTTTCCTTCTGCTAACTTTGGGGTTTTTTTGTTCTTCTTTCTCTAATTGCTTTAGGTGTAAGGTCAGGTTGTTTATTTGAGCTGTTTCTTGTTTCTTTTTTTTTTTTTTTAACATCTTTATTGGAGTATAATTGCTTTACAATGGTATGTTAGTTTCAGCTTCACAACAAAATGAATCAGTTATATATATACATATGTTCCCATATCTCTTCCCGCTTGCGTCTCCCTCCCTCCCACCCCTATCCCACCCCTCCAGGCGGTCACAAAGCACCGAGCTGATCTCCCTGTGCTATGTGGCTGCTTCCCACTAGCTATCTACCTTACGTTTGGTAGTGTATATATGTCCATGCCTCTTTATCGCTTTGTCACCGTTTACCCTTCCCCCTCCCCATAGCCTCAAGTCCATTCTCTAGTAAGTCTGTGTCTTTATTCCTGTTTCACCCCTAGGTTTTTCATGACATTTTTTTTTCTTAAATTCCATATATATGTGTTAGCATACGGTATTTGTCTCTCTCTTTCTGACTTACTTCACTCTGTATGACAGACTCTAGGTCTATCCACCTCATTACAAATAGCTCAATTTCGTCTCTTTTTATGGCTGAGTAATATTCCATTGTATATATGTGCCACATCTTCTTTATCCATTCATCCGATGATGGACACTTAGGTTGTTTCCATCTCTGGGCTATTGTAAATAGAGCTGCAATGAACATTTTGGTACATGTCTCTTTTTGAATTATGGTTTTCTCAGGGTATATGCCCAGTAGTGGGATTGCTGGGTCATATGGTAGTTCTATTTGTAGCTTTTTAAGGAACCTCCATACTGTTCTCCACAGTGGCTGTATCAATTTACATTCCCACCAACAGTGTAAGAGGGTTCCTTTTTCTCCACACCCTCTCCAGCATTTATTGTTTCTAGATTTTTTGATGATGGCCATTCTGACTGGTGTGAGATGATATCTCATTGTAGTTTTGATTTGCATTTCTCTAATGATTAGTGATGTTGAACATTCTTTCATGTGTTTGTTGGCAACCTGTATATCTTCTTTGGAGAAATGTCTATTTAGGTCTTCTGCCCATTTTTGGATTGGGTTGTTTGTTTTTTTGTTATTAAGCTGCATGAGCTGCTTATTGTTTCTTGTTTCTTAAGGTAGGATTGTTTATTGCTATAAACTTCCCTCTTAGAACTGCTTCTGCTGCATCCCATAGGTTTTGGATTGTTGTGTTTTCACTGTCATTCGTTCCTTGGTATTTTTTGATTTCCTCTTTGATTTCCTTTGTGATGTCTTGGTTATTAAGTAGTGTGTTGTTTAGCCTCCATGTGTTTGTATTTTTTACAGATTTTTTCCTGTATTTGATATCTAGTCTCATAGACTTGTGGTCAGAAAAGTTACTTTATACGATTTCAGTTTTATTAAATTTATCAAGGCTTGAACTGTGACCCAAGATATGATTTATCCTAGAGAATGTTCCATGAGCACTTGAGAAGAAAGTGTATTCTGTTGTTTTTGAATGGAATATCCTATAAATATCAATTAAGTCAATCTCATTTAATGTATCATGCAAAACTTGTGTGTTCTTGTTTATTTTCATTTTGGATGATCTGTCCATTGGTGAAAGTGGGGTGTTAAAGTCCCCTACTATGGTTGTGCTACTGTCGATTTCCCCTTTAATGGCTGTTAGTATTTGCCTTATGTATTGAGGTGCTCCTATGTTGGGTGCATACATATTTATAATTGATATATTTTCTTCTTGGATTGATCCCTTGATCACTATGTAGTGTCCTTCTTTGCCTCTTATAATAGTCTGTGTTTTAAAGTCTATTTTGTCTGATATGGGAATTGCTACTCAAGCTTTCTTTTGATATCCATTTTCATGGAATATCTTTTTCAATCCCCTCACTTTCAGTCTATATGTGTCCCTAGGTCTGAAGTGGGTCTCTTGTAGACACCATATATATGGGTTTTGATTTTGTATCCATTCAGCCAGTCTATGTCTTTTGGATGGAGCATTTAATCCATTTACATTTAAGGTAATTATCGATATGTATGTTCCTATTACCATTTTCTTAATTGTTTTGGGTTTGTTGTTGTATGTCTTTTGCTTCTCTTGTGTTTCCTGCCTAGAGAAGCTCCTTTAGCATTTGTTGTAAAGCTGGTTTGGTGGTGCTGAATTCTCTTAGCTTTTACTTGTCTGTAAATATTTTAATTTCTCCATCAAATCTGAATGAGATCCTTGGTCAGTAGATTAATCTTGGTTGTAGGTTTTTCCCCTTCATCACTTTAAATGTGTCTTGCCACTCAATTCTGACTTGCAGAGTTTCTGCTGAAAGATCAGCTGTTAACCTTATGGGGATTCCCTTGTGTGTTATTTGTGTTTTTTCCTTGCTGCTTTTAATATATATTTTTTTGTATTTCATTTTTGATAGTTTGATTAATATTTGTCTTGGCATGTTTCTCCTTGGATTTATCCTGTATGGGACTCTTTTTGCTTCCTGGGCTTGATTTACTATTTCCTTTCCCATATTGTGGAAGTTTTCAACTATAATCTCTTCAAATATTTTCTCAGTCCCTTTCTTTATCTCTTCTTCTTCTGGGACCCCTATAATTCGAATGTTGGTGCATTTAATGTTGTCCCAGATGTCTCTGAGACTGTCCTCAATTCTTTTCATTCTTTTGTCTTTATTCTGCTCTGCAGTAGTTATTTCCACTACTTTATCTTCCTAGTCACTTATCCATTCTTTTGCCTTCGTTATTCTGCTATTGATCCCTTCTAGAGAATTTTTAATTTTATTTATTGTGTTGTTCATCACTGTTTGTTTGCTCTTTAGTTCTTCTAGGTCCTTGTTAAATGTTTCTTGTATTTTCTCCATTGTATTTCCAAGATTTTGCGTCATCTTTACTACCATTATTCTGAATTCTTTTTCAGGTAGACTGCCTATTTCCTCTTCATGTGTTAGGTCTGGTGGGTTTTTACCTTGCTCCATCATCTGCTGTGTGTTTCTCTGTCTTCTTATTTTGCTTAACTTACTGTGTTTGGGGGTCTCCTTTTCGCAGGCTGCAGGTTCCTAGTTCCTGTTGTTTTTTGTGTCTGTCCCCAGTGGCTAAGTTTGGTTCAGTGTTTGTGTAGGGTTCCTGGTGGAGGGGGCTAGTGCCTCTGTTGTGGTGGATGAGGCTGGATCTTGTCTTTCTGGTGGGCAGATCCACGTCTGGTGGTGTGTTCTGGGGTGTCTGTGACCTTATGATTTTAGGCCATCTCTGCTAATGGGTGGGGTTGTGTTCCTATCTTGCTAGTTGTTTGGCATAGGATGTCCAGCATTGTAGCTTGCTGGTCGTTGAGTGGAGCTGGGTCTTGGGGTTGAGATGGAGATCTCTGGGAGAATTTTGCCATTTTTAAATTACATGGAGCTGGGAGGTCTCTTGTGGACCGATGTCCTGAAATTGGCTCCCTCACCTCAGAGGCACAGCCCTGATGCCTGGCTGAGCACCAAGAGCCTCTCATCCACACAGATCAGAATAAAAGGGAGAAAAAGAAAGAAAGAAAGAAAGAAAGAAGAAAATAAAATTAAACAAAATAATGCTATTAAAGTAAAAAATAATTATTAAAAGAAATTTTAAAAGTAAAAAAAAGAAAGAAGGAAAGAAAGAAGAGAGCAACCAAACCAAAAAACAAATCCACCAATGATAACAGGCCCTAAAATATATACTAAAAAAACAGAAAACGGACAGATAGAACCCTAGGACCAATGGTAAAAGCAAAGCTATACAGACAAAATCACACACAGAAGCATACACATACACACTCACAAAAAGAGAAAAAGGGAAAAAAATATATATATATTGTTGCTTCCAAAGTCCACCTCCTCAGTTGGGGATGATTCATTGTCTATTCATGTATTGCACAGATGTAGGGTACATCAAGTTGATTGTGGAGATTTAATCCCCTGCTCCTGAGGCTGCTGGGAGAAATTTCCCTTTCTCTTCTCTGTTCACACAGCTCCTGGGGTTCAGCTTTGGATTTGACCCTGCCTCTGCGTATAGGTCACCTGAGGGCGTCTGTTCTTCACTCAGATAGGACGGGGTTAAAGGAGCAGCTGATTCGGGGCTTCACCTCACTCAGGCCGGGGGCAGGGAGGGGTGCGGTTGCGGGGCGAGTCTGCGGCGGCAGAGCCCGGCGTGAGGTTGCACCAGCCTGAGGTGCGCCATGTGCTCTCCTGGGGAAGTTGTCCCTGGATCATGGGACCCTGGCAGTGGCCGGCTTCACTGGCTCCTGGGAGGGGAGGTGTGGAGAGTGACCTGTGCTTGCACACAGGCTTCTTGGTGGCGGCAGCAGCAGCCTTAGCATCTCATGCAGGTCTCTGGCGTCTGAGCTGATAGCCGCGGCTCGCGCCCGTCTCTGGAGCTCTTTTAAGCAGCGCTCTTAATCCCCTCTCCTCGCGCACCAGGAAATAAAGAGGCAAGAAAAAGTCTCTTGACTCTTCGGCAGCTCCAGACTTTTTCCCGGACCCCGTCCTGGCTAACCGTGGCGCACCAGCCCCCTTCAGGCTGTGTTCACGCCGCCAACCCCAGTCCTCTCCCTGCGATCCGACCGAAGCCCGAGCCTCAGATCCCAGACCCTGCCCGTCCCAGCGGGGAAGCAGACAAACCTCTTGGGCTGGTGAGTGCTGGTTGGCACCGATCCTCTGTTTGGGAATCTCTCCGCTTTGCCCTCTGCACCCCTGTTGCTGCACTCTCCTCCTTGGCTCTGAAGCTTACCCCTCTGCCACCCACAGTCTCCGCCCGTGAAGGGGCTTCTAGTGTGTGGAAACCTTTCCTCCTTCACAGCTCCCTCCCACTGGTGCAGGCCCCATCCTTATTCTTTTGTCTCTGTTTTTTCTTTTTTCTTTTGCCCTACCCAGGTACGTGGGGAGTTTCTTGCCTTTTGGGAGGTCTGTGGTCTTCTGCCAGCGTTCAGTAGGTGTTTTGTAGGAGTTGTTCCACGTGTAGACGTATTTCTGGTGTATCTGTGAGGAGGAAGGTGATCTCTGCATCTTACTCTTCTGCCATTTTGAAGCTCCTCAGTCCTTTAGATTTTGATGAGGTTAATTAATTTCTTCTGGTATAGATCATAGGATCTAACAAATTTTTGTCAAATTTAAAGTAATACAGAATTTCTCTTATATTTTCTAGAAATTTTATAGTTTTACATTTTGCATTTAGGTCTACGATTCATCTTGAATTAATTTTTGCAAAGAATGTGAAATATAATTTGAAGTGTAGATAGATTAGATAGATAGATAAATATCTATTTGTTTTAGAACCATTTGTTGAAAGACCATCATTTCTCTATAGCATTGTCCTTGCATCTTTGTAAAATATAAATTAACCATGTATGTGCATCTATTTCTGGACTTTATTCTGGTCCATTGATCTATATGTCATTCTTTTCTCTAGTACTACACTGTTTAATTAGTGCAGCTTTATATTAAGCTTTAAAATTATGTATTGTTTCTCCTCCAACTTTGTTCTTCAAAATCATTTTTGCAATTCTAATTAATTTGTTTTTCCATATTAATTTTAGAATTATCTTGTTGACAAAAATATTGTGCTGAGATTGCATTGAATCTATATATCCATTTGGGATAAATTGACATCTTTATAATATAAAGTCTTTTAACCCATAATTACTTTATTTCTCTTAACTGAGATTCCCTTTGATTTCTTTCCTCAGTATTTTGTAATTTAAGCATACATAGCATGCAGATGTTTTGTTAAATTTATAACTATGTATTTCACTGTTTACTGCTATTATAAATAATATTGCTTTTTAAGCTTTAATTTCCAATTATTTATTACTATTACATGGAAAAATAATTGAATTTTGCATATTAGCTCTATAATGTGTGACTTTGTAAACTCATGGATGGTTCTAGGAGTCCCCCTAGCTCCTTTTTTAGACTCTGTAAAGACTTTCTAAGTAGATAATCATGTAGTTTATGAGTAGTGATAGTTTTATTTTTTCCCCTTCTAATTTGTATGCAAATTTATTTTCCTTGTGTTATCAGTATGAAGTTAAATAGGACAAGGTGAACATCCTTGCTTTTCCTCAGTTTGGGGAAAAAATTCAGTTTTTCACTGTTAAATATGAGTTTGCTGTAATGTTTTTTAATGCTACTTATTAAGTTAATGGAAGTTCCTATACATTTCTAGTCTGCTGAGAGGTTTTTTTTTTTTTTTTTTTTTTTTCTATGATCAGATGTGGAATTTTGTAAAATGCTCATCTTTTGAAAAGCTCTTATGGGCTTTCTATTTTAGTCTGGTTATATGATTAATTATCATGTGAGTTTTGTATATTGAACCAGCCTTGCATTTCTAGGATACATCCACTTGTTTCTAACATATTATCCTTTTTATTTATATTACTATATTTAGTTTGTTATATTTGTTGATAATTTTTGTGTCTGTTTATGAAGAGTATTTGTCTGTAGTTTTCTTGTAATGTCTCTGCTTTTGGTATTCATATAATGCTGGCCTCACAAAATGACATGGAAAGTATTCTACCTCATATTTTTTGGAAAATATTGTGTGCAATTGGTATTACTTCTCCCTAAAATGTTTGGAAGAATTCACCATTGAAACCACCTGGAATTGGATTCATCTTTGCTAAAATATCAGAATAACATTTTTTAAATGTAATTGAGCACCTGTTACATGTCTGAAATATTGGTCACTTTCTCAATTTTTATAGCAAGCTTTGGCCTAGGTTAGCAGGAGGTATTGATGGAAGAAAAGATCAATCAGTAGATTTGATGCAAAGTAGACACTACTTTATTTGTGTTCTTGGTATTTCACTGAGGATACTGAAAACGTCTGGTAGAAAAGCTAGGCTTGTAGTTATGGTGATGTAAACTTGTGACCTCAGATCAAGTCACACAACTTCTTTGAGCCCAAGTTTTCTTATCTAAGAAATGGTTATAATGCATCATAAAATACATTACATCAGATAAAGCATTCTGAATTTATGTCAAGTCTATAAATGACCTAATTGGTCAGATTTTTATGGAATATAAACATTCATTTTTCATAAAGTATAAAAAACTCAAAGGTTTAAGTTATATAACTGTGAGAGAAACAACTAGTTGGTCATCAAAATATGTATTCCCTTTGCTTTCTGGGTACATAGCAAGATCTTATTTCTCAACCTGAATTCTAGCCAGAGTAACATGCAAGGAGGTACTGCTTGCCTCTTCCAGTCCTCTTGTGTGCAGCCCTTGTTTCCTTCCCTTCATGCCTGTGGGGATGGAGATAATTAGTCAGTAGTGACCTTGAAGATTGCAGAGGTGCTATGAGCCTGGGTCCCTGAATTATTACATGGATGAGCATTATTGTGCCAGCACATTTACATTTCCAATAATATTGTGAAATACAAAATAATCTAAATTGTTTGGATCATTTGGGGATACATTTGTTAACAACAGCTAGTGTTACCCTAATTTGTACAATTTGATAGGGTGAGAATTCTCTCTTAAACTATCATTTTCTTATTAGGAAAAATGAATGTTCAAATTTGAGCAATCCCAAATGGAACATAAGTATCCTATTTCAGAGGGGACACAATTTATGATCCCCCAACCTATGAATCAAAGGTAAAAAAGAAAAATAATGTTTAAGAATTTGTTAATCAGGTGAAAGATTCCAGGGGAGGATATTTGTGATGGTATTTGCTTATTTGTTTAGGGGGAAGCATAGTAATCCAAATAATTCTCCAAAATAGGGCATGCCAAGCAATAATGATATTTAGTTTATGTAGCTAGAAACTTTACTTACACCTGTAACTGTATGAGACAGTATATGAGCAATGTTGATTTAGAATTATTAAATGACTACTGGAGAAGCTAAAGTATTATATGTACTTAAGAGCAATAGGAGCCACCAGGTATTTATGTGGCTCACTAATAGATTCATGTGCTTTATGTATGATGGAAGATTGTTTAGATTTCAAGGTTTATTTTGACCCGCCAACAGTGTTATTAATAATCATTCCTCATTTCCTTCCACTGCTGGGATTTGACAAGGATTTTCTTTCACCTTGAAAAACTGCACATAGCGGAGAGTTTCTTTGCCTTATTCCTGCAGTCTTAACATATCATACTGAGTGAAGATAAATTGCTTTTTTATTCTGTGTTCTGTTATATTTTTGAAAAATGGTTTTCAAATGAGAGATTTGATTCCTCTCTTTGTATTGAAAGATCATAAACAAATACATTTTTATGTTATTTTTCTTTAGTAAGATTTATGATGTTATCCCTAGCAACTGGACTAATTCAATAAGCAGCAGACCATGAGGCAGTAAATGGATACACTATTAATTTTTATTGCTAAAGTTTCTTTTGCATACTATTTGATCTAAAGATGTTATTCACATTTTTATGGTGATACTGGCAGAGTGAAAAAACCTAACTCTATAATTCTTATTGATAAAGTCTGGATATTTTTAACTCAGCAGCTCAAGGCATGGCAACAATTCACATCTCAGGAACCAGTTCATTAAGTGAAAAGTCTTCTGTGAAAAGGGGAAAGCAAAGCAGGTAGAGCAGAGTTTAGTTGCTCAATCAATAGAACACAATTGGGAAGGTTTAACCACAGTACTATCAGTTCACGACACGAAGCTGGTGGATGATTCATTCTTTTCTTTGTTCACCTTCAAAATGAGAAGTATAGGCCTGACTTACCTCAAAAATAGCCTCTTAAAATTGGTTTGATTCTGAGGTTGCACGAAATTGGAGCTAAAACAGTTGACCATTAAAACAGAATGTTCAAATTAAAAAAAAAAAAAAGTTGAAAGGAAAACAAGGATGTGCCTCATTTCCAGATGTACGGGAAATCCATAGGCCCTCATCTCCAAGACTAGTTTGCTAACTTTGAAGTTGTACTAATTGATGAGTACAGCAGAGTCTCCCATCCCAGGCTCACACTGATTAACCCAATTCTCTCAATTCATTTTGCCTCACCTTTGAAAAAATGTGTGTCCTACAGACACTTGGAAGAAGTGCTGAATCCAGTATAAACACTGGGGTGGTAATGATAGTCCAAGCCTTTCCAGAACGATGTTATATCAATTTGACTAATATTTATTGAGGACTTATGTTTAAGCTTCATGGAAATGCAAATAAATACAGTCTACGCCCATGAGAAGTTTAATAAGAGAAATAAGATCCAATTATAAAAGATACATAAAATTAATTGATAATCATGCAAAAGCTGTTTTAAATCTGTTTGGTGCTACATGCTAAATGGCTGCCATGGGTATTTAAAGGTGAAGTAGCTCATTCTATGCTGGTATAGCCTGGGAAGTTTTATGGACATTCATTTTACTCTTTGAAGGTTGTTTAGTATTAAGCAATATTAGAACACAAAGGATTATTATCTTTACATCCATGAGGCAGACAGTAATTACCAAAAGCACTCAAAGAGGAATACATGATTCAAGGCTAGAGTTGTCTGAAAATTCTTTTTGAAGGACATAAGATCTGAGTTGGGTTTCTCTCAAAATCTATGGCAAACATAATAATGATGAAGCACTAGAGATTTTTTTTAAATGAAATCAGTATACAAAAAAGCCAGGTTGCTGATCACAGATCTATAGTAGACACTTTTCAAAAATGTTCTAATGAGGTATAATTTACATACCATATAATTCACCCTTTATTTAAAGTATATAATTCAATGAATTTCTTATATTAATTTTAGGATATCCACAGTTGCACAGCTGTCATAATAATCTAACTTTAGTTCATTTTCATTATTCAAAAAAGAAACCCTGTACCATTAATTAAAAAAAAAAACCCTGTACCCTCATCCCAGACACCCAAGCCTTAGGCAACAATTAACATATTTGTTTCCAAAATTTGACTAACATTGTTTCATATACAACAGGTGGTCTATTGTGACTGACTTCTTTTACTTCATTATGGGGATAATGCTTTTGACTTTCATCTATGTTATAGCATAGATCATCACTTCATTACATTGTACATTTTATTGACAAATAATATTCCTCTATCTACATAAGTCAGATTTTATTATCTATTAATAAATAGATTTGTCCATTCATCAGTTAGTGGACATTTGGGCTGTCTCCACATTTTGACTATTATGAAAAATGCTGCTATATAAACATTCATGTCCAAGTTTTTGTGTGGATGTATGTTTTTATTTCTCTTGGCTGGGAGAAATTGCTGGATCATATGGCAACTCTATGTTTAACCATGTGAGGAATCACCAGACTGTTTTCTATACCTACCAGCAGTATATGACTTTTCCAGTTTCTCTACATCCTCACCAAACACTTGTTTTTATCTGTCTTTTTGATCATAGCCAATCTAGTAGGTATGAAGTGGTGTCTTGTGGTTTTGATTTGTTTATCTCTGATGGCTAATGGTGATTGCACATATTTCCATGGCTTATTAGCTATTTGTATATGATCTGTGGAGAAATGCCTACTCAAATTCCTTGCCTATTTTTAATTGCATTATTTTTTATTGTTGACTTGTAAAAGGTCTTTATATACTCTGAATGCAAGTCCCTTATCAGACATGTGATTTACAGATATTTTCTCCCATCCTGTGGGTTGTATTTTTACTTTCTCAATGGTATCCCTTAAAGAACAAAAGTTTTTATTTCTTATAAAGATCAATTTATCTGCTTTTTGTTTGGTTGCTTGCATATCTAAGAATCTATAATCTAATTGAAAGTCACAAAAATTTACTTGTATTTTCTCCTAAGAGTTTTAATGTTTTACCTCTCACAATCAGTTCTATGATCCATTTTGAATTAATTTTTGTATAACATGCCCTAATCCCCGGAATTTATGACTATGTTACCTTAATTTGCAGATGTGATAAAGGTTATGGACCTTGAGATTGGGAGAATATTCTGGATTATCCAGATGTGCCTGATCTTATCACATGAGTCCTTAAATTCAGAGAATCTTTCCTGGCTGTGTAAGAGAGAGATGGCCATGTGAAAAGGACTTGTCACCCCATTGTTGGTTCAAACATGTAGTGTTCTATGTGCAAGGACTGGAGAAAGGCCTCTGGGAGCTTAGAGTCCTCCCAGATATTTATAGCCAGAACGACATAAAGTCTTCAGTCTTACAACTGCATTGGACTGAATTCTGCTAACACAAGAATGAGCAGGAAAGGGATTTTCCCCTAGAGCCTGCAGAAAGGAAGACAGCCCCGTGGACACCTTGGTATTAGCCCTGTGAGATCAGTGTTAGTCTTCTGACTACAGATAATAAATCATGCAAGATAATAATTTGTTGTTTAAGCCATCAGATCTGTGGCTACTGCAACAAAGAAAAGGAACACAAATTCCTATTTGATTTTGTAATGGGATCTTCAAAGTTAGTCTTTTCCTTCAGTCTGGGGAGAATATCCTTCTCTGTCCTCAGATTTGGGAACACCCACTCAGTGTTTCTTTTTCATGCCATGAATTCCAATCTCACTTATATATTCTTTTGCAGTCTCATACTACTGATGGAAGAGTTTGCAGAAATTCCTACCACATTCTTCAAGAATTCTCCTTATGATATATTGAAATAATAATAAAAAAGATTTATTTTCTGATGGGGTGTACAACACATTTCCTTGTTATCACTTAATTTTGCCTTTAGTTCACATATATTCTGCACATTCGAACAACTTAAATTTGCCTCTTTTAACAAAAGAAAAATCAAAAATTTGTGGTAAAGCCATGCAAATTACAGCAATATCTCAAATAATAGTGATAATTTTGGTATGCTTACTACTAAATTGTACTCTCTGGAAATCACAAGATCTTAGCGTTGGAAGTGATGTTAACTTCTTAAACCTGGAACAGAGGAAACTGGTGCCAGAAAATTTAAAAAGTAAGTGACTTGCAAAGGTTTATCTGGTCTGTTTTGGTGGAACCAGAACCTGACCTCCAGTATTATGTTTTCCAGTTGAAATCACCATTCACTAAATATTTCGTTCTTTAAGAAAGAAGGTAGAAGAGATATGTATAAATATATTTATAACTATATATATAAAATTTGGGTTTAAAGTAGATCCCATAAACCCAAGAGTTTAGTGAAAGGGCAATATATTAAACTCTTAGGTTTATGGGATCCAGTTTAAACATAATTATAAAATATAATGGTAAGTTTATTACTTTGTGGTTCAAAGTTTATTTTCTTTTATAAGGGCATGCAACTTTAAAAGACATACTAAGATTGATAAATGTTAATAACTGTTAAGTAGTAGATAAAATGTGTCTTTATTATACTATTTTCTTACATTTGTGTATGTTTGAAAATTTCCATAATTAAAAAAAGGAACATGCTGTAGTTCATAAGATTAAACTGTCAGAGGTGCAGCAAATTCCATGGACTCTGAAATTATCAAAAGAATATTAAACTTTGATTTTATCATGTCATTTTTTTTACTTTTTTTTTTTGGTGTGTCTGTGGGTATGAACTCTGAATGTCATTCAGTCAAAAGCATAATATCAAGAGATCTTTTCTACAAAAAAGGAAAACTCTAGGCATTTGAATTAGCTGATGGGGAACAAACATGGAATGCATTAAAACAAGGAAAAGCTAGGGTGAATATCAATTCATTATATAATATATATGCAGTTGTAGATATTTGTAGATGTAGATAGGTATGGCTATTTAAATTCTGTTCTCTATTTTAAGTAACTTTCTCCTTTTTGTTTCTTTAAAGAAAAAAACTATGGCAACCTTGACAAAATTGATGAATTTTATTTTTGCATTTTAAAATATCTTTAATATTAATTAAGACTATACATTTAAGGTTAGTTAAATTACACTCCTGCAAATTTAAGGGGAATTAATGGAATGATGGAAGACAATTTTGCAATTTAATGGTATCACCATTAATGACCTCCTTTTCTTCAAGTAGATGTATTTGGGGTAGCAGTTTTCAGTTCAGATATGATTTTTATATTTGCTAACAAGTCAGTGAAGGGAACCAACTCCAACAGGATCTGTTTTTGTTGCTCCTTTAACATTGTGCTCCAGATCACTGTACTATCAGTCAAGCAAAATTTTCATCTCATCTTCTAATCTGTCAATTTCTAGTCCTCTAAAATGAAATTCCAATGGCAATCGTATTTTAACTAGAATGAGAGACATGCAGTTTAGGGCTACAATTTTATCGCCACCACCCCCAATGAAAAAACAGTGACTCATGGAAGTACCTGTGTTCTTCTAGATATCCTTTCAATAATATACCCTGAAGAAAATTCCACATTTGTTTATCTGACATTAATGGGAAAACTGATTATCTCTTTTCCTAGCCCTAATGTTCAATGCCATTTCTCTGTGTACATCTATTATGGGAGAAGTCTTGGCCTCTACTTTTATTTCATAGAACATCTTTTAAAAGTCCAGGGACAATAATGAGAATTAGAATTATGTCTTCTCTTTAAAGTTTCTTCCATGACATAGTGGATCTGAGGTCCAGTTTTTCTTGATCTGTGGAACAGAAGTTGGCTCTTAGTTACCCTCTGATTTTGCCTGCTTCCCTAGAATGCTGGAATTATAGCTATGTGGTTTATTTCTACATATATGTAAGACAAGATCTGGCCTTTCACTAATATGTTTTTTTTTTTTTTTATTTTAGGCCAAGTTCACCAATCATTTAGTCTTTAAATGCAACTAAAAGTAACCATGTTTACATATCATATTTCAAACTATCACTAGATCCTTTAAAAATATAATCATTTAAAATGATTTTATTGAAAGGTTCTAGCTAGGAATGTGTCTTCTAGTTACTTTCCTGCTGAAGATCCTTCTTTATCAAAAATGATGATCTTCCATATTCCAAAATGTGTGAGTACACTTACTGTCCTGTTCAAAACAGCAGCATCTCATTTTTCGCTATTGAAAATTCCTCATTGGCTCTTAATTTGGATATATATTGGCTATATCATTGACTACATGCTCTTTTTTGTTTTGCTTTCCTTTATTCAGGAAGCCATCAGTTTTTTTTGTTTGTTTGTTTTTTTTTTGTCTCTTGATAGTTTCCCCAGCAGCATGGTTTGGGTTACATTAGGATCAAGGCCTCTCCCTTCCCCATGAGGCTACAGGACATAGGTCAAAGCCGCATAGTCAGGAGAAAGCATGAGGACTTGTTGGCCAAAAGATCTGGCTTTGAATCCCAGTTTCACCTGATAAGTTTGCTGAGAAGAGTAAATTTAATAATATGTACAAAGATTTTGATACAATGTTGATGTTCAACAAATGGTATTTCCTTTTACTTCATTTCTTCTCTCCCACATGCTTTATTATTTATATTTTTGGTTTAATTAGCAAGTAAAGTATATGGCTGAGTGTCTGTCATATAGTGTTACTCAACAAATACTAGTCATTATTAAAGTTATTACCCATGTATTGCCACCCCAACTTTTCCTGACTACATTTCCTATGAAGTTCTTTATGCTTTCAATGTCAAATGTATTTATTTTTCTCCTCTAAATGTAGGCTGAGAATGTTTTGTCCAGGAACTGGGGTTTTTGATGTGTTTTCAGGAGGCTGAGTTCCTAAGGGTGAAAAGAGAAAAACAGGTAAAGTGGAAGAACAATTACAGTTAAATGATTCAGAAAAGTTGGAAAGGAAGAAAAAATGAGGCTATATTTGTCTTATTCAGATAGTATTTAAGAAACACAATTTTAAAGAGCAATATATACTCTATAATGAATCGTTAAGATATTGATTTTTTAGATTCACTATGTGGCCTTATGACTGATTCACTGTATTTTTTTTTAAAGGTTTTTTTTTTCTTTTTTTAAATTAATTTATTTATTTTTTTTATTTTTGCTGTGTTGGGTCTTTGTTTCTGTGTGAGGGCTTTCTCTAGTTGTGGCAAGTGGGGGCCACTCTTTGTCACGGTGTGTGGGCCTCTCTTGTTGTGGAGCACAGGCTCCAGACATGCAGGCTCAGTAGTTGTGGTGCACGGGCTTAGTTGCTCCACAGCATGTGGGATCCTCCCAGACCAGGGCTCGAACCTGTGTCCCCTGCATTAGCAGGCAGATTCTCAACCACTGCGCCACCAGGGAAGCCCTGATCCATTGTATTAATAGTGCATATTGGTGTTTGACCAACATAACAGTAATTGAATGTAACATGATGCATGGAATCTGCTGTGTGATTACCATCAAGGTACAATTTTATTTCATGAATGATATGAAATTTTTTGAAAAAAGAACTTCAGGTTTCACCTTGAGATAAAGTTCGTAGTCAGAGTTCACTGCAGGTGGATAGATATATTGTTCAAATACATTTTGAAGAAAATGGAATAAACCATGACTGCTTGTGCGTTCATTAAATATATGGTTGGTACTTTCTTTGAAAATGCATCTTATTTGATATCAACATTCTTGAATACCTGCTTTAAGTAATCCTAGTTATAATAATTTCTCATATTTTATTGTCAATACTGGCTGTTCCCTTCCCTAATTGTTTTTTCCTATATGGGCTATTGCCACAGAATGACTTTCAGCATTTGTTGCCAGTTTACTATAAAATCTTCTCCCTGCCAGCAATATTGTATTAATAATGGAAAGCAAATGTATGAAGTGCCTTGACTCTTCTACACGTTTTTAAATATTTAGTCAGTTTATTATATAAGATGACATGTGAGTGCTCTCACTGAGAGGATCTCATTCTCTCCAAGGGCTACAGTTGTAACGCTCCAAAGACTTCTGGATCTATATGATCAACCCAGGTCTTTCTCTTGAATTCCATGCCTACATTCTGAACTGCCTACTGTTCATTACTAAAGACATTTCAACTACAATTACGAAGAGCTGAACTCATTAATTTTCCTCCACATAACTGTTAATGAAAGGTACCACCACCCATGTTTGCTTATGTTTTAGGAAGACTAGGTATCATTCAATGCCTCCTTCTCTATAAACAGCCTCCATGTTCAATCAATCATTGCATCTTTTGAATCCTACCTCCTTAGTTGAATCTATTTCCTTCTCTTCATCTCCACGGCCCTACCACTTTTTAGACCGTCAGCATCATTTACCCATTTTACTGCAACAGCATCTGATTCAGTAGCCTGCTTCTTGCATAGAAACAAATGTAGGCACAGAATTATTTATATCATGTCACTCCCATGCCTAAAACATTCCCTCTGCCCTAAAATTGAAGTTAAAACTCCTCAACATGGTTTACGGTTTCCTTTATGATATCGTTCTAGCTGCCTACACTGGCTTTATCTCTATGCTCTTCCTCCCTAGCATCCCTGTTAGCAGCTCCACTGAACTTCTTCCAGTTTCTTGAATAGCTTATTCACTATCTTGCTTCAGAGATTTGCCCTTCCATTTTCATTGTCTGAGATTCTCTCTCTACTCCATTTTTATTATTCGCTCTTTGTATTAGTTAGGGTTCTCCAGAGAAACAGAACCAATAAGATACAATTTATTATAAGGAATTGCCTCACATGATTATGGAGGCTGAGAAGTCCCAAGATCTGCAGTCAGTCAGTTGAAGACCCAAGAGCACTGATGGTCTAAGTGCCAGTCTCAGTCTGAGTTCAAAGGCAGAGGACCAATGTCCAAGCTCAAAGACAGGTGGAGAGATTGAATTCTCCTGTACTCAGCCTTCTTGTTCTATTCAGGACTTCAATGGATTAGATGAAACCCATCCAAACTGGAGAGAGCAATCTGCTTTTTTCCACTCTATAGACTCAGGTGTTAATCTGATCCAGAAACACCCCCAGAGACATACCTAAAATAATGTTTAACCAACTATCTGGCAACCCTATGGCCCAGTCAAGTTGACACACAAAAGTAGCCATCACACACTCCTAATCTCATTCTGGACACCTTTTTCTCAAGAAAAATTTCTATGACCCTGGGTCCTGATGAGATTGCATTCTTACTCTCCTGCTTCTATAGCTCCATGTTCATCCCCATCCTAGCACCTATCACACTTCATCCTCATTGCCTGCTTACTTACATCCTAAACAAGACTCTAAGTCTTGCTCATCTTTCCTTTTGTAATTCCTAATTTAGGAGTTAGGAATTACACTTTGGCACTTAGGAGGTGTTCAATAAATATGCATTGAATGCATGAGCTATTCTATTAACCTTTAACTTGAATCCTTACAAACATTAAAACAATATAATTATTTTAGCTTGATTGCTTATATAAAACCAACATTTATTACTGCCCAATTATGGATGAATATATATGTAACCATATTCAACATTCCGGTTTCATTAACTTTCCTCTGGAATTTTATACACTAAACCTGTTCAATCTGTGGTTTAGATATTTTATGCTGATTAAAACTGTGGCTGTCTTGTTAGAATTGTCTTTGTTGCTCACCACCAGGGAAAAGGGCATTTTAGCTGTTTCAAATTAGAAAGTTGCATATGAAAGGAACAGAGGCATTGGAATAAAACAAAGCCCAGGTTTGGAGACTAGTGTTTTTTGCCTTCATTCTGCCTTAGTTATTGACTTCTGTGTACTGAACATCTAGAAAAATACCTGGCACAGAATAGGTTCTAAAAATTGTTAGATAACTTTGATAAGTTACAAAGATTATTTTAGTCACAGCCTTCTCATTTAGTAAGTTACCATAATTGTATTTACTTCACAAAGGTTTTTGAGACTATAAATGAGTTAATATACTCAAAATGAGTGCAGAGCATATGCCAGATGAAAGTCTCTTGTATTTCTTATTTTCATAGTATCAGAATATCTGAATGAGAATCTGTTTATAAGTGCAAAATATTGGCTCCATCCTGTAGCCCCCAATTACATAGTTTTCCCCTTTAAGTACTTATATGCGCCAGGTACTACTTAAGTGCTTTACATACATCATCATTTCATTTTAATAAGATATTGCTCTTCTCAATTCATAGAGAAAATCTAGTTTCATAAAGATTCAGTAACTTGCCCAAGTTCACATGAGTATGGAGTTGCAAAGCCTAAACTGGCACTTGAAATTATCTGATATCAAAATTCAATGGTAATAACCTTCTTCAATTTTAAAGCACCTGGAATAAAGTCTGTGTTCATTAGAACTTAATTTCTTTTCCCTTCTTGTCCTATAGAATCAGTGTTCTACTTGTCTACATCCTTTGTATTTGCATAAGCACGGAGCGTATGGCATTTAGTGGAAGGCATTTCCACCAGAGAATGCGAAGATGCTTTTGCTCTAACTGCTCTTGGCTCCTTTCCAGCTATGTTGACTCCTCTCCCACCCACCAGTGGATGTTCATACCGTTGCACAGCTGGAACACAGCCATGACTGCTGCAGACGAAGTCTTCCATGGATGGACTTTGGTCAGACTACACTGGATATTTTGTAATGGGAAGATTGTTTGTCTTTCCTTCATCTTTGAGAAAGTAAAAGACCCTCCTGGCTACAACCAAGTAAAGGGAAAAAGCCAAGGTTAAACTTACATCTCTATAACCCTCCCTCTACAACGTTCAATTCAATACATAAAATGAGTCCCTACATTAACTGTCACTGCTTAATCCCAGTACCAGATGATGTTCTTCCACCTGTATTTTGGAAGCTTTCCCTTCTTTTCTCTTCTCAGATTTACTTCCACAATAATCATCCTCCCGTTCTGTCAATGATATCTTTTTCTTCTTTGTTATTATTGCTCTTATTCTTCCTCTCTACCTTCAAGAATATTCTTTTTTCCTCTATAATAAAAATAACAACAAACTTCCTGAATTGCTCTGATTTTTCTTTTAGTTACCATTCTTTCGTTTTCCATTTGATAAAAAACTCTTAGACTTTTTGGTAATCTTAATTTTTCTCCTATTATCTTCCAAGTTATACAATTTAAAATTTGTTAAAAGAACTCTAACAAAGGGCTTCCCTGGTGGTGCAGTGGTTGGGAGTCCTCCTGCTAGTTCAGGGGGCGTGGGTTCTTCGTGCCCCGGTCTGGGAAGATCCCACATGCCGCAGAGCGGCTGGGACCGTGAGCCCTGGCTGCTGAGCCTGCGTGTCCGGAGCCTGTGCTCTGCAACAGGAGAGGCCACAACAGAGAGGCCCGCCACCAAAAAACAAAAAACAACAAAAGAAGAACTCTAATAAAATTTTATTGAAATAAAAACCATCAACTGAACTACATTTACAACTTTATAAATTAACTGAATGATATATATTGATTTCATTGTTTTTAAACTGATACTTCATATATTTTAAAATGCTTTTACAGTTAACTGTATAATATTTTATCCCTGAAGAATCAAAGATATTCTCTGTAGTTAGTAGGGATCATTTTTCTATATTGCAGACACTTAGCTAATTTACATATGAATGTGCTTTTTCACATGGGGTTTAATAAATTGATTTTTATAATAAATTTATTCTACCATAATAGGAAAATATCCTTAATGATAAATGACTAATCATTAAAAAAATGAAATATGTGAGTAACCAGTTGGTTTTGTTCTTAATTACTTGTTCTTAATTACTGTACGTACACAGGTGCACAGACACATAGACACACTTTTTTTTTTTGGCCTATTACTACCCATATAAAATTTAATAGTAATTTGACTAATGTGATGAGGAAAATTATTCTATTTATAATTACTTAAAATTTTTTGAAGAAATTTGAGCATTTGGTTGCTAAAGTGGGAATTAACATTTTAAAGATACAGTGTTTTCAGAGAGCTCAGCAAAGCATTTGGTTATTTTTTAGCCTCAAGAAGTGGGAAAATGGTAGTTATTTAAATGTCACTGCTTTACAAAGACTTTAGTCTCTTGTTTCCTTGTCTCTTTATCCTTCATTTGCAAGTGCTTGCATAATATATCCAGTAAGTGTATTTTTTGAAGTATAACTATTTTTAAAATATGCAATCCTTAGTTTTATTGCTTCATATTTACATTAGAGATTAATACGTTTTCTTGAATGCTTGGCAGATTAACATCTCTTTGTTTACCTTTATGATTTTTGTTTTAAGCACTAAAGAAGTCTGTCATTGACAAAACTGAGCTATGTCAATGATTCTATTTTTCAGAATTTTTTGCGACATTGACATTTTGGAAAAACATGCATATAAATTAGATGATAAAGGTAGAAACTGAAGTTTTAATTGCTAGTTACTCAGTGTACTTTTAAGCCTACTAGATGAGAACATTGATGCCTTATTTCATGCTTTATAAAATAATTTATTATTATTTTGAAAATTATTTGCCATGTTTATTCCAATTCCTCAATTCTTTTAATAAAAAAATCAACCTAATTAAATCATTGAAGGTTAAAATTAAATTCCATTTCAATATTCTTTACCTAGGAATCCTAAGAGTTTCTAAGTGTTTAATTACCTCAGTTGTATAAGGGTTAACAGTCAGAAATATATCCAGGTTATCTAAGTCATACAATTGTCAGATGGTTGCTAAGCAACAGATAGGTTTGGCTGATGCATGTTTCTAGGCAAAGCTTATAGTGTGAAAAGAACAAGTTGCATGATACCTGCATTTTTGTTGTTATGTTTTTAGAAAATAAAGTTGTACTGGAGGGGAGAAAAAAAGCCTTGACATTTATTATGCATATTGTCTTTCTTCTAAATGTCAGAACTATATTATTTGATAGTTAATTGATAAGGGACATTAAATTAAAATGACAGATGACATTTTATTTCTTATGCGGTTTTAGATATTAGCTTTTCATTTAATCCTATTTTTGTAGCTTATCATCAAGTTAATTAATTTCTAAATTTATTATGATTGAAAAGAAGCTGCGAATCAAAATTAATTAAAATATAGTTACTTTAAAATATACACATTTCAATGCTACTAAGGAAAAGAAAGGAAAATGACTTATATTACATGATTCTAGCACAACACCAGAATATTTCAGCAGTGATGGAAATGGTACTGAAATAGAGACCACATTTTAGAAATCTAGGGTGAAACTTTAATCCTTTGCAAATGACTTAAAGCTACTATTACTACATATTACTTGATTCATTTTTATTATCTGTGTCCAGTATAATGCCTGCCTCTTAGTTATAAACTCTTATGATGTTAGTTCTTCCTCTCTTTTTACTCTCCTTAATAATTGATGAATAAGGAGTAGGTGAGAATTTTAATTGCAAGACGAAAAAGTAAAATTATCTATTAGATGTCTAGGAAACAAAAATACATTGTATGGTCATTAGTTTTCAAACATACTATATATTATTTAAAGTAAAAATTTCAGAGATCTCATTTTTTATTCCCCAAATGAGGAGTTGTGGCAAAAATCATAAAAAATCATTTTGATTTAGTTTATTTTTTCATCAGGAAAATTTAATTAAAAATTTAGCAAAATTAACATTTTCTTTTGTGTCAATTGGGAATGCAATCTCTTATCAATTATGAGGTTTCTCAGTGAACTTCCAGTTCTTAGGATTAGAGGAAAATCAGAGAACATTCAAATTCAACATCTTTACAAAACAATATTTCATAAAATTTCTATCTAGAATTATGATTCTGGTGCTTCTCTCTGATTTCTAGTATTAGATAATAGAATTTAAGAGAACTCAATTAAAATAAAGTATGTGAGGTAGATAAATCAGGTGGAAGGGTATGGTGACAATGATTTAACAAGTCAACTGGAAAATATCACAGTTTTTTTTTGTAATTCAAACCAAACTTTCTGTTTATATAAACCTTAATTCTGTATTCAGTTCACAGAGCAGACATCTGCTCAGTTATTATAGACTTTAAAAAGTGAGGCCAAGATTTATTTTACCTCTTGGAAAATCAACCAAAGAACGTCATTCTTGATGTATAAAGTGAGAATTCCAGACTCCATGTGAATTTGTTGACAATACCATATAACAAAAATAATAATAAAATAAAAATACTTGAAATTATGAAACATTGTTATTTATGAATATACCTAACATAAAGAGAAATGTAGTTATGCTTAATATATATTCTCTATCTAGCAGCTTTTATAATATGTGGCCTTGTTCAAGAGCAAACTGTCGGCCTAACACCTTCTAAAATAAAGAATATACTCAGATAAATATTGTTACCAGGTTTCAGAAATGTTTCAACATGTTATGAAATAAGCACATGTAGAAAATCAGGACTGTTACAATTTGAGGACTAGATTGTTCAAAAGGTGATGTTATTTTCAAAGTTATGTCTCTTAAGACTATTATGCTCAATTTTCTTTTTCTTTCTGACATCCAGAAACAGGCATGTCCAGATGAAAAGAGTTTTATTTAAATGGGAAAAGAAAACACTTTAAAGAATTAGTATGGATGCTCGATGCTTTGATATGAATTTCTGGGGATATTTTGTAAATTAGTTGTGGTTAATTCTTTGCTCATTTCTTCTAGATTTTTCCCACTTTGAGGGACATGTGAAACTAATGGAACCAGATGTACAGAAAAGGATCAAGCTGTATAAATCCCACTTCCCTTAAATTGCTAACTATAGTTATCTGTATTTTAATAAGGAGACTTTTATTAGTATTGGAGATGTTTCTTGGCTTACAGCTTCGATTGAGTTGTTAAATCTCCAATACTTTCTTCTTCCCATATTATTTTTTAATAGATTATCTGTATAGAATTTCATGGGCATTATAAGAAATGATGATGAAAAACTCTTTAGTCTTGAATTGAGGTAGAGTAAAATAGTAAATTTTTGTTAGGTCAATTAAATCATAATAGTCTTTTAAGTTATTTTATAAAGAACATTTTGGTGGAGCCATAATAGGATCTTCCTTTTAAAACTTTATTTTCCTTCTACCTGTGGACATAATCTACTAGAAACTGACAGCATTCCTATACTGGTTAGCAAACAGTCCCATTTATACAGAAGAGATTCCAAATATCCAAACTTGACTTAGAATACTGTATGCATATCCTTGAATTACTGAAAGACTATTCCAAACAGGTGGCCTGCTCAACCATGTATAGGATAATAGAAGAAAACAGACATAAGATGAAAAAAATTAAGAAAATCTTCATGATGCCATTAGTTTAGCTGATATTGTACTTGAAATTAATTTGATTACATTATAATTACATTAGAAAATAAATATGAAATATAATCATATACGTTAGAAAGGCCTTTGTCAGGAGACCAAGCCAGGAGTCTCATGATGCTTACTATACTTAGGAAAGGAACTGTTATCTGGGGACTGGCGAAGGAAAAAGACTAGAGAAGAAGGGAACAAACATTTATTAAATGCTTGTCACTTGATAGATACTATTCTAAGGGCATGTTATCTCATTTAACATTTATAACCCAGTAAGGCAGGGAATGTCATTGCCAACAGGTAGATGAGGAAAAAAAAGAAACTTCAAGGAGTTATGTAATTTGTAAAATGTTTTAAACTGGTAGCCAGCAGAGAAGGTATTAGACCTCAGGCATGTCTACCGGCTAGGCTCGTGTTCATAGTGGTTGCTGAACTTGAAATTAGCAGAGGTAGCAGCACTTATAGCAAAAGAGCCATCAGAATGTTCCTCATTTTGTGGCTTCCTGATAGGTGCTGAATAAACATTCAGTGATGTGGGCCCAATTTTAGAAAATAATCTATTATTTAATGGAGGTTAAGTCTTCACTTACTTTATTTCCTAAATCTTTTTTTTAAATTTAATTTAATTTAATTTTTTTGTTCCCGAATTCTCGCCGCCCAGCGATGTGAAAGCTTAGTACCTCACATACAGGCGGGTCGCGCAGGCGCCGCCATTTTTAGCGCAGTAACGCTGGAAACGTATTCCAGCTACAAAACCCGAGACCGCCACAAGCGCAAAACGCAATTTTAGTAACCCGGCCGCCCGCACCTTGAACTACGTACTGCCAACACAGCTAAACCCAAGCACTGTCTCGACGCGGGTGAAGCCCACGTTTTCAGCACTCATACAAGCGGGTACACCGCAAGACCGACCCCGACCGTGAAACTAAAAGCACGAAACTTGGCAAACTGCACACAAAGTCGCACAGCTCTGATCTTACGCCTCAAGAAAAATCAGGGGAAAGCACGAACGCAGTCCCCCACTACCGACAAATTATGCAGTCGAGTTTCCCACATTTGGGGAAATCGCAGGGGTCTGCACATACGGAGTGCAATGGATAAGCCTCGCCCTGGGAAAACCACCTTCGTGATCATGGTATCTCCCCTGCCAGGAAAGTATTTCCTAAATCTTATGTAGGACAAAAACTTCAGTTGCAGATATACAGATAACAGCCTGAGTGTGTTAATTTGGCTAAAAGACAGATGTTGATGTTATAAAAACACATAAATGGAGAACATCACTTACAACAGTGGTTTGCAAACTTGTGTTTTCAATTTCTTTTTTTTAATTATTTTTATTTTTATTTATTTTTGGCTGCATTGGGCCATCGTTGCCGTACGCGGGCTTTCTCTAGTTGCGGAGAGCGGGGGCTACGCTTCGTTGCGGGGCACGGGCTTCGCATTTTGGTGGCTTCTCTTGTTGCAGAGCACAGGCTCTAGAGTGCAGGCTCAGTAGTTGTGGCTCATGGGCTTAGCTGCTCAGTGACATGTGGGATCTTCCCAGACCAGGGCTTGAACCTGTGTCCCCTGCATTAGCAGGCAGATTCTTAACCACTGCGCCACCAAGGAAGCCCCTCAAGTTATTTTTGAATGTGACGAAAAATATACTTTCTTTCATCACCAACACATGCACACAAGCAAATTTATAAAATAGTACTTTACCGTAACTGCAAGTAATGCAGTATATATTCCATCCCATCTCATTCCATTCTATCCCATCCCAGTTCATGCTATGGTATAACATTCTATCACTTTTTAAAAAATACTTGTTATACACACACTGAATTGATTTCATAACACACTGTGGGCCATGATTTATAGTTTGGAAATTACTGATCAAAAGGTATCAAGGTAAAATTTCCAGGAGAATATAAACTTTAAACTATAAATTTAGATGAAGAAAATAAGTAGACGGTAGCTAGACAGAAAACTAGGGGATGGGAGACAGTGTAGAGTTGTGTTCCAGGTGGAGACAACAGAAGGTGTGGAAGCCCAGAATTGGAAAGGAATTTGGTTAGTTCAGGCACCTGAGAGAAGGGACAGTGTAGGGGGAATATATTGGCAGAGTGAGAAAGTAATATATGTGATCTATATACATATAACTCAAAGCTATGCAGACCATATTAACAATGAAATTTTCAAAGGATGCTATTGGAGGAGGGAGTAGTGTTGATTTGATCAGATTGTCTTCATAAAGAGGTCAAGGTGGAGAGAGGTGGGGAAAAATCCAAAGAGGGACCAGATTGGATATCAGAAGAATAGTTGGGAGGCTGCTATAGTGGGCTGGGTGTGAGACAGAGAATGGGCTGTGTGGTATGTAGTTTAGAATAGGCCAGTGCAGAAGAATTGGAGGAAAGTAGATGAGATAAAGATATATCTAGTAAATAAAAACAAGAGGATTTAGTGGTGGATTGGCTGTGGAGAGGCAGTGAAGAATGATGGGTTAAAGACAATAGTTATAATAGTTGTTAACATTTTAGAATACTTGGGTCAGATACTTGTAAGCAATTTCTGTCTTAAATTTGGCCTTCAAACATTTTTCTGAATGTAACCTACATTAAGAAATCTATTTTCTGTTATCATATACACAGGTATATTTGTAAAACAGCACCTCTCAGATTTTTGACTTATCAATTAGGCAAAGGCTAGTGCTATAAAGTAAATAAACAATACTGGAGAAGTTTGTTTTATAGAGGGGAAATGAGGGATGATGAGTTTGGTTTGGATATCATGGAATTTAGATGTCTCTATGTCTATGTCTCTATGTCTCAGAAGAATCATTTGGGTTACAGATAAAACATATGGGAGTGATCAACACATAGGTAAAAATGAAAACCAAGGGCTCAGTGAAATCATCTGGGCAGAGAAGATAGAGTGAAAAGAAAATGAGGCTTCATTTAGAGCCTTGCACAAATCAAATATTAATGGTCAAATTGAGGAGGAACAGCTGAGAAAGGAGCCTGAAAACAGTGGCCTAAGACAGAGGAGAAAATCAGGAGAGAGTATGGTCACGTGGTCACAGAATTGAGGCGTTTTGTTTGTTTGCTTGTAAAATGATGAGTATATAAGAATGAGTCATAAACTGTACAGAATAACTCTGTAGAGTCAACTAAGGTAAAAACAATGAAAGTTTCTTTTGGACTTAGATACACGCTCAGTGGTGACCTCAAGGAGAGGTGATCTCTATGGTAGAATGTATAAGGGTTATAAATGTGTGACTTAAACAAATTCTCTTTAACCTATGATTAGGTAAAATTCACATGCTAACATGTCTTTAGGTAATGTTTCCATTTGGGGATAATTAAACGTCTAGCCAAAATTACAGCTTGGTCCACTAAGTCTGAGGTTGGAACTCTGTCAACTGTGAAGACTTACTCTTCCATCACTGCAACGACATGCAAATGAGAAGAAACACAACACAGTGAAGTCAACAGTAAAATAAGGAGGGTCTTCTAACAACCCAAAGAAAGTTTACAGGAGTTGAGGAATGAGGAGGAGTTGGAGGCATGGGGAATGGAGGGATGAGGAGAGAAGCTGTCATCATACAGGATGTACATACATTTGGTCTCCCTGCTGTGCTCTTCAAGCTGGAGGGTTCTCCTTGGATGGTTATGAGAACAAAATAGAAGTTACATTTTTCTCAGTTGCCTTAGACCTGGTCCCTGAAGTTCCAGAACACAGGGAGGTTGTCAATTGTGTGATGGGACAGATTTTCAGGTTAGAGCAGATACAGGAGATAAGAAAAAGTAAAACACTGAAGATATTAAGAATAGAAAGTCCCTGAAAGATGATTGATTGCCTATAAAGAGAAGAAGATGCTAGGTTAGTATTTGGGATGTCTTTTTGAAATCATAGATATATTTATTTTCTTAAAGAATGGGAATACCTGTTGGTTTGCAACCTTGAGAGTTCCACAGATGAAATTCAAAACTGATTTCCATAAATGAAGGGCAAGGAGGGACTGATGAAAGAGACAGAACACTCCAGATTATAGGTGGAACTTAATAAGCAAGGGAACTTACATGCAAGGCTTGTCGTGGGCAGACAGACAGAAGACAAGCAGACCTCTGCTTCTGACTGCCAGAATCTTAAAAGTTTATACAAAAGCTTTAATGGGATTCAGTCACATACACTGTCCTGATGATCTCAAAAACACCTTATTATTGTCTCAAAGCTGTGTCCTTGAAAAGACTCCCAGTGCAGGAACGGTGAACAGAAAGTACATTCCAAGGATGGGGCAGGGTTTAAGGAGTCTCCATCTTGGGTCTGGCTCCTGGGTCAACCAGTGGTCATGTCCTCTCTATGACCTCCTCAAAAAATACCTCATCTGTTGTAATAGGAAAATAGATGGAAAAGAAGGAAGCCATTTTAGGTAGATTTATGAATACAGTGGTGCAAATTTGAGTTGATTACCTTCTGAAGGCTTTATATTCCCTTTGAAATATATAAATAAATGTAAGCAGTGAGCTAAACTCGTGAGAGAAAGAGAAATGACAGGAGATAAGAGAGGGTCAAAAAGAGAAATAAGAGCAACCTGGCAAGATTCCTGGGCAGGATTGAAGTCCCAGGTTAGTTTATAATGGTTTGAATTTCCTCAGGTGTGTGATTTTCCCCTTAGCCTGACAGTTTGCACAGGGGAGAAAGATGGTTGGATGCATCCTAGATTAGGGTGTTGTGAGAGGTGTAACTAAAGGACAACAGGGAAACTGTGTTCTGCATATTACTAAAAGAATGACTTAACTAGTGGACCACAGTCTCTAATTGGTCAACTGGAATTACTCACAACGACTTCAAAGTGTAACTGAATTTTTTGTTCTGAACTCATCTTGAGCAGGACCTCCCATTTCCACTGAGGATAGAAAAACAAATTTGTCAGTTAAATACAAGCTTGTATTTTAACACAGTCTCTTTGGGAGCAAATATTCCATTAATTCAAAATTATTTTCATAAATGTTTCTCTTCATCTCAAGGGGTCTTGCCTTCATTTCTTCTTTCTAAGATGGCCTGTTGATAGAGGAGATCAACACCAACTGGGTGGGAGAATAGAACTGTTAAGCCCACATTTTTCCTTATTCTTCTCATTCTCTGTCTTTCCTTGGCTACTTCTCTCAGTAACTAGAAATGCTTAACCTCAGTGTCTTGTCTGAATAGGAACTACCACCATATAACATCATCTTCTTTATCTAGGAACAATATTATGAAAAGGGGAGCTGATAGGTAGGAAGAAAGCAGAAGGGTTGGTGGATTAGTGGTCCCAACATAGTAAAAGAAAAGTTATGGCAGAACAAATCAAGAAACAAGATGAAAGGATTAAAATGTGTTCAGGGAGGATGATGTTTGAATTTATTTTTCTGAAGCCCGGGAAGTTTTGTAGGTGACAATATCCAGAGTATGCCCAAAGGAGTTGTTAGATGAGGTAAAATGATGGTCTTTGAAAAAAAAAAGTGCTAATGCAAGACTGGTGTGTAGTTTGGGTCCTCAACATTGACTTGGAATCATCTAAGACACACATAAGAGTTGGAATGGAGATTGAGACCATGATCCCAAACCTTCAGTTAGTGAGGCAATTATTCCAGATAGCAGTGGCAAATGGATTTTAAATATCATTTTCAGCAGAGAGGCTCTCTGATAATCATGGAACAATAGAATTCAAGAAAGAAAATATAGTATAGATGCTTTTTAGAGGTAGCAGGCAAGGGGGAATTTACAACTAGAAAGGGACCAAAGAGAACAATGTTAGAACTTTCATGCCAAGACTTGCTAAAGTTTCTGATGGACTTGGACATTTTGTCATTGGTCCCCACATGTTAATGTGACAAAGAGTAAAGATTTTCTTCACTCCTAAATGGACGAGGGGTTAGAAAAGAATAGATGAGCAGCTGGGTGAAAGGTATCAAGATACCCTTCCCTTTCCTGCCTCTTGGCCTCTGCTCTGATAGTGTAGCAGGATTTGGAGTCATTGCTGTTACTGCCGACAACCCTGTCTGCAACTTGTTGACATTTTACATAACAGGATATGGAAGTGAGTTGTGAATAGCAGTCATTGTCATTTTCTTGTATTTTGATCAAAAAGAAATGCTGAAATATCCTTGGACAAAAGGACCTTGCTGAATGCAGTTTCCAGATATCTCACCCTGCTAACTTAGATGTGATGTGAAATGCAGGAAAGCAGTGGGGTGTTGTGAGGAGACTGGAGAGAGAAACATAGGCAATTCCTGGTTAAGTGTCAACTGGGAGAGGCTTTGAAATTTACTGTTTAATTGTGATTAACTAGTTGAGCACTTAATTAGTAGTTACTTCAATTAGAGAAGTATTTAGTGGGTAATTTTTTAAATTTCCAAGGCTTCATTTAGTGGGTAGATTGTATCTATTATAAAATGCATTTGCATGTGAGACTGATCTCTTCAATTGCTTTTTCATAAAGAATTCTAGAGTTGACACTTTGAATAAAGTTCCATATTATGCAAAGCTATTAAAAAAATAGAAACCAAACTGCTCTGATGAATTCACAGAGTTATCATGTGGTCTCTTTATTTGCAATCATTAGAATTTATGCTGTTCTCAGAAATTATACCTTATTACATGGCTTATTTTTTTAATGCTAAAGGTGTTATCTAATTATACGATAATTAAATGTAATTTATTAAATAGAAATAAAGACAAAACCAGTAATCAGAAACTCTTCCTCTATTCATAGATATTCAGTGAAGGTGTATCGTGTAATGAGTTTACCAATGTTTACTGTAGAACAAGTAGAACAAAATTGGCATCATTTTTCCTTTCATCATCTGACAGTGCACTTGGAATTCATTTACATAGCTATACAATGAAAGTCATTACCCTCATCACAGATCTACTGTTGTATAACCAGCAATGAAAAAGTGAAGTTTTTGAAGAGGGAAGAAGTAAGAAGATAGATTTCTTGTTGAATAAAATAGTTCGAAGTTCCTTTTCCTTTTGCGGGGGAGCAACTTATGTTAACATAGAGCTCTTGTGATCTCAGGTTTGGCCAAATCTCCCAGAAGACAGATTCTATTTACTCCTACACAACAAAGTGAGGAAGACTTCAGAGAGACATGACTTACAAAGGAGACAGCCTGAAACTGGTGCTGGAATTTGTTCCATCCCCATCCAAAGCAATAAAGGGATTAAAGTGGAGAGACTAGGCAGTGGGAGATAAAAGATTTCTTCAGAGTTGGTGTGCTCTGTGTTCTTCCCCTCCCCAAGGTAGAGAAGTGTGTGCTCATGTGCGCGCGTGCATGTGTCTTGGGATGGTGAATGGTTTTCTTCTCATTCTACGAATTCAGATCTATCGAGAGACACTGCATGTGCCTTGTGGAGAAACAGATATGTGCACTTGTGGTTTGGAGAACACAGAAGCTGAGGCAGGAGCTGTCTACCAAGCCACTAAATAAAAAGGATAAATTGGGGAGGTAAGTACACTCACACCAGTCACTGTCAGATGTTCATTTCCAGCTGTACTCTTTCAACAAGGTGGTTATATTCATCTGTACCACACGTTTAACACAGGAGAATTAGCTTCCCAATTAGCAACTATCTAATTGATTACAGCTCAGGATAGAGAAGCATCAATTCCCCACCTCTCATCTCCCACCTTAACCCCTTCTCTACTCTTGGCTTTTTGGAGTAATGGTCTCTCTCAATCCATTTATAGTGGTTAACAGCATGGTCATTGAGGTCAAGCCACCTGGAATAGAGTTTTGTTTTTGAAGATGTTGGGGGTAGGAGTTTATTAATTAATTTATTTATTTTTGCTGTGTTGCGTCTTCGTTTCTGTGCAAGGGCTTTCTCTAGTTATGGCAAGCGGGGGCCACCCTTCATTAAGGTGCGTGGGCCTCTCACTATGGTGGCTTCTCTTGTTGCGGAGCACAGGCTCCAGATGCGCAGGCTCAGTAGTTGTGGCTCACGGGCCCAGCCGCTCCGTGGCATGTGGGATCCTCCCAGACCAGGGCTCGAACCTGTGTCCCCTGCATTAGCAGGCAGATTCTCAACCACTGCACCACCAGGGAAGCCCTAGAATAGAGTTTTGACTCCATCCTTTATGACACAAGAAGCAGTTGCAGTTTACCAAAACTCTTAGGCTTCTATATTGTCATCTGCAAAATGGATAAGAGTATAGTGCCGACCCCATAGTTACTGTGAAAAATCAGTACATGTAAACTAATGAGCTCAGTGCCTGGCACATGGAGTTAAATAGATGTTAGCTATTGTAAAATATATATTAAAAATGGATGTCCACTCTAGAGTGTCCTACTGTGCCCAATCCTATCCCAAAATACAGATTCAGGAATTTCTCCTGTGAACTCAGTTGGGAGTCTTGTGATTTCTGTTGATTTTCAAAAGTCTTGAGAGTTGCTGGGAGATGTCTGCATTGAGCAGCTGAATGATACAGAAAGGGGAAATCTCATAAACAATCATATCCATCGTACGGCTACTGAGCAGATGACAGAAGAGGCTTCTGCGTAAAGTCAGGGAAATATTCCTGTTTATGAATTGAGTTGGCAGAAATAGCACTATGAAGCTACCAAGTGTTCTCACTTAAATGATTCATGAAAATGACCAGCTGCATCAGTTCTCTGAAACCACTATGGGCCTTAGGCATTTGAAAGGTGTCCCTGAAAACAGTCTTTCTCCAGAATCTTTCACTGCAAAATTTTCCAATCAACTATTATACTTTGGAGTCTAGGAGGGTTATGACTCCAGCTTTGTTCTTTTATGGTTCCATATACATTTTAGGATTATTTGTTCTAGATCTGTGAGAATGTCATGGGTAATATGATAGGGATCACATTAAATCTGTAGATTGCTCTGAGTAGTATGGCCATTTTAACTTGTAGGAATGGCATTTCAGGGGTCTGAGTCTTGGTAACCTTTTAACTTCCACTTCTTAAACCCCTTCTTAGCCAAAGCTCAATTTCTCCTTTTTTTCCATAATAGAATTTAGCGAGGCATTGAGAAAGACCAGATGTATGCAACAAAATATATGTTTACCTTCTGGAGGATAAAGAGAGTTAGTTCAAGAGGCGATGGCTTTTATAACCACAACTTTCTCATAGTTTAAGGGGAAAAGGAGATACTTTCACATAGTACCTTTCTCTGTGGATCACATAGCTTCACCTGTTGCATAAAAGAAGGAAGTGAGGGAGGGAGGGAGGGAGGGAGAGAGGAGGAGAGGCGGAGAGAGAGGAAAGCAGGTAGAGAGAATCCTTTTGTTGCTTATCACATATATGCACATATATACCTTTATAAATGGCCAGGAAGCTGTCACTCACTATGTACTAGGCTTTGTGCTAAGTGCTCATTTCCCCTGTTAATCTTTCCTGTCATCTTAAAAGAATGGTATCATGATCTGGTACATACTAGGAAATTATGGTTCAAAGGAGTTAAATACCTTGCTTAAGTTTGCATAGCTAAGTAAGGAGCGGAAAAATACACTGTCTCACTCTACGCTCTACCATGACCTCTCTGATCACTGAAGTTCAGTTAATTTGTATTCTTTAAGTAGAGATGACCAAAAAATAGGCATTCCTCTGGAAAAAATAACATAATGATTTTTCATACAGGTACTCATAATGTTTCCTGAAATGAATTTTCCAGGGCAAAGAGGAAGATATATTAAAATAAAATCTAGAAAGAGAAATGTAAATTTGGTTCACTTCATCTTATGGCCTAGAGGTTACATTGGTGTACGTGTTTAATATTTAAACAGATGAAACACAGTATTACCAGATATAGAAACCCCAATATTTCCACACTTGGAAAGGAAAATAATTTAGCTGACTTTTAGCATTAATCTGCTATGTTTTATGGTTATTTGGTAGATATTTTATCTATCATTAAATAAAAACAGTTGGCCCAATGAAGAGTCTTTTAAACTTTTAACTCCCAATCACTTTTTGTTTTGTCTCCCCTGACAAAAGTTTCCATGTACTAAGATGTTTTCAAATTTCATTCTTGAGGCATTATTTCTTAGATCATAAAGTATAAATTAATCCTTACTATTTTATCATTCAACATCGTTGTATAAATTTTGAGCAGACTTTTCAGATGCAAAGACACATTTAAATGGCATTTAAAAATCAAACAGGACATATATCTTTGTTCTGGTTATATGCTTAGGGCAGGAAAATTAACATTTCTTGTCTGTAGTTATCAGATTTTTTTTCCAGAAGGAGCATGAATTAATGGATTCATATCCTACTTTTTAAAACCACACCTAAATAAATATTTGTTGGGTTTGAGGATTGGATAATTTGTGTAACATTCCACATGGGCCCCCTGAGGTCTATAAATTACCTATACTTTTGTAGCTAGAACTAAGTTTTCTTTTGAATTTTTGGCTTTTTTTAAAAAAAAAAAATTTATTTATTTTTGGCTGCGTTGGGGCTTCGTTGCTGCACGCGGGCTTTCTCTAGTTGCTGCGAGTGGGGGCTACTCTGCGTTGAGATGCATGGGCTTCATATTTCAGTGGCTTCTCTTGTTGCGGAGCACGGGCTCTAGGCACATAGGCTTCAGTAGTTCTGGCTCGCGGGCTCAGTAGTTTTGGTGCACGGGCTTAGTTGCTCCGCAGCATGTGGGATCCTCCTGGACCAGGGCTTGAACCCGTGTCCCCTGCATTGGCAGGTGAATTCTTAACCACTATGTCACCAGGGAAGTCCTTTTGCTTTTTTATTTTTTGAAGATGTTGGGGGTAGGAGTTTATTAATTTTTATTTATTTATTTTTGCTGTGTTGGGTCTTCGTTTCTGTGCGAGGGCTTTCTCTAGTTGCGGCAAGCGGGGGCCACTCTTCATCGCCGTGCGTGGGCCTCTCACTATCGCGGCCTCACATTGCGGAGCACAGGCTCCAGACGCGCAGGCTCAGGAGTTGTGGCGCACGGGCTTAGTTGCTCCACAGCATGTGGGATCCTCCCAGACCAGGGCTCGAACCCGTGTCCCCTGCATTAGCAGGCAGATTTTCAACCACTGCACCACCAGGGAAGCCCCCTTGGCTTTTTTTAAGTTTATATAAATATCAGAAATTCACAGTACAAAAATATACTGAAAATGTCCGTGTATAAATTATCTTATGTCAATTTTTATTTCTAGTCTGTATTTTTTTCTACCTAAATTATACAGGCATTCAGAACTGGTCTATTGTAAATGTTCATGGACTAAATTGAGAATAAAATCTAAATAACATACACCTGATATGCATATTTTAATATATTACATTAGACAAATATCTGTCATACACCTCCTTATCCTTTAAAATTTAGAATTCCTTAAGATATCCTATCTGTATTGTATTTTGAAAATATTTTCTTTATTTCTCATCTTCATTAAAATTTGCCATCATTATTATTTTACTGTTTAACATAAATAAGAAAGAATGTAAAAGAAAAAATATCTAGTGTTTTTATTGGTATCAATGTATGCTTGTATTATGTCTAGTGGAATTCATTTACCTTGATTTACATCTTTATTATTTTTGGTATTACTAAATACATAAACCATTTACTATACTTTACACTTAATTTTAAATTATCTTTTCTCATATTTTGTTGATCAGAGCAGTATAGGGATGGACGATGATGGCACATTATGAGAGTACAGAATTCTGGGTTAGGGCTGCCAGTATTACAACAAAAAGCCATTGAGGAATCACATTTACATGTGAATGTTTTCTTGAATTTTGGGGAAATATAGAGATACTGCTATGGAGAGAAGGTTAAGTTCCATGAAGTTGTTTAAATCTAGTATTTCACTTAGAAGTATTTTCCTCTACATATTTAGGTTAATGTGTTTACATTGAAGAGTTCTTTCTTTTCCAATACTCACATTTTGGTTTTAGCACATTTTCCCAGAAAAAGTAGAAGGAGATCGATGCAGCCTGATTTTGATTTCCCTTAGAATTTAGAAATACTGTACATAGAAACTTAAAATATGACAGATTAAGTCAGCATTGTCTGAGTAAGGAAGCCTGTGAGGGAGCTGGGTGAAAGTAAATAGATGGATGCTTATTTCCTTCTCTCTTCTTTGACCACAAAGTCTAGAAGCAGGGTCTTCTGCTTTTTCTCCTGGTGTCTAGGACAACTTGTCGACTCGGCACGCTCAATCCGAGCAGTCCAGCAGACAAGCCAGAGAAAAACAGTAAGTGGAAGAAATGTCACATTGCGAGTTGTTTCTTTAGCTTTTGTTTATTACCCCATTTGCTCTAAGAGCACACATGACACTGTTTTTACAAAACTCCAAAGTAGCATAATTGGTTGTAATGGGCATTGCAAACTTGCCTCACTCCTCATAGATTCCTGTCTCCCCAGTTGGAGCCAAGGTTAAAATAACCCAGTGTTGATCATCTTATCATCAAAGCTGTCTAGACAAGGTAAAAATGTTCTGATAAGCAGTTTTGCAGGCAGGAAAAATATAGGTTTGAGGAAATAGCTGGCTCAACCCTTTTGTGATATGATTACAAAATGAGAACTCTGATTTTATTTCTTATATATTTTACAGCAAGTAAAATGAGGGAGTGAAAGCCATTTTATGAAGCCTGTTCCATGGGGAAGGAGCCTTGCCCCAAGTCTTCTGTGTCCGGGATGAAAGTAGAAGTTAAGTCCACATGAACTCAATTGTAGCTTAAGTATCCAGACCCACTTCCAGGTCAATTTCATGTTTGCTGTTGTTCTTTATCTTAGCATTCTTTGCTGGGTCCCTTCTGCTTTGAGCTCTCTTTATATAAAAATCCTTACAAAAAAAATTTTTTTTTGAGTAATTTGGCAAATCCTTTTTCTCAATTTTCAGCTGCTCCACAGCAAAACTTTCTTCGTTTGCTTTTTTATTCCTGCTCCTTTTCTTTCATGTACTAGTAGCTTTTTACATAGATTCTACACTGGATCCTTTTTGATTATTACTCATCTTGAAAAGACATGAAATCGTTCCAGATCAAAAATTTGTACGAGGTGTGCATGTGCGTGTGGGTACATGCACATTCACACGTGTGCATGTTTGATTGAGGCTAAGGCACTCTCTGTTCCTGAGTCATGTGTGAGTTAAACAATCCTCTCCTGCACTTCAGCTGACCAAGGTGGGCAGTGGGGGCCTCCCTAACCCACTCTCCTCCACCTGCAGCACGGTTGGTTATAAAAAGAGGGAGCCTATGCAATGTCTCATTCAGGCCATTTTCTGACCCAGATCCTAGTCACCTGGCATCCACCGGCTAATTTTGGTTGATATTATTGTTATTACAAAGTTATTGTTTTAGTATTATTAGAATAATGATTTTTAAATGGTCTGGTTATAAGATGTCACTGGAATTGCATAAGGTTAGAAAACTGAGGTAGTAATTTTGTGCAGGGCCTCTATGGCAAAAATCAGGTCCCCAAATACTCGGAAATAATGTTTTCCTGAATCAAAGTACAGTAAGTCCCCAACATACGAACGAGTTCCATTCTGAGAGCACGTTCGTAAGTCCAGTTTGTTCTTAAGTCCAACAAAGTTAGCCTAGGTACCCAACTAACAGAATTGGCTATATAATACTGTACTGTAATAGGTTTATAATACTTTTCACACAAATAATACATAAAAAACAAACACAAAAAATAAAGAAAACATTTTTAATCTTACGGTACAGTACCTTGAAAAGTACAGTAGTACAGCACAACAGCTGGCATACAGGGGCTGGCATCGACTGAACAGGCAAGAAGAGTTACAGACTGGAGGAGGGAAAAGAGGTGGGAGATGGTAGAGTTGAAGGGAAGTCAGCAATAGGAGACACGGAGGGCAAGCTGCAATTTCACTCATGCCTGATGTTGATGGAATGCACATTCGTATCTTTGAAAATTCGAAACTTGAAGATTCGTATGTAGGAGACTTACTGTCTCCTAAAGGTTATTTCATTACCTTTGAGCACCTAGTGTTGCTGATGAAATATCTAACCATAAGAGAAAAGCTAAAGCATATCAAGTGTTTAATTGGTGCCAGAAACTATTCTTAGCATTGTATGTCTGTTTATACTTTTATCTATATCTGTATCCATACCTATATATCAAATCTACATGTGAATATTTATTGAATTCTTACAATAGCCCTATGAGATAACATCATTTTACCCATTCTACAGGTAAGAAACTTGGGCACTGATGAGTTAAGTAACATTCTCAAGATCACAAAGCTTGCAAGTAGCTGTGTCAGGATTCAGATGAGAACATCTAAATTAAAAAAACAAAAAGAAAAACAAAAGAATCCTAATTACTGTGATCTATGGCCTCTGATGACAGTTCATTTGTAATTTTTCTCTTACGTAGCTTTTACTCCTCTCTACCCCTGGAAGATTTTAAAATCTTCTCTTTATAACTGGCATTCTGACATTTTGCAATGTTTTATCCAGTGTGGGTTTTTTTTTGTTGAACACTGGGAAGGCCATTTCAATCTAAATACTAATGACCTATTCAGATCTGTGGAATTCTTTCTTCTACTTTATCATCATCATCTTTACCATCTTTACCATCATCATCATTTCCCCTGTATTTGTTTTCTATTGCTAAGTAATTTGTTACAAACTAATACCTATTATTATTTCATAGACTTTTTTTTTTTTTTTTTTTTTTTTTTGCGGTACACGGGCCTCTTACTGTTGTGGCCTCTCCCGTTGTGGAGCACAGGCTCCGGACGCACTGGCTCAGCGGCCATGGCTCACGGGCCCAGCCGCTCCACGGCATGTGGGATCGTCCCGGACCGGGGCACGAACCCGTGTCGCCTGCATCGGCAGGCAGACTCTCAACCACTGCGCCACCAGGGAAGCCCTGTTTCATAGTTCTTTAGGTCAGATGTTCAGGTGGGTTCAGCTGGCTTCTTTGATTAGGGTCTTATAAAGTTGAAATCAACCTAGATAATACCTCTCTTGATTAACTTAAAGGTAACTGATTGACAACCTTACTTATATCTGCAAAATCCCTTTTGCCATGTAATATAATATAGTCACAGGCTCAGTATCTCATCATATCTCATATTAATCATTTTAGGGTCAAATTTGGAATTATTTCTACCACACCCACTCTCCCTTCATTTTCTCTGATTCCTTCATTTTCTCTGGTTCACTTTTTCTGGTTTCTCTGACACATGTTGGATCTCCTAGACTGGTCCTCTGTGTTTATATTTTTTTCCATATTTTCTACATTTCTGCCATTTCCTTCTATGTTTTAGGAGATTCCTCCTACTCTATTTTCTATTTCACTCTCTTTTGGAGAAATTTTATTTTTTTTCTAAGAGCTTTTTTTGTTTATCTTTTAAGAAATGGCATTCTGTTATTGTTTTATTGATTTATGATGAAATACAATTTTGAACTCACTAGTTACATAATTAAAGATTTTTAAAAGTTGTTTTCTATATTCTGCATTATCTCTATCCTCTCTGGTGAACACTTTTACTATGTTTATTTAAATTTTTAATTTTTTGTATCTAATATTCTATATGATGATTCTTAGTTATCTGTTCATATTTAAGACAGTACTATTGAGAGGGTACAGTGGGTTTCCTTTGACTCTTTTGAAGTAGGTCTATTTTCCTAAGTGACTGAAGACCTTAACTTGGAGCGAGGCATGGTACTAGATGGCTCATGTTTACTGATAGACTTTGTGAGCTGTCTGGTGAACTGTGGGCCATACAAATATAAGAATAATACTTTTTGGAGGTTGCTTGCTTTAGAGTCATACTTTGGCTTTCTCCAAACAGTTTCTTTTCTTTTTTCTTTTCTTTTTTTTTCTTTGGAGTATGCTATCAAATGTTATGCCTGGGAGAAAGTCGGGCTGTCTGTAGAGAGATTCTAGAAGAGAAATTAGGTTGCTGACTGGCAAATTTATTTTATGTAAATATTTTTAATGAACCTTCCTGTTTTTAGTATTATTTCTCACTTTGGTTCTTTGTTGTACCTGTTGACTTTGAGACCAAATCCTTCCTAGGTTTCTTTCAAGTGAATATTTTCACACCTATTCAGCAGTATTTTTATGGCATATTCTGGCCTGTAGTTTTTTCCCCTCTCTTTATCTGTCAATCTGTTTTCATATCCCTTAAACTTTGAAAAGTTTGTTGAACTATCTTTTATTCTTTGATGTGCTTCTCATTATTTTCTCTGGTATGAAGTTTATTTATTTGGTACTTCAAAATCTTTCCAGAGTAGTTGGAGGGGTGGATAAAACGCTAACATATGTTTCTAGCCCACCATCTTAAATTGGAAGTGAAAAGTATGACTCTTTTTTAACAGATAGATGGACTGGTTAAGGATTTTTTGAGTTTGCTGATTTCAGCATAGTGATTAAGATCACAGACTTAGATTTCAGTCTAAAACCAGCTGTACCACTTACTAGCTATACTCCCTTAACCAGTTACCTCAAGAATACAACAGTTGAAACTATTAATTGAGATAACATAACACTGATAACACTCATTTAGCATAGAGTATATCCCATGTTAGTACTTAATAACAGTAATTACTATTTTTCTTAGGTGATAGCAATAGCAAAACACAGTGACCAAAAAATATGGATTATTTGGTTTATATTTTTGGTATGATCATTATTGTCATCAAATATTGACTGAAGCCTGTGATGTCATGGGCAATAAGAATACAAAGATATACTGGTAAAAAATTGTTTCTTTTATAAATATAATTAAAAATAGTTGTCTCACGTAACATGTATGTAGTATTTTTATGTTATAATGGGGATAATATTTTCCTTTGAGAAAATATTTCCAATTTTTGTTTACAAATTATTTTAATCAGATATTCTGAGGTTCTATGTTTCTTTTCTATGGAGAAATAGATATATTTCTCATCTATATAGTTATTTTAAAGGAAACACTGCTGAATATAATATATACCTGAAACATAAAAGTAGTTTTCAGTTTACCTAATTATCTTTTAATATATAAATTTTATAATATATTCTAATATATATCCTAATATGTATTATATACTTAGATAGTATATAATATAATTGTAATATATATAATTATAATTACTATATATATATATATATATATATCCTAGGCAAAGGGCCTTGTTAGTCACTATATCTCTGCTCCTTTATTCAGCCAAAAATTAATTCTAGTTATTGGGATGGTGGATGATTATTAGGCTTGAGAGTAGAAGAACCTCACTTGGCTTTGAAATTTTGTCATTTATCATTATGTGGTTGGTCAACTCTGAGACTTCATACATTAAATAAAAAGACCAGAAATACAAACTAAACATGTTCGGTTAAGAAAAAGGGATGTGTGAACAGTTGCCAATTTATCATTTCTTTTTATTTCTTCTATTCAAAACCAGCTAGGTTATTATCTCAATTTACGGGAGCTCTGACTTTATTATGACATATTATCATATCTATGGTAGCATTGAAAACACTTTGTGTTTAATGTTACTTTTAGAACTTTTAGTTTTCATCTGGAAAGCATGAATATTTTAACACAGTTTATCAATTGCCACAAATAATAGGTATGAATTTACAAACTGAAAATCTCACATTAAAAAAAATATCTTATTTGGTCTCTAACATTTGTCAAATTTGACAACACTTTCTTTAGAATTTCTTTTTTGAACTCCCAGTTTTGGTTCTTTTACTTTTTTTTTATTGTCTGTATTGCTAGATCTTCTTATGTTCTCGGATTTTCTTATTTTTTTCCCTCATTTATTATTTGAATATATGGTTTCAATGAAATTCAGCATTTACATACATTCTTTTTTTTTTTTTTTTTTTTTGACCTCACTGCACTGCATGTGGGATCTTAGTTCCCTGACCCGGGATCAAACCCGTGCCACCTGCAGTGGAAACATGGAGTCCTAACCATTGGACCACCAGGGAATTCCCTGAATTTCTTCTTAACCTATACTCTTTTTTTGGGGGGAAGAGTCACAATAATCCTTAACTCCAAACACTACAAAGCAGAAATAATGACTATACCTGTATATTTGACTTAGATCTATTTTCTAAGTGGAATATTTCTCTATCTCTATGTATCTCAACTCTGTTTATCTATCTATCCACTCATCTATCATCTATCTATGTATCATCTACCTGTATGTCATCTATCTATCTATCATCTATCTATCTGTCTTCTATCTATCTATATGTCTCTATTCTTAGCTATTTTACCAGATATCCCTGCTTGAAAATCCTGAGGGGTATCTAAAATTAGCTGCGTTACAAACTAAGCTTATTAATAGCTTTTTCTATGCAAAACACTCTCTGTTTATGTCCTGCAACATGCAACCACATCCAACAACAATCCCCAAATCTGCTACTTCTGTTGGTTAAGAGCAATATCAACAAACAAGTTTCCCAATTAGTAAATTGAGGGTCTTCTCAATTTCCAATCTTTTTTCCCTTTTAACTTTTATTGTAAAAAAATTTTCAAAACTCTCATAACTTCTTTTCTTCAAATTTAATTTATCCCCAAACATATTGAATTTGTATTGAAAATATTTATCGAATGTCTTCTTATTCCATTTCATTCTGAACTCCTCTTTCCAAGTCTTTATTACCTCTTTCATCCTTATTGTGTTTCTTTTTATCTATTTGTTTTTTCTGAAAATCATTACAGAGAGTCAATTATGAGTCTGTCACTGTGTCAGGGACTTGCTTCAGAGAGCAGTCAGGGAAGCCCTCTCCCATTGTGACATTTAAGCCAAAGATAACAGGAGGTGAGGATCAGCTGAACTATTCTCACAGTTTCTCTCCCCCTCTCCCCTCAAATGCCACTTCCCAACATCTATCCTCCTCAGTGACTTCAGATCAACACAGGTCCTAAGACACAAATGCTAAAGTGTTAAAATTTTTAAAAGACTCCATTACCTATGGTGTGAAATCCAAATTCTTTCAAGGCACAGCCCTTTGCTTTCTTTGCCAGCATGGATTCTTTTCTACTCTTTCGTGTACTACTGAAAAACAAAGCATTTGCATTTCCCAACTAAATCTGAACAAAACAGCACAAAATAAAAAATGTATGCTATTTATTGCTATCTTTGCATGTGCCTGAAATACCCACCCTCTCTTCTTGTCTTCCTAACTCACCCTTCAAGACTCACCTCAAGTATAAGCTCTGCAATGAAGTTTTCCTGAGAGAATTAGATTCTTTCTCAAGCTTCTGTATTCCCTCTGCCTCTAGAAAACACCTCCATTATATTACCTGTCAAATTAAAATTCAATCATCTTTTACATGTTTGTTTATTAAACTAGACTGAATTTATTCAAGTCAGGGGCTGAGATATTCATATCTGCTATTTCTGGTACCTAGTTCAGTTCCTGGCATATTAAGTATTTACTACAAGTTTGATGAATTGATGGATGGATAGGGAGATGAATGATAAAAATTTGCTTCTTTCTAAAAATAATTGCTTTGAATATACCATTAGTCTTGTTCTCATTTGAGTGCCAACAGTTTAAAGAGATTTCAATGACATAACTTTTCTGACCCTGGAAATAAATTTCTGTATTTTACAACTCCAACACAAAGAGCTTAAAAAAACCCAACACTTCTCAAATTGTGCATTAGATTCTTTTATATTTTTAAGATTTGATGCATAGAGGGAGAGTCTAATGGAAATTCTAAGTGGATTTGAAGGACATCTCAGTAGTTACTTGTAAATAAGAACATTCTGTTTATCTTCTAGTTCACCGAGGAAAAAATACTCAACAGCAACACTGGGGAAAAATAGTTCCTGCATATTAAGTCACAACAAACAAAACTAATAAACAGCAAACCACAGAGATCTGTCAGCTGAAAGGAAGATACAGCTTTCATTTTACAAACAATTTACTAGAGTGTCAACAGTCAGTCTAACAGAGAAAGAAAGGAACACAATTTTTAAAGTATATCTGTTTTGCTGAATAAATCGAGCAAAGTATTGTGTAAGTTGTATTGATCTGGAGTAAAGGCTATGCAAATATGAGGATACCATATCGCCAGCATTAAATAAATAATTTTTTTTGTTGAGATACATTCCCTTTGAAATTTGAAAATTATTCTAGTGTCATTAATATTAATTCTTTTTCTACAATAGAATATTTGAATAGATGTTACAAAAGACTCTAATGATGAAAAGAATGAGGTATGGTGATAGAAATAGTAAGATACATGTAATTATCTTGATATTAACAACACTATTCTGGTGATAAAAGAAGGAAGTAATGATAATCAAAATAGATTAGAATTATTGACAAGTAGATCAACCTATGTGATTATCCATGCAACTTATTAAGAATGCTTGGAATTTATTACAGAAATGATCAGATTAAAAATTCAATGTAATGAGATTCTTGTCATAGTTTGGGTTCTTCCAAAAGCAAATCCTTAGATTTTGATTTAGGCACAGATAGATTATTTGAGAGGTGATCCTGAATGCTACAGTGAAGCAATAGGGAGAGTGAGAGAGAGATGGAGGGAAAGCCAATTAAAAGTGGGATCTTGAGCTGGTTATGAGTTTAAGCAACTGGGCTCAGTCTTGCTGGGGACCCTTTGGGAAACCATGTAGAATGAACCTCAGAATTATACCTCCAAATGTGGAGCTGGGATATCCACCCACTGACACTCATCTCTTACTGACTGAAAGTTGCTCCTGGATATATATATATATATATATATATATATATATATATATATATATATATATATATATATATTGGTTAAGTACTGTACCTTTATAGTAAGATGCCCTGGGAGCTTGAGGAGGGAAGCCCTACAGTATGTGCAAAAACATTCCACCACAGCTATAGCTGGAGGTAGAGCTGGCCCTAGGTTTTGTGGTGTGGGATGCCAACAATGTCCAATGTACATGTGCGTTTAATTTATAATTTCTCCAGCTACTATTTTAAATATAAAGATGTATTTTTTGTAATTTTATTGCTCTAAGAGATATGAAATAACCTGGAGAAAATAACCTAGTATAAAAAAATTTGCAAAATTTTTAAAAAATTTGGGAAAGTTATAATGCACTAGTTGTGGTAAGTACATTCTATTGTCTACTTGTTGTTGTTACTAAAGGGCTGGAGATAATTCTGCTTTATGTAATTGTGAAGACATCATTTCAATGATCTTTTCTAGTCATTCTTTAAGACTTTTTTTCTTTGAGTGGATCATGTTAATAAAATGTAAAAAAGTTTCTGACAGCTAAGAGAGTATATTTGCCACCCCATCCTTCCCTGCTCTATAGGTAGAGCAGTCCTCCTCTTGGGCATTGGAACAGCACTAAGTTTTACTTTCACTAAGTTGATGTCTTAAATCCTCTATAGAATATATCACTAAACTTGTAACTTAGACTAGTTACAACATTTTTCAGCAAATATCTATTTTGTAAGTTTTCAGCAAAACATATTTGAACAGAAGGTTCACAGACACATGTTCCAGACAGTGTTCTAAGGAAATGATCTGTAGTAACATTTTTAACCTTAATTAAAGCACTGTGAAGTAAGAACTATTATTTTGCTTATTAAATAGATAAACTGAGGCACAGCGAGGTTAAGTAGCTTCCTAAAGGTCATAGAGATGGTACGTATTTGAAGCAGGTTTTAGACCCAGGCAGTCTGACCCTAAGAGTCTGTGCTTGTAACAAAGCAAGTGGTAGGACTGCCCTGGAGATCCAGTGGTTAAGAATCCACCGTCCAATGCAGGGGACACGGGTTCGATCCCTGGTTGGGGAATTAGGATCCCACATGCCATGGGGCAACTAAGCCCGAGCCACAACTAGAGAGCCTGCATGCTCTGGAGCCCACACATCACAACTAGAGAGAAGCCTACATGCTGCATTGAAAAATCCCACTTGCCACAACTAAGACCTGACACACCCAAATAAATAAATAAATATTTGGGAGAAACAAAATAAAACAAAAACAAAGCAAGTGGTCATATCAGAATTTATTTTAAAATTTGTATTTTTATTATTTTTAAAATTTATTTTATTGAAGTATAGTTGATTTACAATGTTGTGTTAATTTCTGCTGTACAGCAAAGTGATTCAGTTATACATATATATATATATATATATATTCTTTTCTCATATTCTTTTCCTTTATGGTTTATCACAGGATGTTGAATACAGTTCATTGTGCTATATGGTAGGACCTTGTTGTTTATCCATTCTACTTATAATAGTTTTCGTATGCTAACCCCAAACTCCCACTCCATCCCTCCCCCACCCATCAGGATTAACATCAGAGTGTTACTTAAACCGGGGTAGGTCTGATTTCAAAACCTGTGTTTTAATGGGTTTTCCCCATTATGTTACTTTAATATGGCCACTTCAATCCTCCTTTGTTTGTCTAACAGTTTGATTTTTTGAAGTGCTACTAGAGTCATGTCTTACCTCATCATTTGTCTACTTTAAATCCTTCAGTGGCTCCCCATTGCTTGAAGGAAAAAGTTCAAGCTCCATTTTATGTAGTTCCTTCACATTCTACCAATCTTTAAATGCCACATTCTGGTTGTATTGATTTTCTTGCAATTGCTGTTTCATACTTTCTTACTTCCATAATTTACACATGATACACTGTCTGTTTGGAATAACTTGTTCTGACTTCATTTGGTTTCACCCCCATTTTTCTTTATAGCACTAACTAAAATATAACTACCTCATGAATATCACTTTTCATCTGAGCTAAAACAGGCTTTAAAGTGAAATGACACACTATTAAAAAGCTATGTCAAGACAGCAAGTGTAAACCCACACTTCTCAGGGCAAAGGGACTCATGGTCACCCCATTGATAAAGGTCTTCCTATCTCCTCATCTCTTCTAATTTCAGTTAGATTCTCCTCTCGCTCCCTGTATCTTATCAATGTTATGTGCTTTGAATAATCTTCTGGAATTAACCCTTTTTGGGAGTCTATTTTACTAGAATGTTAAGTTATCCAGGATAGGAGCTTTGTTTAGCTTGTCTTTGTACCACTTCCTAAGCCCAATTCATTGTAGGCACTTTGCAAGTATTTGTTTAATGAATGGACTCAACATGTGTTTCCAATAAGCTAACTATAGCAGAAGACAGGTTTATGGGAACTTGGTCTAGTTTATGGGAGTGGTATTGCTGGGTACTGGTAGGACTTATATAAAAGGTATGGCCAAGTTAGTGGAAGTTAAATTGGGTTAATTTTTTGGCAGGGCTAAGGATCAGAGTTTGGTCTCAGATGGAGGATTATGTGTTTTGAGATACAATCATACATCTATATCAAAACTGGATTAGTGGGAAAGACTTAGGTTACAGTGAGGAACAAAGGTGAAAAGAAGAGGAGTATGTAGCCCAGAAGTTTTGGCAGGGTCTGAGATAGTATCAGGTCTCTCACAGTGAATTTAAACAGTGCAAAATAAGAGTATCTTTTTTTTCTCTTCAAAATAATAGTATCTTTAAGAAACAATCATTTCCTTCTCTGTGTTCTGATTGTTTTTTAATATGTGCATAAAATAGAAATATGTACAAAGGAGTATTTCTATTATATATCTTTATTATTACATCATATAACGTGTGTGTATGTTTATATCAATTTGATTACATATCTGTTTTCCTATTAAGCCACATGCTTTTTGAAGGACTGAGTACTATGTCTTTCTTTTCTTTCTGATTGTAACTTTTAAAAATTAAGATATAATTGACATACAACATCATATTAGTTTCAAGTATACAACATAATGATTTGATGTTTGTATATATTATGAAATGATCACCACAATGTGTAGCTAACATCCTTCAACATACACAATTACAAATTGTTTTCTTGTGATGAGAACTTATAAAATATACTCTTAGCAATTTTCAAATATACAATATAGGATTATTAACTATATCACCATGCTGTGCATTATATCCCCATGACTTATTTATTTTGTAACTGGAATGTCTTACCTTTGAACCCATTTAACCATTTCATCCACCCCTCACATCCCACCTCTGCCTACCACCAATCTGTTCTCTGTATCTACCTATGAGTCTGGGTTTTTTGTTTTTTTATTTTTAGATTCCACATGTAAGTGAGATCACAAGGTGTTTGTCTTTCTCTGTATGACTTATTTCACTTAGCATAAGACCCTTAAGGTACATCCGTGTTGTTGCAAATGGCAAGATTTCCTTTTCTGTGGCTGAATAATATTCCATTATATATATATATATATACATATATATAATGTAACAACTTACAAAAACTATATATATATATACACACATACATAAATGTATCACAGTTTCTTTATCCATTCATTCATCAATGGGGGACTATGTCTTGTACACACTTTTTTCTCTCTCCACCAGATCCATTGCTGTGCCTGACATATAGTAATCATTTAACTAATTTTATTAAATAAACAAAAAGTTTTCCCTATTTAACTCGATCCACCTTCTATGTTTTGATCCATCGCTGCTGATTGTACTTTCACTAAATATGACTCTGTGTTCAGTTAATAACAATAGTTTCTCTTTCAAATAAGTAAAGTCTGTAAATAAGAAGTTCAGGGATACTGTGGTTGCTCAATGATCATCAGCTGTCCATCTTCTTATATCTTTTGGCTCTTCCATCCTCAGCAAGTGGCATCCATTGTGCGGCTCAAGATTTCTATTGTGGTCCAGCCATGTGTCACTAAACAATGAGAAGAGGAAATGAGAGCTTACACTGGATGTCATACAGATACTTCCTCTTACATATCTTTGGCCAAAACACAATCACATGGCCACACTGGCTGCAAAAGAGGCTGGGCATATAGGTTTTATTCTAAGAAATTATTTCTCAAACTAAAATATGGGGATTATGCTATTGTTAAATGTGTTGAACATTTTTTGTAAACCAGCATTTTAGTAAACATCATGGAAAATAGTGACATGTTAAAGAATGCAATAGAAATTGGATAAGGAAGGCCGCTATGGTTACTCCTGGTCAGCACTGTAATAGAAGTGTGAGCTATAAAATAAGACATGTAAAAGAAATAGAAGTTATAAAGATATAAAGAGGAAGTATCTACTGTTAGATTTATTAATGTTGTTATTGTATACACAAAGACTCAAAATATCCTAGAGATAGTACTTAGAATTAGTAAGAGAGTTGAACAAAGTTGACAAATATAAGAATATGCAAAAATAAAATTTATTTATATTCACCAGAAAATAGCAATTATAAATACAATTTCAAAACGGGCACTAAAAATCTGTTGCCAAGAAATAAATCTAGCAAAATATGTACAAGAACTTCATGGAAATATTTATAAAAATTATCAAAAATGTTACAGAATAACTAAACAAATCAAGAAATATAGTAGGTTCATGCCTATTCAATCTCAGATAATCTATTAATTCTAAGCAATTTATTTATTTATTGTGTTATTATTATTATTTTTTAACATCTTTATTGGAGTATAATTGATTTACAATGGTGTGTTACTTTCTGCTTATAAAAAAGTGAATCAGCTATACATATACATATATCCCCATATCTACTCCCTCTTACGTCTCCCTCTTACCCTCCCTATCTCACCCATCTAGGTGGTCACAAAGCACCGAGCTGATCTCCCTGTGCTATGCAGCTGCTTCCCACTAGCATCTATTTTACATTTGGTAGTGTATATATGTCCATGCCACTCTCTCACTTCATCCCAGCTTACCCTTCCCACTCCCCATGTCCTCAAGTCCATTCTCTACGTCTGTGTCTTTATTCCTGTCCTGCCCCTAAGTTCTTCATAACCATTTTTTTTTTCTTTTAGATTCCATATATATGTGTTAGCATATGGTATTTCTTTTTCTCTTTCTGACTTACTTACTTACTCTGTATGACAGAATCTAGGTCCATCCACCTCATTACAAATAACTCAGTTTTGTTTCTTTTTATGGCTAAGTAATATTCTATTGTATATATGTGCCACATCTTCTTTATCCATTCATCTGTCGATGGACACTTAGGTTGTTTCCATGTCCTAGCTATTGTAAATGGTGCTGCAATGAACGTTGGGTTGCATGTATCTTTTTGATTTATGGTTTTCCCAGGGTATATGCCCAGTAGTGGGATTGCTGGGTCATATGGTAGTTCTATTTTTAGTGTTCTGAGGAACCTCCATATTGTTATCCATAGTGTCTGTTATCAATTTACACTCCCACCAACAGTGGAAGAGGGTTCTCTTTTCTCCACACCCTCTCCAGCATTTATTGTTTGTAGATTTTTTGATGATGGCCATTCTGACTGGTGTGAGTTGATAACTTATTGTAGTTTTGATTTGCATTTCTCTAATGATTAGTGATGTTGAGCATCCTTTCATGTGTTTGTTGGCAATCTGTATATCTTCTTTGGAGAAATGTCTACTTAGGTCTTCTTCCCATTTCTAGATTGGTTTGTTTGTTTTTTTGATATTGAGCTGCATGAGCTGCTTATAATTTTGGAGATTAATCCTTTGTCAGTTGCTTCATTTGCAAATATTTTCTCCCATTCTGAGGATTGTCTTTTTGTCTTGTTTATATTTTCCTTTACTGTGCAAAAGCTTTTAAGTTTCACTAGGTCCCATTTGTTTATTTTTGTTTTTATTACCATTTCTCTAGGAGGTGGGTCAAAAAGGATCTTGCTGTGATTTATGTCGTAGAGTGTTCTGCCTATGTTTTCCTCTAAGAGTTTTATAGTGTCTGGCCTTTCATTTAGGTCTTTAATCCATTTTGAGTTTATTTTTGTGTATGGTCTTAGGGAGTGTTCTAATTTCATTCTTTTACATGTAGCTGTCCAGTTTTCCCAGCACCACTTATTTAAGAGGCTGTCTTTTCTCCATTGTATATTCTTGCTTCTTTTATAAAAAATAAGGTGACCATATGTGTGTGGGTTTATATCTGGGCTTTCTATTCTGTTCCATTGATCTACATTTCTGTTTTTGTGCCAGTACCATACCGTTTTGTAGTATAGTCTAAAGTCTAGGAGCCTGATACCTCCAGCTCCGTGTTTCTTTCTCAAGATTGCTTTGGCTATTCAGAGTCTTTTGTGTTTCCATACAAAATTGGGAAATTTTTTGTTCTACTTCTGTGAAAATTGCCATTGGTAGTTTGATTGCATTGAATCTGTATGTTGCTTGGGTAGTATTTAAATAAAATTTAAATAAAAGCTTTAATATAAATGATACTGGAAAGGTAGATGATCCAATTAAGATATTATTTCACACAATATGAAAATTTAACTTAAGATAAATTAAAAATTAAACATGAAAAGTAACACTTGTAATATTTTTGAAGCAAATGTAGATAAATGCTTTATGATCTTGAAATTGGATGTATATTTTTAATAAAGAACCAAAAGTCTAATCAAGAAATGGAAGGCTTGATAAATTCCTCTACTCTAAAATTAGGGACATATCTTCATCATAATACATAAAGCGAGCATATACATAATAATATTAGATATTTCATATACAAAGCGAAAAGACAAGCCTCAATAAGGAGATAACCACATAAAATAAATAACACTTCTTCTATTTCAAATAAAAAGAATTCTGAAAACTATTAACAAAAAGACCAACAACCTCACAGAAAAATTGCCGAAAACACAAACAAGTATTTTAAAGAAGAAACAGAAGGCTAATAAACATAAGAAAATGTGCCCACCCTAATTTGTAAACAAATACTAATTAAAATCAATTAAATTATTATTTAAATCTTTTAGTCAAGCAAAACTTTGTCTGATAATTCCAAATGTTGGTCGTGATGTGGACTAACCAGAACTCCAATATTGCTGTGACATCACTTTGTATAGCTAAGCAATTATCCTATTAAGCAACACGTCCAGTCTTATTATATACCCTGGAGAACCTTATAAATATGTGTGCAATGGCAGAAGAACAGGAATTTTCATGGCAGCATTTTTCATAATAGCAAAAACTACAAATATCCAAAGTGTCCAAAGCACACTGGATAAATCGCAATATGTTTATAAGACTGTATAGTATACAATGGTGAGAATGAATAAGTTAAGGTTTCACCCAATCACAAGGATGGATTTCACAAACACAATGAAAACAACATGATTTAAAAGAAAACGTAGATGATTCAATTTCAGTAAAACTGAAAACAATACTAAGCAAAAATAAATATCATTTAGCAAAATATAATTATAAAGATATGATAAAAATACAAAATTCAAGATAACATTTACTACTGGGTGAATGTAAGCTATGCCACCCCAGAGTGGTACACAGGAAATTTCAAGGTGTAGGTATTTGTAAATGTTTTAAGGCTAAGAAGGGAATACATAAATATGAATTGTATTATTATTTGTAATATGAATAAAATATTTAATATAAAAGAACAAGAAGAATCAATGCAGTAAATCTACAAATACTGATATATAACGTTTCACTTTCAAAAGCAAATAAACAATTGAGACAGTGTAGTAAATAAAAATGACATATTTTGACATATATTTGACATATATTTACACCTATGTACATTATTACAGGGAATGTTGCAGAAGAAACTGTTGAAGGTTTTTGGTTATTGTTGGGGAATAGAACTGAAAATCTTGTTTGGAAGGAAAATCAATAAGTATACATATATTTTTTTAATTTCTGTATTATTTTATGGCCAGGTGCATACATTATTTTTATATTCATTTAAAATAATAATGGTATTTACCCAAGTGATGAGATTATGAGCCATTTTATGGTGTCTTCAGATAGAGCTGTGTTTTAAAAAATCTCCCTAAGTTGTTATTAAAAAATAGTTTCCTCTGGGTGATTCAGCTGGAGTGAGTAAAAAGACTTAACTTTACCTTTTATACCCTTTGAGTTTTATTTGTTTTAGTTTATTACTTTTTGGAGGTATTTCTATTAATAAAAAACAAATAATAGACTCTGGTGCTGAAAGAGAGAAAACTGTCCTGTTGTTAATAAAATCTTACACTGGAGAGAAGTAAACTACCTGAACTTTCAAATGAGAAGATGTTTTTCCCCAAAAGTCATAGATACAAAGCAGGAAAAAAAAAAAAAGTAACAGAATGGATTTGGCTAGTCACAGGGAAATAACTGATGAAATGATTATTGGTGACCCAACTGAAATTATTTTCTGGATAAGTTTTGGTAAACTGTTTACTGGAAGAATTAAGCATTAAGGAAAATTGGTTTTCAATAAAATGCTGCTTGAAAACTAAAGCTCAATAATTTTTCTCCCAGGGGAAAATCTCCTTCCTTCGTATGCCTTGTTTATATACCCTATACTTCATTTCAGTAAAATGTCCCAATTTCCCAGTTAATAGTATTTTTTTGCTTAGTTTGGACAGAATGGCTCCTTTTCTCTCTTTCTTTCAGTCAAATGATCTTAACCAATTCTCAAAGCAGTAGCTTATTCTTTTAAAAAATAGCTTTGAGATATGATTCATATGCCCTCTAGTTCACCAATTTAAAGTGTACAATCCAATATTTTTTAGTCACAGGATTCTGACTAAACCACAATCTAATTTTTAAAGCATTTTTATCTCCTCTAAAAGAAACGTCATTAAAAGTTAGTATTTTACTTCAAGTCCTGAACAATCACTAATCTCTGTCTCTATAGATTTGCATACTCTGAACATTTCATATATGTGGAACCATACAGTGTTTGGTCTCTTGTGATTGGCTTCTTTCACTTAGCCTGATATTTTCAAGGTTCTTCCATGTCGAGCATTGTATCAGTTTTTTTTTTGAGCATGTATCAGTTTTTCATTCCTTTTTATTGTTGAATAATATTCAATTATATGGATGCAACACCTTTTAGTTATCTGTTTACCAGGTGGTGGATATTTGGGTTGTTTTCAAATTTTGGCCATTATGAATAATGCTGTTGTGAACATTCATGCCCAGGTTTTTGTGTGAACACATTTTTATTTCTCTTGGGTATTTATCTAGGAGGGGAATAGCTGGGTCTATATTTAACTTTTTGAGGAACCATGAAACTGTTTTCCACAATAGGTGCACCATTTTTCATTCCCATTCAACAATGTATTAGGGTTTCAATTTCTTGGCTTCCTCACCAACACCTGTTATTTTCATTCTATTTTTATGATGACCATCCTAGTGAGTATGAAGTAATATCTCATTGTGACATTGATTTGCATTTCTCTGATAATTTATGACATTTAGCATCTTTTCATATGCATATTAGCCCTTTGAATATCTTCTTCAGAGAAATGCCAATTCAAATTCCTTACCTGTTTTCAATTACATTATTTATTTATTTTTTCATTATTTATTTTTTATTATTGACTTGTATAAGCTCTTGATATATTCTGAATAAAAGTCTCTTATCAGGTGTATAATTTGCAAATATTTTTCTCCCATTCTGTGGGTTGTCCTTTTATTTCTTGATGGCATCATTTGCAACACAAAAGTTTAGATTGTTAATTTTGATATGGTCCTATTTATCTTTTCTTTTGTCAGTTGTGCTTTAGGTGTTATCTTTAAGAAAACTTGCCTAACTCAAGGTCATGAAGATTTACTCTAATATTTTTTCCTGAGAGTTTTCAGATTTTGCTTCTTTTTTTTTTTTTTGCATTTAGATCTATAACCCATTTTGAGTAACTGTGCATATGGTGTGAGATAATGGTCCAACTTCATTCTTTTGCATGTGACTATTGTGTTATCCCAGTACTATTTGTTGAAAAGACTATTCTTTTCCCATTAAATTGTCTTGGTAACTTTTTCCAAAATAATTGATGATAAATTCAAGGGTTTATTTCTGGAATCAATTCTATTTCAGTGAGCTATACAACTATTTTTATGCCCATATCATACTGTATTGATTAAAGTAGCTTTGCAGTAAGCTCTGAAATTGGAAAGTCTAAGTATTCCTACTTTATTCTTATTTTTCTATATTGTTTTGTCTGTATCTGTCATTTCCATATAAATTTGCAAAAAATCAGCTTGGATTTTAATAATAATCACTTTGAGTCTGTAAATTAATTTGGGAAGTATTGTCATCTTAACACAAACAAGTTTTCTGATCTATAAACATGGAGTATCTTTCCATTTACTTAAATAATTGTTCATTTTTCAAACAATTTTTGTAGTTTTTAGTGTACAGGTTTTGTTCTTATTTTGTTAAATTCATACCAAAGTATTTTATTCTTTTGGACGCTGTTGTAAAGAACTCATTTATTTAATTTTATTTTAGAAATGTTCTTTGCTAATGTAGATAAATACAATTACATCTTGTATACTGCAATCTTGAAGAACTTATTTATTTCAACAGTTTTTTCAATGGACTCTTTAGGATGTGTGTGTGTGTGTGTGTGTGTGTGTGCGTGTGTGTGTGTGTGTATGTATACACATATAGTGAGTCCCCTACATACGAATCTTCATGTTGTGAACTTTCAAAGATGAGAATGTGTGTTCACATGTCCAATCACGTAAGTTAGTTCATATGTCTGGCATACATTGTCACATATGTGCCTCCTCTACAAGTGGTTGTGCTTTTATGTAATTTACTGTACAGTACTGAATAGAGTACAGTGGTACAGTATCTTTATTTAAAGCCCAGGATGTCTGGAAGTAAGCGTAAAAGCAGCAGTGATGTAGCTGGTACAGTACTATATAGCCAATTGTGTTATCTGGGCACCAATGCTAATTTTGTTGGACTTATGAACAAATTGGACTTATGAATCCACTCTCAGAATGGAATTCGTTTTTATATAGGGGACTTACTATGTTTATATATATATATATATGTATATATATTTATGTATATTTATTCATATATACATATAATTTGAAAATAAAAGTAGCTTTACTCTTACCTGTCCAGTATGGATGCCATTTTCTTAATCTGCCTTGCTAGAAATTACAATGCCATGTTAAATAGAAGTGGTGAGTGCAGACATCTTTGTCTTGTTCCTGATCTTAAGGAAAAAGTATTCAATCTTTCACCATTAAGTATGATGTTAGCTGTGAGTTTCACATAGATACCCTTTATCAAGTGGAAGGAATTCTCTTTTATTCTTAGTTTGTTGAGTGTTCTTATTATGAAAAAATGTTGGATTTTGTCAAAAGCTTTCTCTGCCTTGACATGATCATGTACTTTTTTCCCCCTTTATCCTGTTAATATTCATGATTTTATATTGAACTACCATTGCATTCCTGAGAAGTCCCACTTGGTCATAGTGTATAATAGAATTTTTACATGTTGCTAAGTTGAGTTTGCTAGTATTTTGTTGTGGACTTTTCCATCTGTATTCATAAGAGTTTATGGTTTGTAGTTACATTTTCCTGTGATTTTTTTTTTGTCTGAATTGGTATCAGGATAATATTGGTTTCATAGAATGAATTGAGAAGTACTCTATTGATTTTTTGGAAGAGTTTGAAAAGGATTGGTAGGAATTTTGTTTGGATTTTTGATAGAATTCACTAGTGAAGCTATCAGCATCTAGCTTCTCTGAGTCTGAGTTCTGAGCTTTCTCTTTCTGTATAGTTTTAAAATTATCAACTAGATTGCACCACTTATAATAGTTATCTATTGCTGTCATAACTTATTACTATGAAGTTAGTGGCTTAAAACAAAATACATTTCTATCTCACAGTTCTGTAGGTTAAGAAGTTTGAGATAGGTCTGACTTGACTAAAATCAAGGCATGGCTACGGCTGTGTTTTTTTCTGTACGCTCTAAGTGAGAATAAATTGCATTGCCTTTTCCAGCTTAGAGAATGCCCACATTTGCTCATGTTTCCCTTTCTCCATCTTTGAAACCAGCCTTGGTCTATCAATTCCTTTTTACCTTGCATCCCTCTGACCTTCTTGCCATGCTCACATTTCCTCTCATTGACCTCAACTGGGAAAAGTCCTCTGCTTTTAAAGACTCATGTCCGGGGCTTCCCTGGTGGAGCAGTGGTTGCGAGTCCACCTGCCGATGCAGGGGACACGAGTTCGTGCCCCAGTCCGGGAAGATCCCACATGCCGCGGAGCGGCTGGGCCCATGAGCCATGGCTGCTCAGCAGCGGGAGAGGCCACAACAGTGAGAGGCCCTCGTACTGCAAAAAAAAAAAGAAAGAGTCATGTCCTTGGATTATTCAAGGTAATCTCCTATCTCAAAAGCCTTCATTTTAATAACAGTTGCAAAACTCCCTTTTCCTTGTAAGATAACATAATAACAGATTCCAGAGATCATGATGTAGACATTCTGCCAACCACATTTTTAAATTTTATATGCATTTGATTTATGCAATTTCTTCTTAAGTTAGTCCAAAGGACAAAGGTGAAGAATTATGCTGTCATACTGTCTTTTAAAATTACCTTCATAATTTCCTTTGTTGGCACTCTTTTTTTAAGCATCTTGATTCAAATTACTGTCTGGAACCCCCTCCTGGGGTTTGATTAATTTGCTAGAGCACTCACAGAACTCAGAGAAACATTTCAGTTACTAGATTACTGGTTTATAAAAATCAGATGGAAGAGATGCATAGGACAAGGTATGGGGAATGGACACGGAGTTTCAATGCTCTCTGAGTGTGCCATTCTCCCTGAATTGCCATGTGTTCACCAAACTGGAAGCTTGTGGAACCCTCTCCTTTTGTGTTTTCATGGAGGCTTTATTATACGTAAGGATGATTGATTAAATCATTGACCATTGGTGATTGAACTCAATCTCCAACCCCTCTCCCCTCTCCATAGGTCAGAGAGTAGGTGGAAGTTCCAACCCCTTAATCATATGGTTGGCTTCACTGGCAACCACCCTCTACCCTTAGGTCTTTCCAAAAGTCACCTCATTAACATAGCAAAATACACCTCTGTCACCCTCATCAGTTAGGAAATTCCATGGGTTTGAGGAGCTCTGTGCCAGAAATGGTGACGAAGACCAAATATATATTTCTTATCATAAATCACAATATCACAAGATGTTAGGTTATGTGATACATCAAAATGGTTTCAACAATGTATCATTCTCATGACAACAATCAAAATTAATATTTGTCTTCTGCAATCCATTTGTTTATTCCCTTGACACACAACTTGAGATTGCAAAGGAAGTCAAATTGTTAGAAACTATGTACAAAACAAAACTCACAATATACCAAACATTCCAGGCATGTTATGAAATATCTCTGTCCATTATTGATCTGATACTATTTTATTAAGAAAGTTCATAATAATATGTTAGAAAAGACACTTGCTGGCAAAGGAGACCCAAGTCAGACCTTAACACTCCCTGGGTAAGTCATTTAAGTTTCAATCACATCCTCTGGAGGTATTATAGTACCTGCCCAGTCAAATTTGCAGGGTGGTTCTGAGGCTCAAATGAAATTCATGTGAAAAGATATTGAAAAGTGAAAAGTATTATACAAGTCATAGGTGATAGTCACTAACAGAATATATTCAGTGGAGTTATAAAATTTTCTGAGGAAAGCTGCAAACTAAATATAAACTGTATTAGAAGCCCAGGAAAGTATTCCCTTGTTCCTGAATAGATAAACTCTTGGCTTCTGGGTGATAATAAATAGAGTAAAGCTAACGTCTATTGAAGAACACTTCCAATAAAACAATTGCAATCCTGAAAAGAGGAGCCAGAGGCAAAGCACTTAGGGCCAGAGGTATTACTATGTTGCTCTGGAAATACAAGCAGTCCACAGTGGAGCAGGATTTTGGCAGGGGATAAGGAGGAGATTGTTTTGTGTGCAGATTCCTGCTGGATCTGTGACATTTCTGTTCATTACTGACCCACTTTGTAGCTTGGATGACTGCGGTGGCCAGAGAGTCTCTGGAAGAGAAAAAGAATATAGATGGGTCAAAGATCTTTGATGTATTAGAGTACAATAAATGGCAGCAGAAAATAAACCTTTGTCTGAGGGATGGGGGAGATATGGGGTCAGCACATGCCCTGACAAGCTCTTCCACTGCTTGAAAAATTTCACACTGGCATTTTCAGAAAGGCTGAGAGTTCTTTTCCTGGAGGAATAAAATATTTTCACACTAGTTCACCCAGAGGACAGTTAGATAATTAAGAGGGGTGATACAAGTCAATAATACATAAATAATAATAACCATTAATTAACAGTAGCTCAAAACTTCATGTATATTTTCATTTAATCATCACAAAAATTCAGACAGGTATTAAATCACCATTTTAATGCTGAGAGAGTTTACATACCTAGACTATGGTCACATAGCTAGTAATTGGTGGACTATAATTCCGAACTAGATGATTCTGTTCTAGATGTCATGTTCTTTGCCTACATCCTTGATTCCCAAACACCAATCCTTGGACAACTGTTTCTTAATGTTAAATTTTCACTGGTTTACTGAATATCTTTCAGGAGAATTCATGACTATATGTTTAATAAATCTTGGTGACAAAATTAAAAGTTGGATATTCTATGTCTGCTCTTCCCTACTGTATTGTAAATTCATGAAATTCAAACATCTCTACTCAATAATGACTATATAAGTAAATGAAAAAAACAAATTTTAAATGCTTATAAAATTCCATCTCTGAAAAATATTAGATCTAGGGGCCAAAATATTCTTTCATATCCAAATGTTAAGTCATTTATTCACTTAAATGTACTAAAACAATAAATACACTAACAGCATATGAAGAGAGCTTAGCAATAAACGTCATTTAAAAATTATTGATATTTAAAGCATTTGCTATTGAGGACAACTCTCACTAATTGTGAAGACTAGAACCCAGGTGCCACATGCAAACATCTTTTGAGGTAGCAAAATTTCCTGTCCTTTTTGTTTGAGCACACACAACATTTCTTAGGATTCTTTCCATGAATTCTTCTTTGTGTGCTTTCACTGGGGACTTCATCCAATTTGTGGCTGAAAATATTAAAGTGGTTGCTTAGAAACGCTAAATTTGGAAATTTATGAGTTTTTAAAAGGTTGCATTGAAGTGTAGGGGTAGCATATGGTGATCTGATATATTTTGTTCCCTAGCCAAGGAGAGGGGTAGCCTTCTGTGATCTTTCTAATTATTTCATGATACTTTAAGATGCCAAGCTGAATTTAGAAAACAGCAAGGCATCAGGGCTAAGGAGAAATAGAATTGTACTTTTTGTTTCCAATATTTATGACCAAAGCATTTGGTGTCCATTTTTTTTTAAAAAAATAATTGGATTGGTTTTGGAAATCTAAAGTCAGAGGATAAATTTTATCTAAAGGATAGAGTTAAAGATTCATTATTCTGGCTGAAATAGAAAGGAAGTAAGAACGCTTGTTAATGTGGAAAGAAAACAGACAGCAATAAAATGAAGGTATTTCATAAGGAAGAGTTATGGTTCTACAAGTAAATCTTAATATTTCAAAATCTATTTAATAACTATCTACTGGAAGAGAATTAAAAAATTTTTTTTCAACAACTCAAGAGGATTGTGGAAATTAGGAGACAGAATCAAGGAGACAAATAAAAATAGCAAATTGAAAAATGATTAAGGAATTGAAACCCTCGTAATGCATAGCTGTTAACTTGTGTTATGATATCAACTTAGCCCTGGGGGAAACATCATGAAAAATTTGGGTAAATGAGCTAAATAATTCATATATTTTCTTATGCTAAAATATGTTTACCAAGAGCCAAGTGTCCTGGGAACCATGTCTTAACATGGGATACAGGGATAAAAATAAGAGAAAAACATGGACTTTGCCTTCATAGAACCTACAGTATTTGAGGCACAGACATATAAGCCAATGTGGAACCCCATATGGAAATTATAATGGTGTAATGATACAAAATTATGGGGCTTTGTGAACATAGAGGAACATTTAATATAGCCATGGAAAATTAGGAAGATTTCAGGGTAGGCTAATTACTGTAGCAATTCCAAAATATCAGTGGTTTAACACAGTGAGACTTTTCTTTCTTCAGACATTTCTATATATTTGATATATTTTGTGGAGCACCCTCAAGGGAAGCCATGAACTAGGAGTGAAAATAAGTTTGCTGACTGACTTGCCTGCTTATGATACAGCTAATTGGAGGAGATTTCATCTTAGCTGAGCCTTAAAGATGGGAACCTGGTATCCAGGTAAAAAACACTGGGCAAAGACATTGCAGAAAGAAGTACCATGATAAGACACAAATTTAAAAACTTATGGAAAAATTTAAAGACAAACTTTGTTGGACTGTAAATTGCAGGTCATGACTAATGAGAGATGAGGCTCTACTTCTGATGTTTTTTCTTCAGCTACACTTTTCAGTATATCCCATTGCCTACTTGACATTTTCCTCTGATGACTCAAGGGCATATAAAATGCAGCCTGTATAAAACAAACTCCAGGGTCTTCTATCCTGGCCTTTGCCCTGGTTCCCCTTCAAACCTAGTTCTTCATCTTATCACACAAATAAAAAAATAATTTGGAAATTATCCTTGACATCTCCTCTCTGTAATTCCAGAAAACTAATCTGTCACCAAATCTTACGTGCTAAATTCAAACTTTTTCTTGAACTTGTTCATTTCTCTCCATTTCCACTCTACCATTCTACTCCAAGCTAACATCATCTTTTGCCCTATCTATCACAATAGGCCCCTAACTCATCTCCACTCTTGGCATCCATTTTTGCCTCTTTTCAGTATGTCATACACAATGAGCCATTGGAAACCAGGCCCATTACACCATGATAATCTGCATTTACTTGGTGCTCACACAGTACTAAGCATTATTTTACATATGTTTGCATTGATTGTCTCATTTATTCCCCATACAGTGATTTATAGTAAGGCCTATTCCCATTTCATTTTATAAATGAAGAAGCAGAATCTTGGAGGTTTTAGGTTGCTTACCCAAATTCACACAGCTATTAGGCAGAATAACTTTTTAAAATCTAAGTGGTTTGGTTCCTGAGCCTGTGTTTTAAATCGCTATGCTAAAATTTCTCTCAGTGTAGACATGTAAAACATTTGTTTATTGATTGAATGAATAAATGAGAAAAAGCAGCAGATTGGCAAGTGCCACATATAATGGAGGGTCATGTTAACACATTTTATTTTGTTCATGTGGTAGAAAGGAACAGTTAAAATTTTTAAAAAAGCAATGACATAGATCTAGAGATTTGAAAGATGTCTTCATTACATGCATGGAAGATGGACTGGAAGAGGAAAAGATGCAAAGCAGGGAGTAATTTCATTAGAGAATAAAAGAAATTGGCAAGGGGAATATGGACAAAATTATATCAGAATAGGTTTGAGGTTCTTTCAAGCTATTGAGGGCGTACTCCTTCTTTGCCCTCTTTGTAGTCTCATTTCCTTCCCCAATGCAACATTAATTGCATCTTTCAAAAACAAGTTCAGTGTATACTGACTTTAAAATGGTGAAATGAGACCTTATATAGAGAGTTCCCAATAAAGTTCTTCAAGAAAAGGAAATGCGTTTCTTCACCTTCCTCACATTCCATCCTAAAATGACTGGATATGGCAGAGAAATGAATTTAAAGTTACTCCAGTCTTGAGTTTAGAAGAATAAACACAGTTGCAAAAGTATTAAAAGATAAGAATAAAGTGTCCATGCTTGGAGAACTTTACTTTGGTGACTCTTGAAGGTAGAGAAAAGTCAATAAATGTGTTTTAATTTTACCCAAGTTTTGCTTATTCTGTTTAGTTCTGGTCAGAGCTAATGGTTTCAAATGATTCCAAATGGACTCTAAAATTTGGCTAAATATAACCATATATGCAAGTGGGAATAGAATCCATATGTCTGTCTGTCTCTCTCTCTCCCTACCTGCCACCACATCTCTCTCTGTCTCTCTCTCTATATACCAATAATTAAAATGAATCTCTTAAACAGAATCCATCTTGGGGCATTTTATTCTGATACATATGATATGACTCAAGGTATCAGAGTTAAATAACATGTGATGAAATATATTGGGCTAAATTTCTAGTTTCTATTTTAAATGCCATAAATCTATTCATGTAAATAGGGTTTGAGATAAAATAGGAAACCTAATATATAATAAGCATATTCTATGAATACATCAGAAAATGCAATCACATAAATGCTAAAGATACAGGTTCTTCAAAAAAAAAGAAATTTTTTTTATAGTAGAGAATCTGGGGAGTAACACAGAAGAGGAGAATGGCAAATATGAAAGGAAATTTCTTCTATGTTCCTGTCTCTGTGAATGCATATTTTTTGTGTAGGGAGAACATTAGCTGAATAATCTACAATTATTCCATTAGCATCAGAGGAAAAAAATGAAAAGAAAACTTGCATGCACTGTTACAATTCTTTCTCTGTATTTTGTGTCGACTTTTGATACTTTTAGTTTTCTCTCTAGCATAGCTAATTTACCTACTACTAATAACATATCCATAAATTCCCATAATCTAAATATTTTCATAATGATCCCAACATGAATGTGATTAAGAATAAATATAGATAAAATGAAAGAATCACGATAATTTCTTATGTGGTAAAATAAGGGAAGATAAATTAATGTTTTGACCTTTGACATTGAATAATACTCATAATAATTCGGAGGGTGGAAGTGGGTGAAATGGGTGAAGGGGGTCAAAAGGTACAAACTTACAGTTATAAAATAAATATATCATAGGGGTATAATGTATAGCATGGTGGCTATAGTCAGTAATACTACATTTTATATCTGATAGCTGCTAAGAGAGTAGATCTTAAAAGTTCTCATCACACGAAAACACATTTTGTAACTACGTATCATGATAGGTGTTAATTAGACTTATGGTGGTGATCATTTCACAATACATACAAATATTGAATCATTATGTTGTACACTTGAAACTAATATAATGCTAAATGTCAATATATCTTAATAAAAAATAATAAAATAAAACATTATGGTCCACAGAGAAAAGTTAATTGGAATTGTCAAGAACTTTAAATTATTATTAATAAAATGTAACTTTGAAAAAGATTGAAGATTTTATATAGAAAAGACTCTCTTGGAAATAATGCTTTTTCTTCCTGAAACATATCATGACATGCTCTTCTGAGAGACAGATATGGTTGAAAAAACTATTTAGAGTATGTGGTATATTTACTAAAATTATTTTGGTTATTTTAATTATTAATATCCAGACAGTCAACATACTTTAAAAATTGATTTATCATACAAGGAGATGTATTTTCAGAAAGAATTTCAGTTTGAAAATAATTTTTGATTTAGAATCGTTTTACAGGATATTCAATAAATAATATTTCAAAATTATGTAATTTTAATTATTTTCAGCATTCTCTGTCACCTGTATAATTACATGGTTTGGACATTAAATTACACTCTCACAATTACCTTAGATGCTTCAGATGGTTCTCCTTCCTCCAGTGCAAACTCTCTGCTGCCTCTTTCTGCTTCTACCTGGTCTACTATTACTCCCAGTATGGAAACAGCCCAGGGGTAACAAGGCCAGAGAACTACAGCCTCTTTCTTGAACTATGATATCAGAGTTGGGCCCTGTGGGACTGCAGATTTTCATAATTACTTTAGACATCCCCCCACCCAAATTATCAAAATTTCCGGGAAAATATTTGATGCCTCAGGATCAGGGAATTACGCAATGGGGGAAAGACTAAATCCTGAAGACTCACACTAGGTAAAGGTTTATACTCAACATTGTGACTTTGATCTGTGACCATCAAATGATCTTTTTACCTAATATATGAAAAAAGACTTAAATATCCAGGAAAACAGTGATATAGGGGGAATCCTTGAGAACACACCCACCTTTCCAATCAGCTAATGGAATATGTCTCCATTATTACAAAAAAAAAATACTTCTATACTTAAATCTGGCAAACAGACAGGACAGACAGATGGACAGAGAAAAATATACACACACAAAATGTGTCTTCTTTTATACTGAATATAAGTGAGAAAATCCTAAATGGTATATAAGTAAAGTAAATAACGGCTAAAAGTAATCAGCCATCTCAACCAAGCAGAGTTTATCCTAGGAAAATTCAAATATAACTCATTCATCTAAAATATAATGAATATATACACATACACACACACACACACATATATATATATATCACATTAAGAGATACAAATGCTTATTGTATCATCATTTAAGAAGATATCCCAAATATACACTCAGTTCTGATGATTTAAAAATAAAAACTCTTCGAAAAACAGCAATAGGATATTTAAATAATAGATATTTAACCAAAAATCTATATTTTACTTAATAGTGAATCACTAGAATCATTTGGAGTCTGGAAACAAGCTACTTGATTATTATTCTTTAATACTTTTAAAATAAAATCTAAGTAAAATACAGCATAAACTTGAAAGAAGAGGAGATTGAGTTATTGTATAGAAGCAATTGCAGGTGGAGATATTATAAATAGAAAATATAAGGAAATAAATAAAGTAATTCCTATAATTACTAGACAACTTACATGAATTAATAATGTAAATAACAAATGTGCATAAAGAAAAAATAGCTTATTCATATGAAATCATGTTAAACCTCATTAAAACCTGCAAAAATAATAATAAGCAATCCATTTCTTATTTGACAGATAAGAATGGATAATAGAATAAATATAAATAAGAAAAAACTGTGCAACAGATATTTGATTTTATGTTGGCAAAGTAAAGCAAGGATAGTGTGAACATCTGATCTGTGTAAAAATTTTCAGTGTCCAATCATCTCATCCTGATGGTTTGGGCATAACTCACATTTAATTCCCTTCAAAATTGTATTCTAGGAACAGACAATTCAACTATGTCAGATTGAAAACTCTGTCTTTGCCAGATAGGCTGGACTTGCACAATGCCTGAATCAAAAGGACACTGGCTTAAATATTTATCTCCAAAAGGCAAGCATGGTTAATACATGACTGCAATCTTTACAGACAAGTAAGAAATTCTTTTATGTTAAAAATGCATTTATTTGGGCTTCCCTGGTGGCACGGTGGTTGCGAGTCCGCCTGCCGATGCAGGGGACGCGGGTTCGTGTCCCGGTCTGGGAGGATCCTACATGCTGCGGAGTGGCTGGGCCCGTGGGCCATGGCTGCTGGGCCTGCGCGTCCGGAGCCTGTGCTCTGCAACGGGAGAGGCCGCAGCAGTGAGAGGCCCGCGTACCGCAAAAAAAAAAAAAAAAAATGCATTTATTCAACAAATATGTCTTGAGTCCTTCCTCTGTGCCAAGCTCTGGAGATTCATGATGAGTTAGAAACAGTCTTTGCTTCAGGGATCTCATGGCATTTCTGCATAGAAAGAAATCTAATAAACTAAGTTTAAAATGGAAGACTTCAAGCTTTTCTTATGAATCTAAATAAACCCTTATTCAAGTATAGGTATTACTCTTTCTGGTGGGATTTAGTTATAATATATAGGTGGTGAATTCAATAGAAGGATATTAATAATAGGCCTGCTCTTTAAGCGACTGTGCCCTGCAAAAGTTGTTGGCATCTATTCTCAAAAAGGGTAATTTGTATATAAAATTGAATTAGATTAAGAGAGACATGAATACTTTAAGTCATAGATAATTTAGGCTATATGTATATTCATTAATAATTATTTTGATATGAAATGAATCTGTCTTGCCTCTGAATATCACTATTACTGTATAGGAGTATCATGTGATAAAGTAACATGCTTGTGTGTGGGGAAAAATGCAGCATCTGTGTTCTGGCAGGAGATTGAAGGTTGCAATAAAGGAATAGTTGTCATACAAAAGGTTACGTTCTAGCGTCTTTTGTTTCTAATGCTGGGTGTTATTTTTTCAGACATGCAGCTTTAGTTTTACTTCAGACATTTAACTTTATAATGATATTTGTTATGCACTGATAAAAAAGTGAAAAATCTATCTGAAAGCTTTATAGGCTGACATATATCATCATTCAACATTAATACATGTATATGTTCAGTTGAATATATCTAAGATGCACATTTGGAAGTGATATAAAAAGAAATAGGATTGCATATATGATTTTGAAAACCTTTGTGTTAAAATTTTCCTGAATTTCAAGCTAATTACTCTTTATGAAGGTATATAGAATGTGGAAAAATTTATGGTAATCCATAAGCTTGATGGATATGAAATATTGAAAACATTTATGAGGGGGTGTGCATTGAAAAACCTCTATTTCTAACTTGATACTCCTTACTAGTGGAATCTTCTAATGATTTTGTAGAATAACTCTTCCTCATTCATTCAACCTACTTAATGCCCTTAAATATAGTTTTTATTGGGGGTAAATGTTTGATTTTTTTCTCTTTAATAATCAATTTTCAAATTTCAGGGTAGTGAATAAGTACATTTTTAACCAAATATTATATTCAAAGTATTTTGTTTCATTTCTCCATTTCTTTCTCTAATCAGTCCACTGGTCAATATTAGCCAGACTTTATGTGACTATGATGTGATGGGATATGAAGTACAAAGTACCAGCCATGAAATCTTTCCTTCCCCCTACCCACAAAAAAAATTGAACTTGAATTTGTATAAGCCTTTACTTCTCATCAACAGAATATATGAGGTCTAAAGGCAAAGAAGTGAGTCTGCTCTAATTGAAAGAATTTGGGAGCTAGAACAATAAAATTCAGTGAGTAGACTTTGTTTACATCCTGATTTGGATAATCCAACTGTATAATGACTTTTTCTATGATAGGAGAAATTTGAAAATAGACTGAACATTAAATAATAGTAAACAATTATGTTTATTTTTATTTATTTATTTATTTATTTTGCGGTACGCGGGCCTCTCACTGTTGTGGCCTCTCCCGTTGTGGAGCACAGGCTCCGGACGCACGGGCCCAGCCACTCCACGGCATGTGGGATCTTTCTGGACCGGGGCACGAACCCGTGTCCCCTGCATCAGCAGGCGGACTCTCAACCACTGTGCCACCAGGGAAGCCCTATTTTTAATTTTGTTAGGTGTGAAAATGTCATTATGGTTATGAATAAAGGGTCTCCATTTATTTCTATTTAGGTATTATCAGAAACATTTAGAGCAGAAATGACAAAAAAAATGACACGATGTCTAGAATTTGTTTTAATATATACCAGAAGACAAATATAAAAGAGAAACGGGAGAACAGATGAAACCATTATAAGAAAATGCCAATTGGTGTTGAAGCTTGATGTTGATTTTTTCATATTTTTATACGTTTGAAAAAGTTTATATTGAAATTTAAAGAAAATAACATTAAAATAAAACTAACAATGTTAGAGCTGCATAATCATCCATTAATATATCTACTATGCAATCATGTAAATGTTGTTGGTGATAGATATACCAAATTGAGAAAGAATATGATAGAGAATAAATAGCAAAACTTTCGAGTGAAACAGATTTGGATGTGATTGCTTGCTTTTATCTTTGCCTACCCAGAGTCATTGAGTAAGTTCCTTAGCCTCTCAGGGTTACTATTTCCCCTTATATAAAAGAAATATAATGTTTTATGCATGGCTAAAATAGGATAGTCTCTGAAAACGACTAATAAAATGGGTGGTGAAATGTATACTAAACTCTACAAATGTTTCCCATAGTAATTGTTTCCCATAGTTGTTGATGATGATTATAATGATGATAATGTCGAGATTGTTATCTTTCTCATTTCAGAAATCTCATTTGGTCTTGCTTTAAAAATCTGGGTTAAATGAATTTAACATTTGATCTTAACTCTATGGCATTCATATCTCCAGAAAAGAAATCATTTCACACACCTTTCCATAAGAGATAAAGGTCCCAAACAGTCCTTTTTTCAACACATGTTTAATGAGCATCAACTATATACAGGCAGATCCCTACTCTAAGAGTTGGGAATAAAGCACTAAACAAGATAAACAATGCCTCTGTAGTCAAATGACTAATATGCTAGTAGGAATATTGCACTAGGATTGAAAACATATAAATTCAATCATTTGAAGTATTGAAATACATGAAATTCAATAGATTTCAATTAAAGTGTACTAATTTTAGTTATAATCTATGGAGAAGCATTGGGGGGAAAAATTTGAGTATGATCAAATTCATACCAAAATCAATATTCACAACAAAAATGAGAGGTTCACCATATTTTTCTAAATACCATAATTAACAAAACCCATTTTTTTGGTTTATTTACTTTACATTTTCTTATTACATGTTCTGTTATTCATTTTCTATGTGTGCCATAAATAATACAGCAAAATATTTACAAAATATGGCAAATTTTAGTTAATTGGTAAAAGTGTACCACTTTATTTTCATTATTTACCTTCTAATCTTACCTATAATTTTCTTACAAATATTTCTCTGTGTGTTCAAAACTTAAAATACATGGAATAATTTTGAAGATATGTGTAATTTTAAGTTTGTGCATCATTTTCAAATTTCTGCAACAAAATTGCTAAATTTTTTCAGCCCAGTTTATGAGACAGCATTTCTTTAGTAACAGAGCAAGCAATTATTTAAAATCTGATCTGTGGTAAGTTTATTAAATTTTAAATGTAATCTACTGTAGAATGTGACTTTATTTTTCTTCTTTTAAGTAATTTTTCCTTAACCCACCCCAATTTTTAGGAAACCATGAGATTTTCTGTTTTAAAAGAGTCACATATTTTTTAAAATATAAGCCTGAAAGAAAAATATTAAAAAATCCCTTACCCTCTCATAAATATTTATTTTCAATTTACTCACATTATGATCCTGACTACTAGAATATTATGAGCCCAACTGATTTGTCTCTCTTATATTAACGTTTATCTTTATAAGTACAATTGTTACTGTAGGTCTGTATCATTGTAGGCAACTATTTATTTTTAAATTTTAAATAAATGTCATGATGATCTCTGTGACATTAGAAATCAAGGATTTTTCTGTCTTTGATGACTTCCAGGAGTCTTTTCCACAGATATTAGTAAGAGCTTTAGCCATCTGAGCAGGTAACCCTAACTTATTTTATCTGCCAGAAGCAATTTGGATCCAATTTTTCTTTAATGAACTAGTGAGTTTTGCATTATTGAACTTGTCTCATGACTAAAATTTTAAAACAAAGGCTATAAATCTCTGCATCTGTCTACAGGTTCATGTGTGTCTACATATGTACATTGCTCCTGGGGGCCTTCAGGGGTTTCCTTTCATTCCCTCTTCTGACAACAGAACTTTTAAAAGATAAACTGAGGAATATCAAAAATTTTAAGAGTTCAACTGAGCAAAAGTTTATTCGAATCAACCTGCACCAAACCAGAAGTTAGGAGCACATTGCTTTAGTGTGGGCTTTCAAGAATGAAGAGATTATTATGAAATATACAGAATATTTGTCTTTCTCTTTCTGATTTACTTTAATTTGTATGATAATCTCTAGGCGAGGGATAAATTAGGAGTATGGGATTAACAGATACACACTACTATATATAAGTTGGACAAACAAAAAGAATTTTCCGTAGAGCACAGGGAACTATATTTAATATTTTGTAATAACTTATAATGGAAAAGAACCTAGAAAAGAATATATATATATATATATATATATATATATAACTGGGTCACTTTACTGTACACCTGAAACTAACACAATATTGTAAATCAACTATACTTTAATAAAATTACAAAAAATAGGTAGAATAATTAATTCTTAAAATATTCATTAGATGACAGGGGCCAGCATTAAGCCTGGGGCTGAAGATTTAAAGGTGAATAAGGAATTCTTTGCCTTATACAGTTTACAGTCCAGTAGAGATTGTAAGACTCAAAGTGGGAGGTCACATGTGAATTAGGGGAAAATCATAGACCCGAAATCTTGCCCCATCTCTGAGGTTGTACAGCATGTGGTGCAGCTTCATGTATAAAGCTTTCTTGTGATTAGTTCACAAAATAATTAAGCCCTTGTCCTTTCTGAAGGTTGAAACTGTTCTGGATTCATGCACCCAAGTCCATTTCACTCTTTGCTTGAATTATTGTAGGAAGACCTCTTTCTTTCTAAACCATTTTACACTCCGAGGAAGGTATTAAAAGCCCTGCTGATGCTGGGGAGCCACAAACTCAGAGAAAAAGTAAAATGATATTTTAGTTATTGAGCACTGAATCTCTTATGAGATTTGCATAAACCTTACGGCACAGATCAAAGCGAGAGAGAGGCATGGACATATGTTAGTTTGGACTAACAAACGTAAGGTAGAAAGCTAGTGGGAAGCAGCCGCATGGCACAGGTATATCAGCTCGGTGCTTTGTGACCGCCTGGAGGGGTGGGATAGGGAGGGTGGGAGGGAGGGAGACGCAAGAGGGAAGAGATATGGGAACATATGTATATATATAACTGATTCATTTTGTTGTAAAGCAGAAACTAACACACCATTGTAAAGCAATTACACTCCAATAAAGATGTTAAAAAATTAAAAAAAAAAAAAAAAAAAGCAGATCAAATTCTCACCAGACTTTGCAAGGCTCACAATGAGCCACATGCCTGAATTAGCACTGACCGTTTTTCCTCTCTGCATGTGCCCAGTGGACTGTGGTTGAGCTGGGGTAAGGACACATTTATTTGTTTGTTTCTTTTTAAAAAATAGTTGTGTTTATACATAATATCTTGTAACTCTTAATCCCCTATGCCCCTCTCCCTACTGGTAACCACTAGTTTGTTCTCTATATCTGTTGAATCTGTTTCTTTTTTGTTATATTCACTAGTTTGTTGTATTTTTTAGATTTCACATATAAGTGATATTCTATTGTATTTGTCTTTCTCTGTCTGACTTTTTTTCACCTAGTATAATACCTTCCGAGTCTATCCATGTTGTTGTAAATGGAAAAATTTTCTTCTTTTTATGGCTGAGTAGTATTCCATTTGTGTGTGTGTGTATATATGTTTGTGCATATATATATATATAAATATATATATATATTTATATAGTCACATCTTCTTTACCCATTCATCTGTTGATGGAGACTTAAGTTGCTTCCACATCTTGGCAATTGTAAATAATACTGCTATGAACATTGGTATGCATGTATCTTTTTTTTCTTTGTTTTTTTATAATTAACTTTTATTGAAGTACAGTTGATAGGAACATTGTGTTAGTTTCTGCTGTACAGCAAATTGAATCAGTTATACATTATATATATCAACTCTTATTTTAGCTTCTTTTCCAGTATAGGTCATTACAGAGTATTGAATAGAGTTCCCTTTTCTACACAGTAGGTGCTTATTAGTTATCTTTTTTATGTATAGTAGTGTGTATATGTCAATCCCAATCTCCCAATTTATCCTTCCTCCCTTACCCTCTGAGAGCCATAAGTTTGTTTTCTACATCTGGAACTCTATTTCTGTTTTGTAGATAAGTTCATTTGTACCCAATAGAGCCAATATTTTATAATAACTATAAATGAAATTAATCTTTAAAATTGTGAAATCACTATATTGCACACCTATCGTTTGTATAATATTGTACATCAACTATATGTCAATAAAAAATATTTTTTAAAAAAAGAACATCAGTTGCTTCCTGGAGATGGGAGCAGGGATTGACTGAAAAGACACAAGAGGGAAATTTCAGGAGTTGTAGAGGCTTAGGTTGTATTCATTTGCCAAAACTCATTATATGTTACAATTAATATTTCTGTATTCCATTGTACATAAATTTTACCTAAAAAACAAAAAGAACTGTGAACAAATAGTAAAATTTAAGTTATTGACATGCATACTGTAATGTTTAGGTATAAAATGCACTGATGTCCACAACTCATTTTGAAATCCATCAAAATGTGAGATGGATTGGTAGATGGATAGAAGGATGGATAGGAATGTGATAAAGCAAATATAGTTAAATGTAAATTATAGAATCTAGGTGATGGGTATATGGATGCTTACTGTGCAATTCTTTTAACTTTTCTATATGTTTGAAATTTTTCATAATAAGATGTTGGGTAAAAAACGATTCCAAGATAAAAAGTAAAATTGGTGTGTTTTCTAAAATCATGAAAATGTTCAAATAGATGTACATAACGTTCTAAAAAATCTGCATATGCAATTAGAAAATTTTCCTGTACAGATATATACATTAACTCTTCCAATATTTGCCTTCAAAATAACTATATGAAAGAAAAGACTAGGTAAAATGTAGTTAAGAACTTCTACTACCACTCAAATCAAATGATGAAATGACCAAGAAATTAAGAATTGATCTGGATAACTGTCTTTCATTATTTCAATCCATAAACCACATCCAGGGGACTAAAGGCTCTCCACTAAACACGCTCCCACTTGTGACCCCATTAATCACACTGTGTGAACAGAGATCTTTCCAAGAAATCAGTGGATAAAGTCATCCTAATTTAGCTGAGAAACTGAATGCGTGATTTTTTTTAAGTATTAAAAGTAAATTAGAGTTAAACTGAAATAAAGTCACTACAATTTATGCAAACAGTATCTGTAATAAAGTGTCAACTTTAGAATGGCCAAGAGGAACTTGCAGATGAAATGAGCACTGGACCACACTTTGACAAAGACTCATAAATACTCAGGTATGTAAATGAACTTAGCTCCTACTTTTAATTAGACATTCCTATAAAACTCAGAAAGAATAAAATAGATCCCATCAACATGAAATTTTTTTAAAAAATCAGATACAAGTTTCCTTTAAATATGTAACTGTAGAAATACTCAAATTAAAAACTTTATACTTTAATTGAATGCTCCCATTTGCAGATTATTTACAAAAAATATGTTCACGAATATAAAGAAAAACATGAACTGATAAAAATATCAAACACTGCTTAGCAAATAAGAAGAATGGTTTCTTCATATTATTAACCTACTAATTAGCAGTACAATTAAATTATTTTTCTGACTAAATGGGTTTCAGTTTTTTTCTATTTAACATGAAGGCAATAATGAGTTAAAGTGTGCAAATTACTTGGAGTTCTCAGAAGAAAAGTGCAAAGTGAATATAATCATGAGAATAATCATTAACATTTTAATATTGTATAGTGTCTTGCTGTAAGCTGATCCTTAGTTATTGATTTGATATACAATATTCTCAGATGATTTTTTTTTAAATCAAATAACTTGGTCTGGTGATCTTCATTACAATTGAAGCTGGGTCATAAAAGTTAGCTTACACTGTACTCAAATGCACAGAGGAAATTTTATTTATTTTGTGTTTAAGCTAATTTGAATTTCCTCATGGGAGGAAATATAAATAAAGGCCCAATCCATTTTAACTCTTTCCAGTGCAATATTATACTCTGTTCCATGTACTGAGCAAGCTTTCCTCTTGCTTTTTTCTCCCCTCCTACGATAGCACACAGGTGCACAGGTGTATGAGCAAATGGAAGTGTCTTATATGACTGTGACATCAGAGGGAACAGCTAATCCTAGATCCACGTGGCGTCCTTGTGGTGCTCTTTGATAGGTGGGCTTCTCCCTTGTCTGCCAATTGCTAGGGACCTCTTGGGGACAAAGCTTGGGAGGGAAGATTAGGGACACACACATCATTCTCTTGTTCTTCCCCATTGTTCTTCTTACGAACTTGCAGGCTACAAAAAGTAGTCTCTTCTTTTACTTTTTTTATACTCTCTCTCATACTGTCTATCAGTAAGGCCTCTGCCTTCTAGGTTATAGGTAGAAGAGGTAGCGGCCCTTCTAGAGGAGATCTCTTAACACTAAGAGCTGGAAAGATCAGTCTTGGGCTTTCATGTGTGAAAGAAGGCGAGGTGGCCACTCGGATATTTGAGGGAAAAAATCTTAATACAGTCGGCTGATCTCCAAGACTATTATAGTCTCACTGAGTAACTCTATCTGCCTCCCAGAAATTGCATATTTATTTATTCTTTTTCTTTTTCCCTGTAAGAAATTCTGTTCCCCCTCCAGACAGAAGATGTCTTAGGCTAACCAAGTGAAAGTCAAGTACACAGTAAAGTAAAAGAAAAAGCACGTTAATGTTTTTCTAATGAACTCTTGGTATCACACAATCTTTAATGTGTTTTTAAAACTTGGTTAATTGTGAGGTTTTCTGTTTTGGAAATGTCATGAAATGCATACAATGGTTCCCCCTAATCTGTGCTAGATACGTTCCAAGGCTTGCAGTGGATGACTAAAACCATAGACAGTATTAAACCCTACGTATACTGTGTCTTTTCCTATACATACACACCTATGATAAAGTTTAATTTATAAACTAGGCACTGTAAGAGATTAACAATAATAACGAATAATGAAATAGAACAATTATAACAATATACGGTAATAAAAGTTATGGGAATGTCGTCTCTCTTTTCTTTCTTGAAATATCTTATTGTACAAATGTAATGTCATCGTAACTAATTTTTTCATCCTAAGCACTTGCACATATGGCTGTAACTTTTTCAGTTTGAGGTGCAACAGCAAAACTAGCATAGATGTCTTTTTTCTTCTTTACAATTTCATGGATAGGAGATTCATTCTTAACCGTAGATCTTAGCAACCTCAGCATGTGGCTTTTTCTTTCTTTATTAGGTTGAGAACTTTTTAATTTTCACTTAAAGAAAGCACTTTACCACTTCTTTTTGGCATATCCGAATTGCCAGCGTCACTGCTCTTATGCTTTGGGACCTTTATTAAATAAAATAAGGGTTACTTGAACACAAGCCCTGCAATACCGAGAGAGCCGATCTGATAACTGAGACAGCTCTTAAGTGACTACATGGTGGGGTACGCTGAAAAAAGGGATAATTAATGTCCCTGGTGGGACAGAGTGGGACTACAAGAGATTTCATCATGCTACTCAGAATGGCATGCAGTTTAAACTGTATAGATTGTTTATTTCTGGAATTTTCCGTTTAATATTTTCAGACCTCAGTTGACCAAGGGTAACTGAAACCTCAGAAAGAAAAACTACAGATAAAGGGAGAGGGGAACTGCTATATTTGCTTCAAGCTATAATGCAAAAATGCATGTACCCATTTCTCTGTGCAACTCATGTTTCTGAAAATCATACCGTGATCTTACTTTTATTCTATTGATCTCTAACACCTACCTGTTTGCTTCATTATTTATTATGGAAGATAAGATTCAATTTTAATAATTTTGATGAAACATTTTTTAATCAGTCTCATTACAACCTATTTTCACAGTTTACACAGAGAGATAGTATTTGCATATCAGGTGAATTTCTGTAAAATTCATTCCTATTAAAAAAAAAATCCTGATGTGACTTGCTCTGGTTTGACCTTTGCACAATGTCCTTCACCTTCATTCACTCCATCTCATTTGTTCTCAAAAACTTTTTATTTTAAAAACTTCTTTTTGTGATAATAAAAATACTTTCTAGTAAAACAGATAAATGTTTCCTATCTGAATGTCTATTTTATGATTCTGCCCAATAATACTCATTCTGTTGTCTCTATTGTTCCAAATCCCATGATTCAGCTTCTCATTTTTTTCTCTTTTTGAGTTATTTGGTCCCTTATTCAGTTTTTTGTTTATAAACCTTCCTAAGGTTTTTGTACTTTATTAAGTATTTAGTCTGTTATGTCTCATGTAAATTTATTTCTAACTCCCCTACACTTTTATCATGTGGTTCTATTTGACATTGAGGGTGTTGATGTACAATTTGTAATTCTTCATAGTTATGATGTATGTTTTTATGTCTGATTTGTATAGAAACCTCCCAAAAGCATGAATATCATCTATTTATTTTATACACATACAAACATTAACAGAAATTCTCTAATCTATCTCCAGAATGTTTAGGATTATTTATTACTGTAAACAAAGTATGCATTCTGAGGAGTTTAAAATTCATCACTATTACCAACACAAGGTACAAAGAGCATTCTAGATTCATAGTGCTTAATTTCAAAGAGCTTTTTGCATGCTGTTGCTTCTATCTGAACTGCCCTTCCAGCCATACAAGTGTAAGATTGTCCTTGAAGACTCAGCACAATGCCATTTCCTTTATAAAGCTTCTCTTGTTCACCTCCTTCCCAACAACCAACCCATCTTCCATATCCCACTTTTGATCAATGCTAGATGCTTATCAAAGCTCACCGCCCAATAGCATGTGTTTTATAATATAATGTATTTTTCTGGCTACACATCTGTTCTTCTTCCAAATCTATAAGTGTTAAGCCCAGCCTCTGTGGGGTTATTCATCTTTGTACCACCAGTGACTAGAATAAAGTATATATTCAGTAAACACTGAATAAATCATTGGGATCATATGAAGCTATTTTTATAATGTGGGATTTGGTTATAGTCAGTAGTCAAAGGAAATCATCACAATGGAAATCTATTGTACATTCTGCTTCCTCATATTTCTAGCTTATTTCCTTCCCTTACTCACATTTATACATACTCAGCTGCATTTGTTATTTCATATATATCTGGCCCTTGGATGTGTAAATTTTTTTGGAAGCACAAAGCAGTACATTGACAGTGGGAAAAACAGTTCTCATAGCTAGATTACCTTCTCTTGGTTGACATTTTCTTGATGAGATAATGGCAAGACCTAGGCAGTTCTCTGTGGATATTTAAAACATGTTATCTGGTCACTTTGAAATACCCTTAAACTTACAGATAGATTTGTAAACATACAGTAAAAATAGAGGCTTCAAATTTTATTCTCATCTTTAGCATGAGACTTACTCTTTAATATTTAGAACAAAGAATAAGACATAAATGTTAACTACAATATCCTAGTTTTGGTTAAAATGACAAAGAATTTTTTAAAATGAGAAGTAAACATTAAATAATATTGATAATATGTAAAGTTTGGGTATAGAAGAGATTTCCATTTCCACCAATATGGCAAACTAGATTTCTTGAAAATCTTAGCAGGAGAAAAGAATGATAGATAAAACATAATATGTAATGCATATAAAATAATGTACAACACATACACATTTAAATAAGACCCAGAGAACTTGCAGGCACTTCAACTGTGGCCTCAGTTCCCAGGCCCCAGCATTAGTAAGTGTGCCCCAAGCAGCTGCTGCTTTTGCTCCCTCCCTCCTGGGCAAGGAACAGACACCAGAGGATGATGCACTTGCAGAGGTGGGGCCAAAACCAAAGCTGAGACTCAGGGGTGGTGTGACTAAGGAAGAATGGAAATCTTTCCGTGCAGCTGCACAAGCTGTTGATTAAATCCCTGAGATCAGCTGGGTAAATCCTGTGTCTGTGGAATACCTGAAGAGACAGCTAGTATTTCAACATTTGAGGCTGTTCTAACCTTCATGGCACTGGACTCTAGGGACAAGTACACTCAGGAATTGGGCCAGGTCAGAATATGAGCTGGCTCAACAGTGCTCATAGCAGGTCCAGAGACCTACCTAGAGGTATTGGAAGGCCTCCTAAGGAGGTGGAGATTGGCTCTGGCTCACTGTGGGAGCAAGGACACTGAGAGAGGAGGCCTGAGGAAAATATTCTTAGTACTAATATTAGTTTCTTCTTTGTTTTATTTTGCTCTGTTGTTGATGTTGCCATTTTTAATTTTTTTATCTTATGTTTTTACAATATTTTTTAATATGTATAACTTTTTATTTTTCTATTTTTACTCTACTTTTTTGCTGCTTTGTGGGTTTCTCCTTATTTTTGTTCTTTGTTATCTGTTTTTTATTCTCTTTTTCTGTTTTTCATTGTTTTTATGTGTATATTTTATATTTTCTTTGCTTTTTTGTTGTCTGCTTTCTGTTTTTGTTTTATTTTTCATTCTTTATTTTTGTTAGTTTAGTCCTTATTGACTGTTCTCATATTAGAATTCTTTTCTTTTTCGGTCTGTTCCCTTTTTTTCTCTCTCTCTTTTTTCTGAGTGTGTGTGTGTTGATATTGTTTGTTTGTTGTTGTTTTTGCTATTTGTCTTGGGTTTCAATAGTCTGTTTTATTTTCTTTCCATTTTTTCTTTCCTTTTCTTTTCTCTCTTTTCTCTTGGTCTGCAATGTGTACCTTGTGGGCTCTTGCTTCCCTGGCCAGGGGTGGAGCCTGGACCTCTGGGGTGGGAGCATAGAGTCCAGGATCCTGGACCACCAGAGAATTCCCAGGTCCAGGGAATATTAATAGACATGTGTGCTCCAGAGGTATCCATATCAACACCAAGACCAAGCCCCACACAACTGTCTGTAGGCTCCAGTGCTAGACACCTCATGCCAAACAACCAGCAAGAAAGGAGCATGGCCCCACCCATCAGTAGACAGGCTGCATAAAGCCATACTAAGCTCACAGATGCCCCAAAACACATCACCTGACAAGGCCTTGCCCTTCAGAGGGAAAATACTTAACTCTACCCACCAGAGCACAGGAACCAGGACCTCCCACCAGAAAGCCTATACAAGCCCCTAGACCAACCTCACTCACCAGGAGGCAGACAACAGAAGCAAGAGAAACTACAACCCAGCAGTCTGTGGAAAGAAGACCAAAAACATAGTAGGTTTAGATAAAATGAGATGACACAGAAATACACTGCAGATGAAGAAGCAAGGTAAAATCCCACAAGACCAAATAAATGAGGAAATAGGCAATCTACATGAAAAAAAATCAGAGTAATGATGGTAAAGATGATACAAGAGCTTGGAAATAGAATGGAGGTACAGACCGAGAAGATTAACAAGGATATAGAAGAAATAAAGAACAAACAATCAGTGATGAACAACATAATAACTGAAATGGAAAATACACTAGAAATAATCAACAGCAGAATAACTAAGGCAGAAGAATGAATAAGTGAACTGAAAGATAGAATGGTGGAAATAACTGCTGAAGAGCAGAATAAAGAAAAAATAATGAAAAGAATTGACAACAGTCCCAGAGACCTCTGGGACAATAATAAACACATCAACATTCAAATTATAGGCATCCCAGAAGAAAAGGAGAAAGGGAAAGGGTCTGAAAAAATATTTGAAGACATTAGATTTGAAAAATTTCCTAACATGGGAAAGGAAATAGTCAATCAAGTCCAGGAAGAACAGAGAGTTTCATACAGGATAAACACAAGGAGAAACACACTGAGACACATATTAATCAAACTAACAAAAAATAAATACAAAGAAAAAATATTAAAAGCAGCAAGGGAAATGTAAAAAAATAACCTAGAAGAGAACTCCATTAAGTTATCAGCTGATTTTTCAGCAGAAACTCTGCAGGCCAGAAGGGTGTGGCAGGATATATTAAAAGTGATGAAAGAAAAAAACCTACAACCAAGACTACTCTACGCAGTGAGGATCTCATTCAGTTTCAATAGAGAAATCAAAAGCTTTACAGACAAGCAAAAACTAAGAGAATTCAGCACCACCAAACCAGCTTTACAACAAATGCTAAAGGATCTTCTCTAGTAGGAAACACAAGAAAAGAAAAAAGACCTACAAGAATAAACCCAAAACAAATAAGAAAATAGTAATAGGAACATACATATCTATAACTACCTTAATTGTAAATGGATTAAATGCTCCAACCAAAAGACAAAGACTAGCCTAATGGATAAAAAAAAAAAAAACACAAGGTCTGTATATATACTGTCTACAAGAGACTCACTTCAGACTAGGGACACATACAGACTGAAAGTGAGGGGATGGAGAAAGATATTCTATGCAAATGGGAATCAAAAGAAAGCTGAGGTAGCAGTATGCATAGACAAAATAGACTTTAAAAATAAAGACTATTACAAGAGACAAAGAAGGACACTACATAATGATCAAGGGATAAATCCAAGAAGAAGATGTAACAACCATAAATACCTATGCACACAACATAGGGGCAACTCAATACATAAGCCAAATACTAACAGCTATAAAAGGAAAAATCGACTGTAACACAATAATAGTGGGGGATTTTAACACCTCATTTACACCAGTGGACCGATCATCCAGACAGAAAATAAATAAGGAAACAGAAGCTTTACATGACACAGTAGACCAAATAAACTTAACTGCAATTTATAGGATGTTCCACCAAAAAGTGGCAGAATACACTTTCTTCTCAAGTGCTCACAGATCATTCTCCAGGATAGATCACATCTTGGGTCACAAATCAAGCCCTGGTAAATTTAAGAAAACTGAAATCATATCAATCATCTTTCTGACCAGAATGCTATGAGATTATAAATCAATTACAGGAAAGAAACATAAAAAAATACAAACACATGGAGGCTAAAAAACACACCACTAAAGAACCAAGAGATCACTGAAGAAACCAAAGAGGCAATCAAAAAATACCTAGAAAAAAAATGAGAATGAAAACACGATGACCCAAAACCAATGGGATGTAACAAAAGCAGTTCTTAGAGGGAAGTTCATAGCAATACAATCCTACCTCAAGAAACAAGAAAAATCACAAATAAACAACCTAACATTCCACCTAAAGCAACTACAGAAAGAAGAACAAACAAAACCCAAAGTTAGTAGAAGGAAAGAAATCATAAGTACAGGAGCAGAGATAAATGAAATAGAAATGAAAAAAACAATAGCAAAGATCAATAGAACTAAAAGCTGGTTCTTTGAGATAATAAACAAAATGGATAAACGTTTAGCCAGACTCATCAAGAAAAAAGAGAGAGGACTCAAATCAATATAATAAGGAATGAAAAAGAAGAAGTTACAATTACACTAGAGAAATACAAAGGATCATAGGAGAGTACTACAAGCAAATATATGCCAATAAAATAGACAACCTGGAAGGAATGGACAAATTCTGAGTAAAGTACAACCTTCTGAGACTGAGCCAGGAAGAAATAGAAAATATGAACAGACCAATCACATATAATGAAATTGAAACTGTGATTAAAAATCTTCAAACACACAAAAGTCCAGGACCAGTTGGCCTCACAGGTGAATTCTATCAAATAATTAGGGAAGAGGTAACACCTATCCTTCTCAATCTCTTCCAAAAATTCCAGAGGGAGGAAAACTCCTACACTCATTCTATGAGACCACATTATCCTGACACCAAAACCAGAGAAAGATGTCATAAAACAAGAAAACTACACGCCAATATCACTGATGAACATAGATGCAAAAATCCCCAACAAAATACTAGCAAGCAGAATCCAACAGCACATTAAAAGGATCATACACTATGATCAAGTGGGGTTTATCCCAGGGATGCAAGGATTCTTCAATATATGCAAATCAATCAATGTGATACACTATATTAACAAACCGAAGAATAAAAACACATGATCATCTCAACAGATGCAGAAAAAGCTTTCAACAAAATTCAGCACGGGAACCTACCTCAACATAGTAAAGATGATATATGACAAATCCACAGGAAACATCAATGGTGAAAAAGTGAAAGCATTTCCTCTAAGATCAAGAATAAGACAAGGGTGTGAACTCCCACAACTATTATTCAACATAGTCTTAGAAGTCCTATCCACAGCAATCCGAGAAGAAACTGAAATAAAAGGAATTCAAATTGGAAAGAAGTAAAACGGTCACTGGCAGATGACATGATACTATACATAGGAAACCTTAAAGATGCCACCAGAAAATTACTAGAGCTAATTAATGAATTTAGTAAAGTTGCAGGATACAAAACTAATACACAGAAATCTTTTGCATTCCTATACACTAAGAACAAAAGATCAGAAAGAGAAATTAAGTAAACAATTCCATTTACCACTGCAAAAAAAAGAATAAAATACCTATGAATAAACCTAGCTAAGGAGGCAAAGACCTGTACACAGAACAGTATAAGACACTGATGAAAGAAATCAAAGACCAAACAGATATACCATGTTCTTGGATTAGAAGAATTAATACTGTGAAAATGTCTACACTACCCAAAGCAATCTACAGATTCAATGCAATCCCTATCAAATTACCAATGACGTTCTTTACAGAACTAGAACAGAAAATTTTACAATATGTATGGAAACACAAAAGACCCCAAATAGCCAAAGTAATCTTGAGAAAGAAAAACAGAGCTAGAGGAATCAGGCTCCATGATTTCAGAATATGGTAGTAGAAAAAAATGAGAAATCAAGACAATGTGGTACTGACACAACAACAGAAATATAGACCAATGGAACAGGATAGAAAGCCCAGAGATAAACCCACACACCTATGGTCACCTAATCTATGACAAAGGAGGCAAGAATATATAATAGAGAAAAGAAAGCCTCTTCAATAAGTGGTGCTGGGAAAACTTGACAGCTATGTGTAAAATAATGAAATTAGAATGTTCCCTAATGCCATACACAAAAATAATTCAAAATGGATTAAAGACCTGAAAGTAAGGCTACACACTTTAAAAATCTTAGAAGAAAACATAGGTAGAACACTCTGGCATTAATCACAGCAAGCTCTTTTCTGACCCACTTCCTAGAGTAATGATTTTTTTTTTTTGACCTGCTCTATAGGTGGGACTTTTTTTTTTCATGTGATAATTTATAAATATAGGATTGAGATTTAAATTTATATTACTTATCTAATCTGGGAATATTCATATATGAGGAATTAACTTAAAAGTGTTCCAAGTCCCATAACATCCCTGGGGAGACTTTTAAAACAAACAGAAACTTTACTAAAGATCTGTTTTCAACACAAGCTATTGATAAGTTTAAGAGATAAAGCCGCACTGACGATACTTGTTCAGTCCAAAAGTACAAGAAATAACACAAAGAAACAATTCAATATGAGCAATATTCAGTAGGTACACAAGTGTCCTGATCTTGTTGCATAATAAAAATATTGGAGAGAAGCTATTAAGTAAATATTTTTCACATGACAAAAATCATAAGAAAATAATTTACAAAAAATAGGAAGTGAGCAAGACACTATGACAAACAGAGAGATCATCTTGAAAAAAAATCAAACATATTGAGAAATCAAAAAAATATTTTCCTTAAAATTACACATGCTGATAAGATGATTATTTAATGGGTATTATAAATGAAGATATTATTCAGAAAGAGAAATTCAGATATAAATATATTGAAAATCTAAGACATCAGTCAGATAAACTGGGAAATTAAAAATTAATTTCATGGAAGTTCCATCACTGAAGACAGAAAATAAAAGTGGCTGCTCGAAATATGTCTGAGAATTTTACAGAGTAGATGAAAGACATGAATCCTCTGATTTACGAAACATTGGAAAGAGGGTAAGTAAAAAAAAAAAAAAAATACAAATATGAATTCAAGTAGAAGTTATACAGCAGAATATAAAATAAAGAAAGAAGATCTGAAAAGTGGCCAGAAGAAAAATACACTGTTTACAAAAGCACAGCAATTAGATTGGCAGCATTAAAATAAACCAGAATATGACAGTATGTTCAAAATTCTGGGAGAATACCATTTTAAATATAGGCAGCTAAGCTATCTTTTAGGATAAAAAAAAAATTCTAGACAAGAACAAAGAGTTTTCTACCAGCAGAACCTTGCTGAAAGAAATTTTCAAAAGGATATTCTCCAAGATGTAAAATGAACTCAGAAGGAAAATGTGAGATGGAAGATGAAATGGTTGTGTTGTCATAAAATATATCAATGAAACCAATAAAATAGAGAATCAAGAAACAGACTGCTACACAACATTGTAAATCAAAAATATTTTAATAAAAAAACAGACTGCACTTATATAGTCTAATGCTTTATGACAAAGGTGACATTGCAGAACAATAGAGAAGGTGGTGAGTCAGTTGGATATCCATATGGAAAATTTATATCTCGACATCTACCTCACTCCATACACAAAATTTAAGTTCAGATTAATTCAACATGTAAAAATTAAAATAATAAAGTTTCTGAAAGAAAATGTAGCAGAATATCTCCATGACCTTGGAGTTGACAAAGTCTTATTAAACAGAACATAAAGAGATAAATGATAAACTGGATTCTATTAAAATTAAAAATTGTTGTTCAACAAAAGATACCATTAAGAGAGAAAAAGACAAGCTATACAGTAGAGCAAGTTATGTGTAATACCTACATGTGGAAAATGACACATTCAGAATAAAAAAAAATAACTTCTATAAATCAGTCACAAAAAGTCAGAAAAGCTAATAGGAAAATTGGCAATATAGCCCTTCCAAAGAGGACCAAATGATTAAAAAAGGATAAGAAAAGTGTTTATCTTCACTAATTATGAGTTCGTGCAAAATTAAAACTGCAGTGAATTATCACTATATCCATACTATAATGGTTAAAATGAAAAAGACAGATATACCAAGTGTTGGAAATAATGTGAAGCAACCAGAACTCTTATAGTGTTAATGGGAAAATAAATTAGTACAACCACTTTGGAAAATCGTGTGGTTGTAGCTATAAAGTTTAGTATACGTACACCTTAGGCCCCAGTGATTTTGAATAAGTGTCAGTTCACTTACTGCTAAAATGAAGATAATAATATCTATTTCAGAAGGCTGTTGAAAGTCTGAAATTAAAACGTGATGTTTAAAAAATGTAACAAACTTTAGTTTGCTGTACTATTCATCACAGTGTAATTATAATATTTTGCAATCTCTGGGTGCTTAAAAATTGATTGAATCAAATGTTTTGTAGCTATTTATAGAAAATATTAAATATTTTATTTTAAAAGAAAATATTTTCTTTTAAATATTTTTCATTTATTAAACCATGGAGGAGACAAAGTTTTGCTTCAGTGAAAAACGAGTAAAAGTCAGCATCAGTGCAAGTCTCTGAACTACTCTTTCCATTATCATGTTTAGGTGCCTGGATCTCAAACTCCATCTTTGTAACTTACTAGGAGTATGATTTATGTCCAATTACTTAATCTCTCTGACCCTGTTTATTTTCCTCCTTTATAAAACGGAGATAATATGTCTAGCACATTATAAACATTCAACAACTATTCACTTTTTACTGTTTAGTAGCGTTAGAGATGAGTATCATAAAATTTTTTAACTTTCCAAGTTCATTATAACAAGAAAATAACTGTCAAAGTCAGTGAATAAGAAAAGAATCAAACAAAACCCAGAAATGTCTTGTACTGAGATTGAATTCTTAGAAATCATAAAAAAATATAATATATTCAATTCTAAAATATATTTAATTAGAGTTTATAAACATTCAATATATGTATAGGAAAAGACATTTTCTTGGGTACATTCTTATTTGTTTTTTTCTTGTTTGTTTCTCAGATCTTAAAAGAGATTTGATCTAATTCACACTGATATTTCAGTAGAGTTATATGGGTTTTTTTGTTTGTTTTCTGTGTGTGTGTGTGTGTGTGTGTGTCTGTGTTGGCTATCTTGGCATGATTACATGAATCAAAGATTGTGAGATTTAACCAATTTTTAATCAAGTACGTTACTGCTTAAACTCTTTACTCCAGAGGACATCACTGTCATGTAACATAAGCTTTCAAATATGCAAATGTGATATCTTGGTGGAAAAACATTTTAGGAAGTTATTTTTATGTAGGTGCTCTCAGAGGTTCTGTGAAATTCATTTTGACACTGGGTGTGGAAGTGTTGGAGAGAGAAGGCAGATATATCAGGTCTCACACTCAGTTTAACTAGAATGGTTCTTTTATTTATCTCTTTACATTCTGAGCTTCCTTACATAATAGGAGGTGGGGAGGATATTCACAGGATCATTTTAACAGTTTTTTTAGGCAATTCAGTAGTATGAGAAGGGCATACTTAACTGTTTTGTGTAAGAAAGAAAAAAATACTTTTGTACTGTAGGGAAACCTGTAAAACGTGGGTGAAAAGATAAGGAAGGAGAGAGAAAAGCAGAATAGAAGCTGAGATTGGGTGAAGGTGGGTCATTAAAGGTTCCATGTAGTGGAAGGACCAAATGGTGATACCTACTCTTCCACTGGAAATTATAGTGTTTCTGTGATGCAAGAAAGATCTAGATCTACTCATTTAGTGAGTAGAACTTATTGAGTCATGGATGTTCCTTATAATTTATATTGCTAACAGGGCTGAAAAGATGTTTGACACTGTACTTAAGAGACAGTTCTCTTGGAAAGGGGCACTGAGGTAGAGAACTCCATAAAAATGTTATCACAGACATTTGTATAAATCCAAGAGGAGAGTCTCACTTCCATGAGGTGTAGAATTTTAGGGCTTGGAAGTGTTGAAACAACAGATCTAGAGTGTCCAACTGGAATCTGGGCTACATGGATAATTTTTCATCTGGAGAAAGAATTTTGTGCTTAGTTGGAAAACTTTTCTTATAGTAAATGTTTCTTAAAATTACATCCTGTTTTGGACACAGAAAGAAGCTATACCACTTTCCATATACCACAAAAGTCTTTATTGAAGTTGAATTTACTGCAAGAATCACAAAACTTTGATTTAACCCAACCCTTTTCTGGATGGATTGGAGGCAGTACCGATACTACTGAATTGGAGATCATAGTCACAAAAAAATTGTTGATTTCCAAGAACTAACTAATAAGACCAAGGAGGACACTTGGCAGAGAACCTTTAAACTACTTCACATATCAGCAAACTTTTGCTATAAGGTGTGGTATTCCCAAGTGTGCATTATTTGCTATTGAACAGATGGCTTCACTGTTCTAGGCCACTTCATGGGTCAAAGTGTGAGTCTCTACTAAAAAATTAGTAGGGTGAAGGATTGATGGTCAGTACTCATTTGTTGAATGAATAGTTGCATGAATAAAAGAATGACATTTAAAGCTTTGCAAATATCACATTCTCTATTGCTAAAATCTTTCTAAGCTATTTTTCAGAGATTCTTTCATCACTAAAGGAGAAATATAAATGTAAATTTTATAATGGTAGCACTTTGTTAATTATGAAGGTAAAAACACTATTTAGTAACACCACTTGTGATTGTAGAATATGGTTATGAAACTAAATAATAGTCACATAAGGTCACTTATAGTGGTTATGATTAGAGGGCCTGTGGATCCTATTTGCATGGCATATAAGGAACATTCTAAGTAAAAACTCATCCTAAGAAAGAATCAGAAAAATAAACCTGAGAATAGGCAGAGATTTAAAAAGATTGGCAATTTTGGGCCTGTGTTGATATTAACCTTTACCCTTTCCTACTGCTTTCTTTTTTCCCCCTTCTATTTGTTCCAGGTATTTGAGCCAGTGTACAGAGGAGTGGGAATTAAAAAATATATTTGAAATAGCTACTTCATTAAAATGTCTGTCAGGGAGGAACTTCAAGATGGCAAATACATCAAAAATACATCTACATGTGGAACAATTCCTACAGAACACCTACTGAATGCTGGCAGAAGACCTCAGACTTCCCAAAAGGCATGAAAGTCCCCACGTACCTGGGTAGGGCGAAAGAAAAAAGAATAAACAGAGACAAAAGAACAGGAATGGGACCTGTACCAGTGGGAGGGAGCTGTGAAGGAGGAAAGGTTTCCACACACTAGAAGCCCCTTCGCGGTGGAGACTGCAGGTGGCGGAGGCGGGGAGCTTCAGAGCCAAGGAAGAGAGCACAGCAACAGGGGTGCAGAGGGCAAAGCAGAGAGATTCCTGCAGAGAGGATCAGTGCCGATCAGCATTCACCAGCCCGAGAGGCTTGTCTGCTCACCTGCTGGGGTGGGCGAGACTGGGAGCTGAGGCTCGGGCTTCAGAGGTCGGATCCCAGGGAGAGGACTGGGGTTGGCTGCGTGAACACAGCATGAAGGGGGCTAGTGTGCTACAGCTAACCGGGAAGGAGTCCAGGAAAAAGTCTGGAACTGCCTATGGGTCAAGAGACCGTTCTTGTGGGGTGCGTGAGGAGAGGAGATTCAGACACTGCCTAAACGAGCTCCAGAGACAGGCACGAGCCACCGCTATCAGCGCAGACACCAGAGATGGGCATGAAAAGCTAACACAGCTGCTGCAGCCACCAAGAATCCTGTGTGCAAGCACAGGTCACTATCCACACCTCCCCTCCTGGGAGACAGTGCAGCCCACCACTGCCAGGGTCCCGTGATCCAGGGACAACTTCCCTGAGAGAACACACGGCACACCTCAGGCTGTTGCAAAGTCATGTTGGCCTCTGCTGTTGCAGGTTTGACCCGCAACCGCACCCCTCCCTGCCCCCAGCCTGAGTGAGCCATAGCCCCCTAATCAGCCGCTCCTTTAACTCTCTCCTGTCTGGCCGAAGAACAGAGGCCAGAGGGCGACCTAAATGTGGGGGTGGGGGTGGGGGACAAATCCAAAGCTGAACCACAGGAGCTGTGTGAACAAAGAAGAGAAAGGGAAATTTCTCTGTGCAGCCCCAGGAGCAGTGGATTAAATCTCTACAATCAACTTGACATACTCTGCATCTGTGGAATACCTGAATAGCCAATGAACCATCCCAAAATTGAGGTGGTGGACTTTGGGAGCAACTGAAGACTTGGGGTTTGCTGTATGTGACTTACTAGCTTATAATTTTGATGTTTTTCTTAGTTTAGTTTTTAGCACTTGTTATCATTGGTGGATTTGGCTATTGGTTTTGTTGCTCTCCTCTTTTTTTTTTGTATTACTTTTAATTTTTTTTATTTTAAAAATATTAAAAAAAATTATTTTAATAACTTTATTTTATTTTGTTTGTTTTTTCTTACTCTTTTTTTCTCGCTTTTCTTCTAAGCCGTGTGGCTGACAAGGTCTTAGTGCTCCGACCGGGTGTCATGCCTGAGCCTCTGAGGTGGGAGAACTGAGTTCAGGACACTGGACCACCAGAGACCTCCCAGCCCCAAGTAACATCAATCAGTGAGAGCTCTCCCAGAGATGTCCATCTCAATGCTAAGACCCAGCTTCAATTAACGACAGGCAACATCCAGTGCTAGAAACCCCATGCCAAGCACCTAACAAGACAGAAACACAAACCCATCCATTAGCAGAGAGGCTGTCTAAAATCATAAAAAGGTCACAGACACCCCAAAACACACCACAGAACGTGGTCCTGCCCACCAGAAAGACAAGATTCAGACTCATTCACCAGAACACAGGCACCAGTCTCCTCCACCTGGAAGCCTACGCAATGCACTGAACTAACCTTAGCCACTGGGGGCAGACGCCAAAAACAAGGGAACTACAAACCTGCAGCCTGTGAAAAGGAGACCCAAAACACAGTAAGTTAAGCAAAATGAGAACAGAGAAATACATAGCAGATGAAGGATCAAGATAAAAACCCACCAGAGCAAACAAATGAAGAGGAAATAGGCAGTCTACCCAAAAAACAATTCAGAGTAATGATAATAAAGATCCAAAATCTTGGAAATAGAATGGAGAAAACACAAGAAACCTTTAACAAGGACTTAGAAGAACTAAAGAAAAAAACTAACAATGATGAACAACACAATAAATTAAATTAAAAATTATCTAGAAGGAATCAATAGCAGAATAACTGAGGAAGAAGAATGGATAAGTGACCTGGATGATAAAATAATGGAAATAACTACCACAGAGAAGAATAAAGAAAAAAGAATGAAAAGAATTGAGAACAGTCCCAGGGACCTCTGGGAAAACATTAAATGCACCAATATTAGAATTATAGGGGTCTCAGAAGAAAAAGAGACATAGAAAGGGACTGAGAAAACATTTGAAGAGATTATAGCTGAAAACTTCCCTAATATGGGAAAAGAAATAGACAATGAAGTCCAGAAAGCATAGAGAATCCCATAAGGATAAATCCAAGGAGAAACACACCAAGACACATATTAATCAAACTATCAAAAATTAAATACAAAGAAAAAATATTGAAAGCTGCAAGGGAAATGGAACAAATAACATACAAGGGAATCCCCAGAAGATTAACAGCTGACCTTTCAGCAGAAACTTTCCAAGCCAGAAGGGAGTGGCGGACATATTTAAAGTGATGAAAGGGAAGAACCTACAACTAAGATTACTCTATCCAGCAAGGATCTCATTTAGATTTGAAGGCGAAATTAAAACCTTTACAGACAAGCAAAAAAGTAAAAACTCAGGGAATTCAGCATCACCAAACCAGCTTTACAACAAATGCTAAAGGAACTTCTCTATGCAGGAAACAAAAGAGAAGCAAAGTTCTACACTAACAGACCCAAAGCAATTAAGAAAATGGTAATAGGAATATAGATAGATAGATAGATAGATAGATAGATAGATAGATAGATAGATAATTACCTTAAATCGAAATGGATTAAATGCTCCAACCAAAAGACACAGGCTTGATGAATGGTTACAAAAACAAGGTCCATATATATGTTGTCTACAAGACAGCCACTTCAGACCTAGGAACACCTACAGACTGAAAGTGAGGGGATGGTAAAAGGTAGTCCATACAAATGGAAATCAAAAGAAGCTGGAGTAGCAATTCTCATATCAGACAAAATAGACTTTAAAATACAAATTATTACAAGAGACAAAGAAGGACATTACATAATGATCAAGAGATCAATCCAAGAAAAAGATATAACAATTGTAAATATTTATGCACCCAACTTAGGAGCACCTCAATACATAAAGCAATTGCTAAAAGCCATAAAAGGGGAAATCAACAGTAACACAATAATAGAAGGGGACTTTAACACCCCATTTTCACCAATGGAAAGATAAACCAAAATGAAAATAAATAAGGAAACACAAGCTTTAAATGACACAAGATGGGCTTCATTGATATTTATTGTAAATTCCATCCAAAAATAACAGAATACACTATCTTCTCAAGTGCTCATGGAACATTCTCCAGGATAGATCATAGCAAGATCCTTTTTGACCCACCTCCTAGAGAAATGGAAATAAAAATAAAAATAAACAAATGGGAACTGATGAAACCTAAAAGCTTTTTCACGACAAAGGAAACCATAAACAAGAGGAAAAGACAACCCTCAGAATGGGAGAAAATATTTGCAAATGAAGCAACTGACAAAGGATTAATCTGCAAAATTTACATGCAGCTCATGTAGCTCAATATCAAAGAAACAAACAACCCAATCCAAAAATGGGCAGAAGACCTAAATAGACATTTCTCCAAAGAAGATATACAGACTGCGGGCAAACACATGAAAGAATTCTCAACATCCTTAATCTTTAGAGAAATGCAAATCAAAACTACAATGAGGTATCACCTCATACCAGTCAGAATGGCCATCATCAAAAAATTCTACAAACAATAAATGCTGGAGAGGGTGTGGAGAAAAGGGAACCCTCTTGCACTCTTGGTGGGAATGTAAATTGATACAGACACCATGGAGAACAGTATGGAGGCTCCCTAAATAACTGAAAATAGAATTACCATATGGCCCTGCAGCCCCAGTACTGGACATACACCCTGAGAAAACCATAATCCAAAAAGTTACATACACCTCAACGTTCATTACAGCTCTATTTACAATAGACAGGACATGGAAGCAACCTAAGTGTCCATCAACAGAGGAATGGATAAAGAAGATATGGCACATATATACAATGGAATATTACTCAGCCATAAAAAGAAACAAAATTGAGTTATTTGTGGTGAGGTGGATGGACCTAGAGTCTGTCATACAGAATGAAGTAAGTCAGAAAGAGAAAAACCAATACTGTATGCTAACACATATATATGGAATCTAGAAAAAAATTGTTCTAAAGAACCAAGGGGCAGGACAGAAATAAAGATGCACACATAGAATATGGACTTTAGGACACGGAGAGAGGGAAGGGTAAGCTGGGACGAAGTGAGAGAGTGGCATGGACATGTATACACTACCAAATGTAAAATAGATAGCTAGTGGGAAGCAGCTGCATAACACAGAGAGATCAGCTCAGTGCTTAGTGACCATCTACAGGGCTTGGAGAGGGAGTGTGGGATGCAGATGCAAGATGGAGTGGATATGAGGTTATAAGTATATGTATAATTGATTCACTCTATTGTACAGCAGAAACTAACACAACAATATAGAGCAATTATATTCCAATAAAGATGTTAAAAAAAATGTGTGTTAAGCATCGGTATCATAAGTCAGCAGTATTCCGGGAGCAATGTAAGAGAAATGCGAAAAAAGAGAGAGTGATATTTCTTAGTTTTGCAGAGAACTCTGACCACAGTGAAGCCACCTTTTATATATCTTAGATTCTAGAGTGTTTACTTGCATCAGGCAGGAGTATGGCAATCCTAAAGAGGCATTTTTCTACCAATTCATTTATGCACTCATTTAGCAAAAATTTACTGGGGCCTTAGACAACGTGCTAAGGAGTTAATTGAGTACATGGACCCCTTTATTCAGGGAAGTGTTGGACCAGACAGACAAGTAGTCAATCCTCCTAGGATGTTGTAAAAGGGAAATGCATTGTGCAATAAAGGATTATTTGGAAGGGCAGTCAAGACTATTAGAGAAAATTTCTCATCTCATAGTCATAACCTGAATGTTAAACTTGAGACAAAACTAAATTTTGCAGAATATTTTTGCAAACTCCATGCCACCATCTGCTGAATTTTTCTTTGGGTTTTTCTAAATAGGTCATGAAACTCATAAAGTATTAATTTTGAAATAGAATAAATGGACACATTTCTTAATTTGGTTTGTTAACTTTTTGTCCTTCTTATACCTCTTACTTTTTAATATTGTCTCAGATATTTCTATTGGTTGTTTCTCTTTTCAGCTGGCTCTTTACAGTACACTCGGTCAAGTTTCTTGTATACCAACCAATAACTGTGAATCCTTTCTCTGATCATAATGAAAGCTCCAAAATTTTTGACTTCACACTGGCTCAATCATTGCCTCTGCAGAACACAAACCAATCTCTATATTTTTACATAAACTTCCTTGGCACAAAAATTCACAAATCCAGCTGGATTTTCTTTTTGCTTAAATGATCTTGGTAGCTGAGCTCTTCAACTGATCACCTCACAAGTGGGCAGTTTCTATAATGAAGTAAAAAATTAAATGATGTTAGTTTAAAACTCCGCCATGTGTTCAGATATACATTCCAGATGACTGTGGTTCAGTTAGATATTTTTAGTGATGTTCTGCAAAGTTGGAAAAACATCACTCTCTGGGTTTCTGAGAAACATTTATGATTTTTCTCGTGTGCATTGTGCTAGAAGAAACTTCTAATCAGCAGGAAACAGAGGGCATGAGCAATTTATCCATTAAGTGAGTCATATAAGGTAAACCAAAGAAAGAGAGACTTGCTGATGCTTAAAAGTGATATTTTTAGATTTTGGTCAAATACCATTCTTCATGAACTTAAAAAAAAAATATTGGAGTATAGTTGATTTACACTGTTGTGTTAGTTTCAGGTATACAGCAAAGTGAATCAGTTATACATATACATATATCCACTCTTTTTTAGATTATTTTCCCATGTAAGTCATTACAGAGCATTGCGTAGAGTTCCTTGTGCTATACAGTAGGTCCTTAATAGTTATCTATTTTATATATAGTAGTGTGTATATGTCTTCATGAATGTTTTAACATATGCTAAACTGCAAGTATTTTGGTTCAATTGTTAGTGAAGCAAAAATGTCTCATGGCGTTTTTAAAGAACTCAAAAATAGATATGAAACTTTTTCCAAGACTACATAAAAATCACTTTTGAGTTGAGATGCCAGAGTTTTAAAATCACTTTTGAAAAATGAGAAATATATTTAAATTTGCTAGTTAATATAGAAATAAAATTTAAACACCAAAAGAAAAAGAAACTCAAATGTTAGAAATTGTCTAATTTTTAAGGAACTTTAAAACATAAACCTTTAAAGTATAATTCTATTTATATTGCTAACTTGTTTTCTCCATTAATTTTTTTCCATTTTTTTATTTAAAAAAATTCAAATCTACTTAAGAGTTCTAAGAATAGTACATTCACCAAAGGATAACATTTTATCACATTTACTTTGTCTTTCTCAAATATTCTACTTCGGCATGTACCTTCAAAAAACATGCATATCAGGCTTCCCTGGCGGCGCAGTGGTTGAGAGTCCGCCTGCCAATGCAGGGGACACGGGTTCGTGCCCTGGTCCGGGAAGATCCCACATGCCGTGGAGCGGCTGGGCCCGTGAGCCATGGCTGCTGAGCCTGCGCGTCCAGAGCCTGTGCTCCACAATGGGAGAGGCCACAACAGTGAGAGGCACGCGTACAGCAAAAAAAAAACCAAAAAAAACCCCCCAAACATGCAAATCCTCCTATATAACTATAATAAAATTATCACAATCAGGAAATATAACATTGAAAAAATCTTAGCAGTATCTGAAAATAGTTAAGCTCAAATTTTTCCAAATTGGAAGAAAGCACCTCAATATGGATTAGTCTAATGTTTTTTGCACAAATTGATTGAGGTGAAACATTTTTGCCAGACACACTACAAAGGTAATTTTTGTGTCCTCTGTTCATAATATAGTGTCAATTTTTGCCATTATTGGTGATATATGGCTTGATCATCTCACTAAGGTATTATGTCTCAGATTTATTCATTGTACAAGTTCTTTTTAATAAGTAATCTGTGGGGAAACTTTATGAGGATATGAATATCATATTCTACATAAATCCACTAATATTATTAGCACCCATTGATTATTTCTGTTATTACTGTGATAGGTGAAAAATAGTACATTTTAAGTTCTGTAATTTTTTCAATATTTGTTGGTTGATATTTGTCCATAAAGAAGAGATTTTCCCTTTTCTCTCTTTGCAATTATTATTATTTAACAAAAAATAGATATTGGGTTCCTTTCTTACTGCAATGTGTTATGTTCTTATTCATGTTGATACCCAAACCATCCCACATGTGGCCAGCCTGGCTCCAGGATACTTTTGATATATTCCTATAGCTTTTAAAAGAAATTCCTCACTTTCTGTAACAAGGAGACTTTCTAGTCTTATCTTATAATTCCCTGCCTTAGCCCTGGAATCAGCATTTCTCCCAGGAACCCAAGTTTTTTCCTATCCATTTCTGTGCCATTGTCACCCACTCCTGCAGGTAGTTAGTTTCATTAGCTTCAGGCCTTCACTTCCTGTATTTATTTTTCAAAATTTAGGCAATACCTATTAAATATTCCTTCTCAGTCTTTCGTATCCAAAAAAGAAGGGCATTATAGATATTGTATTATAATTAATTTTTTTGTTTGGTTTTCACTGAAAGAGCCTATCTTGGAAATCACTACATATGAGTTCACGAAAATTTACTTGATATTTTTGTGAAAGCTGTATGGTACTTCATTTTGTGGTGAACAGTTATTTATTCAATCTTTTGTGTATGGGTTATGTCTTTTAATTTTATTTTTGTAAGTGTATCTTAAAGGTAAATTCCTAAAATGGGATCATCTTGTCAAAGGGTAAACATATATGAAGTTTTGTTGGATATTGCCAGATTCTTCCCATAGAGCTAAATCTTTTATTTTTTTTTAATTTTGTTGGAGTATAGTTGATTTACAATGTTGTGTTAGTTTCAGGTATACAGCATAGTGATTCTGTTATACATATACATATATTCATTCTTTTTCAGATTCTTTTCCCATATAGATTATTACAGAATATTGAGTAGAGTTCCCTGTGCTATACAGTAGGTCCTTGTCAGTTATCTATTTTATAAATAGCAGTGTGTGTATGTTAATCACAAACTCCTAATTTATCCCTCCCCACCACATTTCCCCTTTGGTAATCATAAGTTTATTTTCTAAATCTGTTCCTGTTTTGTAAATAAGTTCATTTATATCATTTTTAAAAATTAGATTCCACATATGAGTGATATCATGATATTTGTCTTTCTCTGTGTGACTTACTTCACTTAGTATAGTAATCTCTAGGTCCACACACAAACTAAATCTATTTTCCATTCATAACAGCAATACATGAAAGTACCTGTTTCCCACGTCTTCAAACAGCATGTGTTTTCAAACTTTAGTGTTTTTGTCAATCTAATAAATAATCCATGGTATAGTAGTATGAGGGAGGTTAATATGATTTTATAAAATTATGAGTGAATTTATATAGTATTTACACGACTATCATATTCTGTCAATGGATTTACATTGTAATTCAAGATTAGTTGAGCACAAATTAATAAACAAAGTGTTAGCCAAATCTTCTTATGCAAAACTCTGAGAGATTCTTTCAAATTTAAAAATATAATAATAATCAACTATAATGCCCCTGGAGGTATGCTACAGGGAAACCATAGTATTCTTTCCTCAAATAATAAAATAGTTAAAGCAATGTATTTACTCATTTCCTTTTTTATTCACCCGTGTATATATTTGTCAGAATATAAAAATCATAAAATTTTATCAATCATTCATTTTCTTCCTGTTTGCCTTACTTGTTTGCTTTTATTTATCAGCAACTTTTTATTTTGATATAATTTGAAATAATTTTAAGCTTAGTACTGCAAAACTAGCACAAACCCCCTATTATACTATAGAACCACCATAAAAGTCAGAAATCATAACATTGATAAATATTACTATCTAACCTACAGTCCGTATTTATTTATCTTCAATTTTCCGATTAATGTTCTTTATAGTTACTTCTTCCCTCCAAGCCCCCCAGTACATAATCCACTCCAGGGTAACTCCTTATATTTAGTTGTCATATTTCTTTAGTGAAATTGTTCCTCAAATTTTCATTGTACTTTATAATCCTGGAATTTTTGAAGAGAATTGGCTAGTTACTTTGTAAAATGTTCAACTCGGGTTACCTTTGTTTAACTCTTTAAGATTATTAGAAATTCCTGTATTTAATTATACTGCAATGTACTTAGAAAGTTGAATTACTTTTTCTTAAGAGCTAAGCTGATCTAACTTAGTCATTTATGGAGGACATTTATTGCACAGGTTAGGTGCTCAGGCTTTGTAATCAGATAGATTTAGATTTGCATTCTACCTTTTTAAACAATTAATTGCACTCATCCTCTCCAAGCTTCAATTTTCTAATATGTAAAATAGGGAAAATGATGAATTCTCAAAAGGGTTGTTGGAAGAATTAAATGAGATAACATAGGCAAAGCATTTGGTAAAGTACCTGGCACATAAACAAAGCTTCTTAAAAAGTTGGGCATATTATCATGTCTACCAATGGAAAGTAACACGAAAAAACTGACAGTCTTGTTTAGTGGCATTAAATAAATGATAGCAACAATATTCAGGAGAAGATAAAAGTGAGTCATATTGCTTTTTTCATTTGAAGGCCTTAGAATTATTTATGTTTCCAAGTTCCAAGTGTTAGGTCTTTTTAATGTATCATTTTTCAGTGTATAGGGCTTTATGTTTAAAAAATATCTCAGTTTATGTCTTTGAAATAGCTCCTTTTGAAATGAAAATCATAGGTAAAGGAATATCTTTCTGATAGTGCAGAATTTAAAACAAGGGTTTACTAGTACTTTTGTCATTTGAAACAGTATATTTACTTATATGCTATATATTACTTACATGCTTATTTACTAGTATAATAGTACTTTCTAAAAGTAGATCAAGAAGGCCCATTTAGCTACCAATGTAGATGAATTGACAATAAAAGTAATTATTTTGATTAGGGCTGTGGGAATAGGGGTTCAATCAGAGCAGGAGAAATAAGCATTTTTAGTTTATTGCTTGATTCAGGATAGATGACATGAATTATCTTGACCTAAGCTCTGTCTGTGTTTAGCAACCTTCCATGATCCCTTCTGGTCATTTATTCAATTTCCTGGAGATCCTCTGTCCCAGTGGTCTTAAGTTTGTAACATGTAACAGTTTTGTTACAGTTTTTCCTGTCCTGCCATATTCATATAAAATTCTCCTTTCCTCAGAGTGAAGAACTCATATACTTTTAGAGAAAGTTAATCCGTTAGTAAGGCATTTTGAATTCTTTAAATTTATTTAAGTTTTCCCTAAGTATTTCCATTTAAGAAATAATATATGTGATAATTAAAATAAATATCTAATTGGTTATTTTCCAGGCTTTGAGTTTGGTAGATAGCTTCTGACAAGTTTGGGCCAACTTGTGTTCAGTAGTGTCCTATGGGGGCTATTGTCTCTAGGATCAGGGGTCCCCAACCCTCAGTCTGTGGCCTGGTACTGGTCTGTGGCCTGCTAGGAACCAGGCCGCACAGCAGGAGGTGAGTGGCAGGCAAGAGAGCGAAGCTTCATCTGCCGCTCCCCATTGCTTGTATTACCGCCCGAACAATCCCTGCCCCCGCCCTCAGTCCGTGGAAAAATTGTCTTCCACGAAACAGGTCCTTGGTTCCAAAAAGTTTGGGGACCACTGTCTAAGATGGTACTTTTCTTCATAGCTTCTTACCTTTTTCTAGTTTTGAAGATCTAAGTATTGTCAGCATAGTTAGCCACAGTACTCACAACAAATCCAGAGGCAGGAAGAACAGATGGATGAACCACGCATCACAGGACATGCTGCCTGCCTGGTGAAAGCATGGGTGTGCTGTGTGGGAGTTTAGGCTAAGGGCTCTGACACCAAGAGACTAAGACAGGCTGGGACCTGGGACGCTTTGCTGAAATGTTTGCACCTGGACAAAATGTATCCTCGAGCAACAGAATACAAAGAAACTATAAGGGAATAAAAATAACTGTGTGCATGCACAGTCAGGACAATTATGAACAATAAGATACAAAAACGACAAAACACAAATGCTACTTCCGAGGTACTGGCAGCAAAAGCAGGACACTGCTTGTGATCCCTGCACATAGCACCACCAAGGGGATGGCAGACCACCTAAACCTCCCCTGTGGCCTGACCCACTGATCTGTCCCTACCCCTACCCCATTTAAGGGACCAGTTTGCATCCATGCCCATGGGGACCAAAGGGCATGTTTTACTTATTTTGATCCCTCGGACTGCCTTGCTCCCTCCCAGTAAAGCCTTGCCTGAATCTCTCATCTGGCCTTTTAACAATTTCTATTGATTAAGGAGTCCAAGATCCCTGATGGGTAGCAAGATTATCTGGCTCGAATGTGTCTGTGGCAATCTTGCACTGGGTCATTTCAACAGAACAGAATTTTCATTTTATTCAAAAGTATGGAGGCTTGAATTAAACATATCTGTTTGTTATGACATCCATCAATAAAAATAAAGAGAATAAACAGAAACAAACAAAAAATTAAAAAGAAGAAAAATTAAGCCATCACCTCAAATATGATTAGATAGAGTGATTTGCATGCTTGTTTTTCTTTATAAGCTTCTGGTCACTTAATTTTCTCTGTAATTACATTTTTCCTTTTTTCTTTTTTATACATATTTATTGGAGTATAATTGCTTTACAATGGTGTGTTAGTTTCTGCTTTATAACAAACTGAATCAGTTACACATATACATATATTCCCATATCTCTTCCCTCCTGCATCTCCCTCCCTCCCACACTCCTTATCCCACCCCTCTAGGTGGTCACAGAGCAACGAGCTGATCTCCCTGTGCTATGCGGCTGCTTCCCACTAGCTATCTATTTTACATCTGGTAGTGTATATATGTCCATGTCACTCACTCACTTTGTCACAGCTTACCCTTCCTTCCTTCTCCCCATATCCTCAAGCCCATTCTCTAGTAGGTCTGTGTCATTATTCACATCTTGCCCCTAGGTTCTTCATGATCTTTTTTTTTTTCTCCTTTCTTTTAAATTCCATATATATGTGTTAGCGTACGGTATTTGTTTTACACTTTCTGACTTACTTCACTCTGTATGACAGACTTTAGGTCCATCCACCTCACTACAAATAACTCAATTTCGTTTCTTTTTATGGCTGAGTAATATTCCATTGCATATATGGGCTACATCTTCTTTATCCATTCATCTGTTGATGGATACTTAGGTTGCTTCCATGTCCTGGCTATTGCAAATAGAGCTGCAATGAACATTTTGGTACATGACTCTTTTTGTATTATGGTTTTCTCAGGGTATATGCCCAGTAGTGGGATTGCTGAGTCATATGGTAGTTCTACTTTTACTGTTTTAAGGAAGCTCCATACTGTTATCCATAGTGGCTGTATCAGTGTACATTACCACAAACAGTGCAAGAGGGTTCCCTTTTCTCCACATCATCTCTAGCATTTATTTTTTGTAGATTTTTTGATGATGGCCATTCTGACTGGTGTGAGATGATATCTCATTGTAGTTTTGATTTGCATTTCTCTAATGTTAATGATGTTGAGCATTCTTTCATGTGTTTGTTGGCAATCTGTGTATCTTCTTCAGACAAATGTCGATTTAGGTCTTCTATCCATTTTTCAATTGGGTTGTTTGTTTTTTTGATATTGAACTGCATGAGCTGTAAATTTTGGAGATAAATCCTTTGTCAGTTGCTTCATTTGCAAATATTTTCTCCCATTCTGGAGTTTGTCTTTTTGTCTTGTTTCTGGTTTCCTTTGCTGTGCAAAAGCTTTTAAGTTTCATTAGGTCCCATTTGTTTATTTTTGTTTTTATTTCCATTTCTCTAGGAGGTGGGTAAAAAGGATCTTGCTGTGATTTATGTCATAGAGTGTTCTGGCTATGTTTTCCTCTAAGTGTTTGATAGTGTCTGGCCTTGCAGTTAGGTCTTTAATCCATTTTGAGTTTATTTTTCTGTATGGTGTTAGGGAGTGTTCTAATTTCAAACTTTTACATGTACCTTTCCAATTTTCCCAGCACCACTTATTGAAGAGGCTGTCATTTGTCCACTGTATATTCTTGCCTCCTTTATCAAAGATAAGGTGACCTTATGTGCATGGGTTTATATCTGGACTTTCTATCCTGTTCCATTGATCTATATTTCTGTTTTTGTGCCAATACCATACTGTCTTGATTACCGTAGCTTTGTAGTATAGTCTGAAGTCAGGGAGCCTGATTCCTCCAGCTCCGTTTTTCTTTCTCAACATTGCTTTGGCTATTCGGGGTCTTTTGTGTTTCCATACAAATTCTGAAATTTTTTGCTCTAGTTCTTTGAAAAATTCCAGTGGTAGTTTGATAGGGATTGCATTGAATCTGTAGATTGCTTTGGGTAGTAGAGTCATTTTCACAATGTTGATCCTTCCAATCTAAGAACATGGTATATCTCTCCATCTATTTGTATCATCCTTAATTTCTTTCATCAATGTCTTATAGATTTCTGAGTGCAGGTCTTTTGTCTCCTTAGGTAGGTTTATTCCTAGATATTTTATTCTTTTTGTTGCAGTCATAAATGGGAGTGTTATCTTAATTTCACTTTCAGATTTTTCATCATTAGTGTGTAGAAATGCTAGAGATTTCTGTGTATTAATTTTGTATCCTGCTACTTTACCAAATTCACTGATTAGCTGTAGTAGTTTTCTGGTAACACCTTTAGGATTCTCTATGTAGATTATCATGTCATCTGCAAACAGTGACAGCTTTACTTCTTCTTTTATGATTTGGATTCATTTTATCTCTTTTTCTTCTCTGACTGCTGTGGCTAAAACTTCCTAAACTATGTTGAATAATTGTGGTGAGAGTGGGCAACCTTGTCTTGTTCCTGATCTTAGTGGAAATGGTTTCAGTTTTTCACCATTGAGGATGGTGTTGGCTGTGGGATTTTCATATATGGCCTTTATAAGGTTGAGGAAAGTTCCCTCTATGCCTACTTTCTGGAGGGTTTTTTATCATAAATCGGTGTTGAATTTCTTTGAAAGTTTCTCTGCATCTATTTAGATGATCATATGGTTTTTCTAGTTCAATTTGTTAATATGGTGTATCACATTGATTTGTGTATATTGAAGAATCCTTCCATTCCTGGGATAAACCCTACTTGATCATGGTGTATGATCCTTTAAATGTGCTGTTGGATTCTGTTTCCTAGTACTTTGTTGAGGATTTTTGCATCTATATTCATCAGTGATATTGTCCTGTAGTTTTCTTTCTTTGTGACATCTTTGTCTGGTTTTGGTGTCAGGGTGATGGTGGCCTCATAGAATGAGCTTGGGAGTGTTCCTCCCTCTGCTATATCTTGGAAGAGTTTGAGAAGGATAGGTGTTAGCTCTTCTCTAAATGTTTGATAGAACTCCCCTATGAAGCCATCTGGTCCTGGGCTTTATTTTGTTGGAAGTTTTTAAAACACAGTTTCAATTTCAGTGCTTGTGATTGATCTGTTCATATTTTCTATTTCTTCCTGGTTCAGTCTTGGAAGGTTGTGCTTTTCTAAGAATTTGTCCATTTCTTCCAGGTTGTCCATTTTAGTGTCATAGAGTTGCTTGTAGTAATCTCTCATGATCCTTTGTATTTCTGCAGTGTCAGTTGTTACTTCTCCTTTTTCATTTCTAATTCTATTGATTTGAGTCTTCTCCCTTTTTTGCCTGATGAGTCTGGATAATGGTTTATCAATTTTTTTTATCTTGTCAAAGAACCAGTTTTTAGTTTTATTAATCTTTGCTATCGTTTCCTTCATTTCTTTTTCATTTATTTCTGATCTGATCTTTATTATTTCTTTCCTTCTGCTAACTTGGGAGGTTTTTTTGTTCTTCTTTCTCTAATTGCTTTAGGTGTAAGGTTAGGTTGTTTATTTGAGATGTTTCTTGTTTCTTAAGGTAGGATTGTATTGCTATAAACTTCCCCCTTAGAACTGCTTTTGCTGCATCCCACAGGTTTTGGGTTGTCGTGTTTTCATTGTCATTTGTTTCTAGGTATTTTTTGATTGCCTCTTTGATTTCTTCAGTGATCTCTTGGTTATTCATTAGTGTATTGTTGAGCCTCCATGTGTTTGTATTTTTTACAGATTTTTTCCTCTAATTGATATCTAGTCTCATAGCATTGTGGTCAGAAAAGATACTTGGTACAATTTCCACTTTCTTAAATTTATGAAGGCTTGATTTGTGACCTAAGATATGATCAATCCTGGAAAATGTTCCATGAGCACTTGAGAATAATGTGTATTCTGTTGTTTTGGGATGGAATGTCCTATAAATATCAGTTAAGTCCATCTTGTTTAATGTATCATTTAAAGCTTGTGTTTCCTTATTTATTTTCATTTTAGATGATCTGTCCATTGGTGAAAGTGGGGTGTTAAAGTTCCCTACTATGATTGTGTTACTGTTGATTTTCCCTTTTATGGCTGTTAGTATTTGCCTTATGTATTGAGGTGCTCCTATGTTGGGTGTATAAATATTTACAATTGTTATATGTTTTTCTTGGATCGATCCCTTGATCATTATGCAATGTCCTTCTTTGTCTCTTTCAATATTCTTTATTTTAAAGTCTATTTTGTCTGATATGAGAATTCCTACTCCAGCTTTCTTTTGATTTCCATTTGCATGGAATATCTTTTTCTATTCCCTCACTTTCAGTCTGTATGTTTCCCTAGGTCTGAAGTGGGTCTCTTGTAGACAGCATATATACCAGTCTTGTTTTTGTATCCATTTAACCTTTCATATCTTTTGGCTGGAACATTTAATCCATTTACATTTAAGGTAATTAATGATATGTATGTTCCTATTACCATTTTCTTAATTGTTTTGGGTTTGTTATTGTAGGTCTTTTCTTTCTCTTGTGCTTCCTGTCTAGAGAAGTTCCTTTAGCATTTGTTTTAGAGCTCGTTTGGTGGTGCTGAATTCTTTTAGCTTTTGCTTGTCTGTAAATGTTTTAACTTCTTCATCAAATATGAATGAGATCCTGGCTGGGTAGAGTAATCTTAGGTGTAGGTTTTTCTCCTTCACCACTTTAAATATGTCCTGCCACTCCCTTCTGGCTTTCAGAGTTTCTGCTGAACACTAAGCTGTTAACCTTCTGGGGATTCCCTTGTATGTTATTTGTTCCGTTTCCCTTGCTGCTTTTAATATTCTTTCTTTGTATTTAATTTTTGATAGTTTGATTAATATGTGTCTTGGTGTGTTTCTCCTGGAATATATCCTGTATTGGACTCTCTGTGCATCCTGGACTTGATTAACTATTTCCTTTCCCGTATTGGGGAAGTTTTCAACTATAATCTCTTCAAATATTTTCTCAGTCCCTCTTTTTATGTCATCTTCTTCTGGGACCCCTATAATCTGAATGTTGGTGCATTTGAGGTTGTCCCAGAGGTCTCTGAGACTGTCCTCAATTCTTTTCATTCTTTTTTCTTTATTCTGCTCTGCAGTAGTTATTTCCACTATTTTATCTTCCAGGTCACTTATCTGTTCTTCTGTCTCAGTTATTCTGCTATTGATCCCTTCTAGAGAATTTTAAATTTCATTTATTGTGTTGTTCATCACTGTTTGTTTGCTCTTTAATTATTCTGGGTCCCTGTTAAACGTTTCTTATATTTTCTCTATTTTATTTCGAAGATTTTGGATCATCTTTACTATCATTATTCTGAGTTCTTTTTCAGGTAGACTGCCTATTTCCTCTTCATTTGTTAGGTTTCGTGGGTTTTTGCCTTGCTTCTTCATCTGCTGTGTGTTTTTCTGTCTTCTCATTTTGCTTAACTTACTGTGTTTGGGGTCTCCTTTTTGCAGGCTGCACGTTCTTAGTTCCCGTTGTTTTTTTGTGTCTGTCCCCAGTGGCTAAGGTTGGTTCACTGGGTTGTGTAGGCTTCCTGATGAAGGGGACTAGTGCCTGTGCTCTGGTGGATGAGGCTGGATCTTGTCTTTCTGGTGGGCAGGTCCACGTCTGGTGGTGTGTTTTCTGGTGTCTGTGCCCTCATTATGATTTTAGGCATCCTCTCTGCTAATGGATGGTGTTGTTTTCCTGTTTTGGTAGTTGTTTGGCATAGGGTGTCCAGCACTGTAGTTTGCTGGTCGTTGAGTGAAGCTGGGTCTTCATGTTGAGATTGAGATCTCTGGGAGATTTTTGCTGTTTGATATTCTGTGGAGCTGGGAGGTCTCTTGTGGACCAGCGTCCTGAAATTGGCTCTCTCTCTCAGAGCCACAGCTCTGACGCCTGGCTGAGACCAAGAGCCTTTCATCCACACGGCTCAGAATAAAAGGGAGAAATGAAAGAAGATAAAATAAAATAAAGTTATTTAAATAAAAAATAATTATTAAGAGAAAAATTTTAAAAAGTAAAAAAAAAAAAAGGACAGACAGAACCCTAGGACAAATGGTAAAAGCAAGGCTATATAGACAAAATCACACACAGAAGCACACACATACACACTGACACAAAGGGAAAAACGGAAAAACGTATACATATCTTTGCTCCCAAAGTCCACCTCCTCAATTTGGGATGATTTGTTGTCTATTCAGGTATTCCACAGATTCAGGGTAAATCAAGTTGATTGTGGAGACTTAATCCATTGCTTCTGAGGCTGTTGTGAGATATTTCCCTTTCTGTTCTCTGCTCGCACAGCTCCTGGGGTTCAGCTTTGGATTTGGACCTGCCTCTGCATGTAGGTCGCCTGAGGGCGTCTATTCTTCACTCAGACAGGACGGGGTTAAAGGAGCAGCTGATTAGGGGGCTCTGGCTCACTGTGGCCGAGGGGAGGGAGGGGTACGGAGGTGGGGCAAGCCTGCAGCAGCAGAGGCCAGCGTGACGTTGCACCAGCCTGAGGTGCGCCGTGCGTTCTCCCAGGGAAGTGGACCCTGGCAGGGGCGGGCTGCACAGGATCTCAGGAGGGGAGGTGTGGAGAGTGACCTGTGCTTGCACACAGGCTTCTTGGTGGCGGCAACAGCAGCCTTAGCATCTCATGCCCGTTCCTGGTGTCCGCAGTGATATCCGTGGCTGGCGCCCGTCTCTGGAGCTCCTTTAAGTAGCGCTCTTAATCCCCTCTCCTCGCGCACCAGGGAACAAAGAGGGAAGAAAAAGTCTCTTGCCTCTTCAGCAGCTCCAGACTTTTTCCTGGACCCCCTCCTGGCTAACCGTGGCGGACTAACCCCCTTCAGGCTGTGTTCATGCAGCCAACCCCAGTCCTCTCCGTGCGCTCCGACCGAAGCCCAAGCCTCAGCTCCCAGCCCCGCCTGCCCCGGCGGGTGAGCCGACAAGTCTCTCGGGCTGGTGAGTGCCAGTCAGCACTGATCCTCTGTGTGGGAATCTCTCCGTTTTGCCCTCTGCACCCCTACTGCTGCACTCTCCTCCACGGCTCTGAAGCTTCCCCTTCGCCACCAGCAGTCTCCACCCGCGAAGGGGCTTCCCAGTGTGTGGAAACATTTCCACCTTCACAGCTCCCTCCCAGAGGTGCAGGTCCTGTCCCTATTCTTTTGTCTCTGTTTTTTCTTTTTTCTTTTGCCCTACCCAGGTACGTGGGGAGTTTCTTGCCTTTTGGGAGGTCTGAGGTCTTCTGCCAGTGTTCAGTAGGTGTTCTGTAGGAATTGTTCCACATGTAGATGTATTTCTGATGTATTTGTGGAGAGAGACGTGATCTCTGCGTCTTACTCTTCCGCCATCTTGAAGCTCCTCCTACATTTTTGCTTTTTATACTTAGTGTTATTAATTGTTCATATCTACTTGCAATAGCTGTAGAGTCACTTTTGCAAAAATAATCATGTAAATGGCTTACAATTTTGATCCCGTTTCCTTATAGAATTCATAATTTTTTTTTATTTTTCCTCTAAGAATCTATTACATTTTTCAAATACCAGTGTACATTATTTCTTATGTATTAGGATCTGTCTTGTCTTTGAAATTGAGATTTGATGTTCAGATACATTGATGTTCAGATACAGTGATAAGTGGCCAGGGCATTTGAAAGAACTCGGAGATTATTGCAGAAGTGTCCTTCTAGTGGTGAGGCATTCATATATCAGAGACATTCTTTCATTTAAAACTTAGAAACCTTGTATTGCTATTTAAATAATTTTTCCACATAATAATTCCTTAAAAAATGGTAATTGCTCTAAGTTTTACTACTGATTTTAGTCATTTGTGTGATTGTAGCTATGATTGATGCATTTTAATGTTGCAATTGCCAGGCAATTTTCTATGATTATATCCATGACTTGTGTTCTTTATGGTACAATTGTTGTGTGGTAATAGTCTGATTATATTGCTATTAAGATTTTTACATAACTTTCTCTCAGGACACATTTGAAGAATAGAGGTTTTATTTCTAAAATCATAAGCTCCTGTTTAGAGCATTCAGTTCACCCAGCTTGGTGAATTGTCTTTTTATCAAGTCAACAGGTTGAATGATTTTCAGAAGAAACCCACCATGTTCATTTTCCATATTATAATATGGAAAATGTTATTTAGAAATTTATATTATTAAAATTAACTTCTTAAAATGAACTCAGAAAAAGGTCTAATGACAAAGACTGCAAAGGAGTGACCAGAATATTTGGGAAAAATCTTTCAATGAGAAGCATTAGGAAGGACCAGGGAAGAAAGAGGAATTAATCAAATGGCAAAGAGAAAGGTCAGTTAAAGTAACTCCTTATAAGTATCTCCTTCATCTGGCACAGCAACATTGACCTTACTGAGAACAGATTCAGTGGAGTTGTGGGAACAGAAAACATGTGGAGACATAAGTAGGAATCAAGGGAGATAAGGAAAGTCACACAATATGGAAACTTCTTTTTCCCCTTGGGGACTAATTGTGCAGAAAAGGAGAAAGAAAATATAATACGTAGAGAAAAATAAAAACAATTTTTTTGTTTGTTTTGTTTTGTTAACACGGCAGAGATTATTATACCCTGAAGGTAAGAAAACAAAGGAAAGGAATAAAAATACTGAGGAAAAATGTTTCTGAAAAGATTCAGAGTTTTATCAAAGTTCAAAGTAATTTTTGAGCAGGTAACTTGGTACTTCTCTCACTGAGACATAAAAGAAGGAGGTAAGGTAGTAAATGAATATAAATTCACTTGTCGTGGAGGTAGGAAGTCGAAGGAATTTCTGCTACTTGGTTTCTATATTTGCTATAATTTAAGAAGATATATTTTCTCTACAAAGGAAGGGCATGAGGGTGTGCATGGGCATGGGGATGGAGTGGAGAAATAGAAGATGTTAAAGAGTTGGAGATCCTACTAGGTAGAAAGGCTAATGGAGTTTACAGGTTAGAACAATAGGATTGTTGACTGAACTTGAGCAGAGGAAATTTGTTTTGGCACAGAGGTATGATTTTTCCCAGCAGTGCTTAATGGTTTGCATATAAAAGCAGGGAAAGCAAATGTTTGGAGTGATTTTCTAATGGTGATTTACAGACGCAGTATAGTGGAAGGACAAGAAAACAAAGTGGTTGTAGGTTGTGGGTGGAGAGTTCTTGAAAGTGAGGGACCACAATGTCTGGTTCAAACAGGGGTAAAAATGCAGTCACTAGGAGACTGATGACACAAAGTAGATGAGATGCCAAAGTTCCAGGGTCTTGATGAAATTCAACAATTTGTATAGTGAGAATATAAAAGGAAAAGTGCTTACAGGGTAAATATTTTTAAATTAAAAAAATAAGATTTTCAACGCAAAGGTTTTGAAAATAGTGTTATTTGGCAGGATAACAAGAGAATTGATTTTAAGATCAACAGCATTGTTTATAATTATTTTAACTAACTTATTTACTCTTTGAAATTTAAAATATGTCTAAGATATAACTCAATTCATTTTGGTTAGTCGTTCTCAAGAGTGTTTCTCTTTTTTACAAAATTTCTATTGAAATATAGTTGACTTACAATGTTGTGTTAGTTTCAGGTGTACAGCAAAGTGATTCATATATATATATATATATTCTTTTTTTTTTACATTCTCTTCCATTATAGGTTATTACAAGATATTGAGTATAGTTCCCTGTGCTATACAGTAGGTCCTTATTGGTTATCTATTTTATACATAGTATCATGTATATTTTAATCCCAAGCTCCTAATTTATCCCTCCCCCCAACATTGTCTCTCTTTTGAGGGAGATATTCCTTTGACTAACACACCTCCGGCGATGATATACAGCCTTCACTGAAAATTACTAATTGCCTTCATCAAGAGAGGTTAGAAATGTGTCGTCTAGGACGGTAGCTACTAACCACAAGAAGCTATTGAGCACTTCAATGTGGGTAATGCAATGGAGGAAATGAATTTAAATTTTTATTTAATTTCAATTTTAATTTAAAAAGTGAAACCCTCTAAAGCTTTTTTCCTTTAATACATCTTTATTGCTTTAGTAGGACAACATTTCACTTTAACCACTGTATCCACATTGTCATTGTGCTGAAGTGAGTGTGACGGGTATATCATTGCTAGTATCTCATGAATAATTTTTATATTGATTAAATGTGTAAATGATAATATTTTGGATATATTGGGTTAAATGAAAATTTATTATGAAAACTAATTTCACCTGTTTCTTTTCTACTCTTTAAAATTTGGCTACTAAAAGGTTGAAAATTACATATGTGGTTTGTGTTATATGTCTATTGATCATAGCTGTGTTCTGGAAACTAAAAACAATAAAAATTTCTTGTTAAAATTAAAAATATGTGAAGAGAGAATATGATCATATACTTTTCTTTATGTATAGGAAAGCTAACATCTTGAAAAATAAAATCGACAAGATGGCAGAAGTAGATCAGAAGAAGAAGAGGACCTTGGGTCAGTTCACCTCCTGTGGTGTGGACCTCGACCCTCAGCTGGACATGTCTTGGGAGCAGCTGATGCAGCTGAAGCACCCAGAAAGGCCAAGAAAAAGGTGGTGCCCATGGAGAAACTCTAGGTGGTAGAGACACACCTGTGGGATAGGGTCATCCTGTCCAAGAGGGTGGGCAACACTGTGAGTGTCTACAATGGCAAGACCTCAACCAAATGGAAATCAAGCCTGCGATGACTGGCCACTTCCTGGGTGAGTTTTCCATCACCTACAGGCTGGGACCACAGCCAGTCAGCACCAGGACCACACTCCTTCTGCTTCATCCCCCTCAAGTAGACTGTCCTCATCCATAAAGGCACAGATTATCATCCTCTCTTCTCTCTCTCTCTTTAGGTTTTACAAATATTTTGTTTATTTTAATGAAGGTGGTACTGACAATATCTATTTAAAACTCATATTCCAGGCCAAAAAATACAATAACATCAACAAGAGCAGTGTTCAGGTGTATACACACTTCAGCATGAATAACTCTATTACTGTAATGAAAATTAGAACTTTTCTTGAATGTTCTGACCAGATTTTTCTTTAATCTTAAAATTATTTCTCTTCAGTAAGACCATCCTTGGAGTCAGTCGTTACTCTCACTGTATCTGTCATCTCCGCTCCAACCTGATGTTCTTTTTCTTTCGATTTGGATGCTCAGAATTTAGAATTTGAGAATATTTTACCGTCTCAAGGATTTTCCTTGTTAAATTTTATTAATGCATTTAGGAGACAAATCTAATTGTTTAAAATTATTATATATTAGTAGGAAAATGAAAATTAAAGCAATAATGAGAGACCAATTTTCCAAAGAGCAGGGAAAACCACTGATTTGGGCCCTGACATTTGCAGGCTGCTTTCCTTTTACCCTGTTTGCCCTGCAGGACACTTGCTTATTCTTCGTGGGGTGGAGAGACAAAGTAGGCAGAAAGGCAGGGAAGTCAGGAGAACTTTAAACAATTTTTCAAATCTAGAGAGACAAAAATTAGAGTTTGCTGCTATCAAAACACCTGGATTTGAGGAATATCAAGATCACAGACAGAAGGGAGGTACAGAGAAGTGAAGCAAATATTCCAGTGTTTCTCTTGAGACGTTTACTGTTTCTAAGCTTCTCAGGAGAAGTGGCTAAAGTTCAGATACCTCAGTATCCTTGAACTCCCATCTTTTTTTTAAACAATTGAAGTATAGTTGATTTATAATGTTGTATTAGTTTCAGGTATATATATACACATGTATGTATATACATTTTCAGATTCTTTTCCAGATTCTTTTCCATTGTAGGTTATAAATTCCCATCTTTGTATCCACATTCCAGCAATACCACTTCACTTTGTTTATGTCCCCCTCTCCACTCTAAGTTTGGTAAGTGCCTGCCTATAAAAAGAGGGAGATTTCTGTGTTTTCTTCCATTGTTTTTTTCTCAAGAATCACAGCCATGCATTGTATGTTTTCCCAATATCTGAAAAGAGTTGTTTCATGCTTTTCCAGTGTTCTTGCTTTTTATGGTGAGAAGGCAAATCCAGCACCAAAGCAAGTTCTGTCATGGTTAGAAGTAGAAATCATTTTTTATCTAAAAGTTCATAATTAAATAATTTCTTATGTGATAGTAATAAAGCATCTTTGAAAAGATTCTGTTGATTTCTTTAGATTATCTATTTAGAAATTATCATAATATTGCATTACTTTGGTCATTGAAATTTCAGCTCCCAATTTGATTTATGGTAAATCATCATAATATCGATAGGTGAATTAAGATTAAGTATCAAGGGCAGCTTATTAATGAGTATCAGTAAATATCGTGAATAGAAACATTTCAAAAAGATTTTTTAAAATATCTGGATCAGTTGCCATCTTTATTTTGCCTATTGTAATTGAAACATTTATTTATTATTTGATTTAATTTATATATATATATATACATTTGTATGTGAACCTAATTCAGAACACAAAGCACATGGGATGCCTGGTATTTTTTGTACCTCTCTTCCAACACCTTGCAGCAAGGTACCCAGAGCAGAGGAATAAAGTGTGTGAGAGGTGGAATCCAGGATTTAGAATTACTGAAAATGTAAGCATATGTTGCAGATGAATAAAAGGAGACTCAGAGAGACATGAATGATTGTCCCAAGGTATAACATAAGACAAATACATTTTTCTGGAACCAAACTCAAAAACTCATCTGAAAATGACCCAGGCATCAGTAAGTATCCCTGTCTGTATCCAAAGCCCAAACTGTTTTCATCTCCATCCAGAATGTAAACATGGTGGGCTACCTGAACAATTATACCAGTTCTTCATCCTCAATGCCAACATTCTGTTAATTCCTAGCACTGATAAATTTGATGATGGGAACTATTAATTTAGTCAAAAGAAGGTTACAACTTTGTAAGAATGAAGAAAAATGATGATGACTGAGTTTAAAGGGCACTTGTGTCTTATTAATTATTAATTTTTAATCTATTCTCCAATGAAGCAAATTTCAGAAAGCATTATGTATGCTAGAGGAAGTGATTTATTTCCTAAAATCTTCTCAAGAATTCACTAAAATGGGATAAAATATTCTGAAATTCAGTGAAAATTGTTGTGATATGTACCACTACCGTGTTATTTTTGCAAAGACAATGATGTATAATTTAGATTTCTTTGATTTACTGCAAGAATTGTAAGGTAACAAAGATGCTTAAATTAACAGCTCTGCACTTTTGGTGGTTAAAACTAAAAGAAGCATTAAAAATATAACTGGCCTTCTAATCTAAGATTCATAAAAATGGCATCAGCAAAAAAGTGCAATGTATAATTATATTTTTCCCTGGGTGTTTACATTCTTTTTTCTCATTGTCTTGCTTTTGAAAACAAATCTGGGCATCATATTAACATATTTAACTGTTATGCTAGCATTTTTAAAACATCTGACATAACAAAAATAATTGTTTTAACATCTGTTTCTTTTCAATCGAAATCCCGAGTTTCCTAGATCATCTATAAAATATCACAGGTTTGAAGGTTATTCAAATTTACTTCTCTTCACTTTGAATTTATATGCTTTTTAAAATACATTACTGTTTAATAAATGCACTTTTAAAATCACATCTAAATTTGAACATTAAAAGAAATTTGCCCTTCTTTAGATCATACCTATCCATTAGACACATTTCAAGTCCCCCCTCCCTTCTTCGGGTGTTCTCTGTTTTTCTTCCTATCCTACACAGATCTTCCCTTGCTCTAAATTCCTATATCGTGTTTCCTCTATGCCACTTCGCATAGTCTCATGTACTCTTCATTTTTGTATGGGGGTAAGCCAACTACACTTTAAGATCCTTGAGGATGAATACCTTATTCTTCTATCTCCCTCTAGCACAGTATCAGAAATAGAGTGAGTGTTCCAAAAATACTTGATTATTCTCAGTTGGTTTTGAGTAACAAAAGTATCTCCTAGTACCTGAGTTATTGGTAAGAACTATGTGGTCTTCAAAGTATATATTGAGGAATCAAATACAATAATCAGGGTCAGTTAGCTGTGTCTCACAGCTAAACCCTTTTGAATAATTTTTAAAATAACTTACTTAGAAAACTCATAAGTTGATGTGTTCTGGGATGGTTGGTCCTCAGTGTTACCATAATTGAGGCATCGTGGTCTCCTGGAGGTCCCTCATGGACTCCTTGATTTCTACTCCTACCTGTAACACTATTGCCAAATACATATCTCAAACTTTCTGAGATATTTTTCAGTGTGGGGACTGAGAGGTAGTTTTATTATAGCACATTATGTTATCAAATATGATGAACCAAAAATGTCAATGCTTGGGGAATATTCATATAGACAAAAATGCCCAAAAGAATCAAAAAAACATAGGAATTTAGAGCAAAAATATGACAAGAGGCATAGCACCCTCTTTGTTCTCAGATATTTTAAAAAATTGAATTAAAAATAAGGTCTAGATACAGAAATATGTGGGAATCTACAAATTACCAATAGTGTTCCTTAATCACTACCATTTTCAGCTTTGTCTTTCATAAATATTCTAAGAAAAGCATTTGGAGAAAACATCTTTGAATAACCAACTGTTTTTTGTTATATTCAGCTGGATATATTTGGTTTAATTTTGAAGATACAATTTTGATAAATATATTATGTAAACAAAGAACAAAGCAAGATTCATTTCTAAATTCTACACCCAAATATTCTCTGTGCAGGTTTTGTTTAGTTAATAGTTTCTTTTGAAAAGGAGAAGAAAAGACATTGACTAGTTAAACTGATAATGGAGTTTAAAGATTCCTTTATTCTAAGATAGCTGTTCTTTTCACAGGATTACATTCTCCAGCTCAATAACAAGTAGAGAACCCTTTCTGTGCTTTTGCCAAGGAGTATTTTCAACTGGCAGAGTTTGCTCTATTTCTTCTTTGTAAAAATCTTGAAAATACTTTCAAATTACATCATTTTCCCTTGTAGAGAGCACAGTTCCTGCACTTGATGAATAACCGATTGACTTGAGAAATGCTCTGTTTTCCAGAGAATCTGAACTCATAGGACAATCAGAAAATTTCATTTAAATGAAATTCCACAGCAATATAACCTTCTTCATTCTGTGCAAACAGGTATGGAGTCTGGTTTCCATGGTTACTTACTAGTCCTCTGCTCTCTGTGGTTCTGTGCAGAGCTGGATGAGAGATAAGCCTAGAGTGTCATTATAATGAGGCATAAACTGAGAATAATTCTTTAGTTCATGGCCATGTAGCAGTTTAGAACACACAATTTTAAGTTTACAATTATTATAAAAGTACCATAGGAGCTCCCTCCCCCCATCTTTACTGCTTATTCAGTAATGTTAAAGGAACCAGAATGAAAAGAAAAGAAAGACTTGAAAGTATAACCAATATATTGATTATCTATCTATCTATCCACTGTGTATGACTAAAAGAATGTACTCCTTTAAAAAGTTGGATTTTTCAAAAAGTGTAGAATAATTTAAGTATAATATTATAGTTTGTGTGTGTGCATATTTGTGTATATTAAAAGAAAATCCAAGTTTACAAATGTGTAATTTTACCTAAGGTAAACTCAACAAATAGAAAAATTGAAACTCTTAGGAGAAAAGTTGTTCCCAGGATTCTATATTCAAGGATAGCTCTGATCCATTTTATTCATTCATGGAAATTATTTAATTTTTCTTGTGAAGCAATAATATAATATGGATTTGGAATAGTGTTTCAAAAAATCAAGCTATACCTTGAAAATTATGTTTTGGTTGTGTATATGTTATCTGTGTAAAGTTAAAAAAGGTTTGATATATCTTTAGTTTAATTTGGCATCTGAATAGCAACCATGATGTAATTGTTACCTCCAGATCACTTCCAAAAATGTCAAGATTGTTACACAGAAATATGACTGAGGGAACTAAAGATAGAACTCTTTGATAATAAACCTTTGATAGATAACCTAAGTAGGATACACTTCAAGAAACTGAGAAGTAGCCCATATCATTATGACCTGCTGGATAATAGAAATATATTCTGTTCTTTTACCATTATTTTCTCAGTGTTCTTGGATACACAGGATCTGTACCAATAAAAAATTGAGTGCTCTCCTTTTGCTTCAAAGGTATGGCTTTTTGAAAAGGGAAGAATGTAATCCTTTCCCTCTTACAACTTCTAGAGCCCCAAATCCCTACAGATGAAAGATAAGGGCAAAACTAGAGATGCCTGGAAAACTGCATTTCTATATCTCATATTTATTCAAGGAATCCATTAATTTAGAGTTTTAAGATGTTATGCAAGGAAATAGATTATTCCACATATATTCAATGGAATAACATTAGAGCAGGTGCCCTAATCTGAGGTCCAAATTCAGGAGATTCAGGAAATTAGCTGGGGAAAAAGAAAACTTTATTTTCATTAATATGAAAGTGAAATGTAACATTCTTAACAAGTATGAATATAAACAATAAACCAGTTTGTTAGCATAACTTATGACTTTCTCCCCAAAAGAAGTCATTAATATTATGATATCTTATTTCAATGGCTTCAGGTATCTCAAAATATCTTTTATGCTCATGGAAACTTTAGATTTATGGCAGTTATGGGACCTTTCAATAGGTATTGGTGTTAATGACTAATACCAATAACAAAAAAGCACATATGTTGGTATGTATTTTATTTTTTATAGAATACTATCTGATTTTAATATAATTTTTTCATTGGAATTTACTTTTTAAACATTTCCTTATGGTTCAATATATGGCAAAATCTTTCCATGGCACAAAAAAGTAAAGAAGCCCTAGTCTAAGCAGAATATTTTCTGGAAATTGGGTAACAGCCTGGGAATTCTGTATATCAACCTGCTCCTCAGCCCTGTTTCCAAAATAAGAATTTGCCAAAGCAAACCAACACAAAATCTCTGGGTAAGCACCAGTTCTGGATAACTCCTGAAAAGTTTAATAATGAGAACAGTAAAAACACCACAGATCCAAGGAAAGAAAATATCAAATGAAGACTCAGAAAAATACAGTACCTTTGAAAATGAGCTATTAATATAGAAACCATAAAATTGCTTCAGAAAACTCTGACATCCTTGATGTGGAAAACGATCAAGATTGAACAGGATAAGATGAAAAGGGAGAAAGAAAAGATAAAGAAGTAACCAAGAAAACAAATACTCAATGTATAGATTAAATTTTTATCAGAAAAATTAAAAATCAGGATTTAATGATATGGAAGATAGACTTTAGACACTTTCCTTCATAGCAGAGGAAAAGGATAATAACAAGGAATGATGGAGAATGTATTAAGTTATTGTTGAAGACATAACATTATTGTTGGAGAAATGTCTCTTCAAAAAAATTACAAACATATACAAAATGAAATAGCCTAAAGGGAAAATTTTACCACTTCAGGTAAAAATTTTTAAAAAGGAAACCGCTATCTTAGGAAAACGTCAAGTAGAAACATAAGAAAATTAAAATCTACAACAACACAGATCAAAAGGAGAAAAAGAAAAATAGATTATCTGTAAAAGAAGTGGTCTAACCTCCAAATTCTCTATAACACTAAATACCAGATGCTAGAGGAGGATGTTTATGAAGACTCGAGATAATTTTTATCCAAACAAATTTTAGAAATAGGACAAGTATTCAAATATACAAAGTATTCAAATATATAAACGATTCACTACAAATTACATTGATAAGTGTTTAAAAGTTTTCAGTGGATATATCAGTAATATTCCAACTACTTATAAAACAATTCCAAATTAAATGCTCAAAATTGGAGAAATCAGGTATAAAAATGTGAAAACAAATTAAGCCTAAATAATTGTTTGAGAGAATTTATGATTGTAAAATTAATTGCAGTAACCTTGGTATAAATCATGTTACATTAGAAATTGTTGTACTGTGGGAATGGGCAGGAAAAAATTGAGAGATGTTAAATTCCTTATCATAAAAAAGAGATGGCACCTTATTTTGATTCTAATACTATTCAGTATTACAAACTAGCTCCAGACTTGTTATTAAAGTTCAATTTACTAGAGTTCTCTACACTAGGGAGAATAATACAAAGTCTTAGTACTGTCTCAAAAGGGGAAACCTAAAGAGGGAGGTTCATAGACTTTGAATCTAGGATCAAACGATTTCAAGGAAGGTCTTTCCAAGAGGGAATCTGATGGAGATAGGGCTAGATTCACAATATCATAATTTAGTTTTGGTGGACACAACAAAGCAGGGGTGTTGAACTGAGTCTTGACTGATAAGCAAAATGTTTGTCTAGATGAGCAGATTATCTCTAAAATAAATGTCATAGAGATTTCCTGAATGAAATAGTGAAGTCATATAGTGTTTTACAGCCATATCTTTCATAGGCCAAGTTTTTTTTTGGAAGAAATGACTAAATCACACTGACATAGGTGTTCTTCAGGCTTATCTACATCACATTGATACACGTAGCCTCAATGATGTTTTGAAAACTTCTTGAAAATTACCAGTAATAAAATTAACACTATGGTAATGTATAATTGCAGCATATGAATATGTGTGTATGTATGTATAATAAAACTATTTACGTAAAAGTATCAAAATTTCTGTTAAAAATGTCAAAGCTTAAACTATTATATTGCCAAGAAAAGGCTATTGGCTTGAGTAAAGGTAATAAAATTCCAATGTATGCTCTTTATGAGAAATATACAGAAAACAAACAGATAAAAACTAATGAGCAAATGTTGAAATAGCAAATGCAAATAAAAAAGATAAAATATTAAATATTCATTTAAGGCAAAGTTGTCATCAAACTAAAAGTCCTAGAAGGGAAAATAAGTAAATTTTACAGGTTTTTTGTTTGTTTATTTGTTTTTGTTTATTTTTTTTGTGGTACGCGGGGCTCTCACTGCCGCGGCCTCTCCTGCCATGGAGCACAGGCTCCGTACACGCAGGCCCAGCAGCCACGGCCCACGGGTACAGCCGCTCCATGGCACGGGGGATCCTCCCGGACCGGGGCACGAACCCGCGTCCCCCGCATCGGCAGGCAGACTCCCAACCACTGCGCCACCAGGGAAGCCCAAAATAAGTAAATTTTAAATAGAAAACAAAAACGCAGGCCTCAGTGATGAGATGACATGCTTTCTAAAGTAAATAGCAGAGAACAACAATATATAGAAAAATAACTTTCAGGAATCTAAGGGAAGATAACCAAGAAGTTAATTTTAATACCTGGAGAATTCCAGCCTTTACCAGAATAACCAGAGATAAATTTGTAAGTAAGTTTGCAGAATATAAATTATTTATTAAAAATTTAATTATTATGGAAACAGAGAAGATTGAGTGTCCATTTAACAAGATCTCAAGCAAATCTTATAAATACTAATGGTCCAATTATATAGGACCCATTTTCTGATTTGTGTACAATACAGATGGAAATTATTGTCAAAGTTTTAAATGTCATCAATAACAATAACAACAAATTACAGCAATTCTTAGATTTAAAACAGTACAAACTTTCCCAAACAATTTCTCAGAGTAGAAATTATGACCTTTAAAAATAATTAAATATGATGAGAACACTACTTACCCAAACTTACATAATGCAGTTAAGGCTATACTTAGAGGAAAAGCAATAACTTTAAAAGCTTTCACTAAAAAATAGGAAAGAAGATAGCTTAGCTAATTGGTAGTTTAAGAAATTACATGAGTAAATTAAAAATAAAACTAGACAAAGCAAGAGAAAGAGAATGATATACAAAAAATATCATGACAAAGTAGATAAATGGAAAATTAATTCTTGTAAATTTTTTTCAGTGAGTATTATATGTCAAATATTTGCCAACTAGGTATCATGGATCATGTAAATTAATCCTTGCAACTGCCCCTTGGGCCAGTTTTTACACAATTTTATACAATATTTTTACAGGATATTATTACATTATTGTTATATCATTTTATAGATGAGGAATCAGAGCCTTATGGAAATTATATTTCCTGGGTCAGGGTGCATAGTTTATAGATGATAAGGTTGTAATTTGATCACTGTTCTCTGATTCCAAAGTTTATTCCTTAACCAGTATATTAGTTTTCTATTGCTGCTGTAACAAATTACCACAAACTTGGTACTATCAAAAACATGAATTTACTATCTTATGGTTTGGGAGGTCAGAAGTTCAAAATAGGTTTCATTTGGCTAAAGTCAAGGTGTTGACAGAGCTGTGTTTTTCCTAGAAGTTCTAGTGGACAATTCATTTCCTTCCCTTTTCCAGCTTCTAGAGGAATGCAGTAGCATTCCTTAGCACATGGCTCCTTTCCATCTGTGGAAAGGAGATGACCTTCTGAGTATTTCTCATACAGCATTGCCCTGATACTCTTCTGCCTCCTTGCACCTTTTAAAAGGACCCTTCTGATTACATTTGACACACTTAGATAATCCAGTATAATTTCACTATTTTAAAGTCAAGGAATTATAGCTGCAATCTTAGTTTCTCTTGCCATATTACATAATATACTCACAGGTTCTGGAGATTAGGATGTGGGCGTCTTTGGGGGGCCTGCCACAATTAGTATGCTTAAAATGTTACTCTTCCAAGTACTGCCTCTTTGAAATGTAAAATATGCAATTCTGATGAGAAAAAAATGTAGAGAGAAATAAAAAATGAAAATATTTAAATAAATAAATTAAAACTATGTTTATATTGTTTGGGTAAGGTTCTTATCAGAAGACACTGTAGCTTCTTTAAGTAGAAAATAATTTAGTGTGAGATATATCTTGCTCACAGAACATTTAGGAGGGCTGCAACAATGCAACCAAACAGAATTGTCCCAGAGAGCTACTTTATCTTTCTGATGTAGAAGCTTCCTGCAGTTACTCCTGGCTCCAAATCATGCTACTGTGTTTCTTTTCACTCTGGTTTATTAGTTTTCTTGATCTAACATTTCAAAATGCCACAGACTGGATGCATTAAGCAACAGAAATTGATTTCTCACAGCTCAGGAGGCTAGGAAAGTCCAAGGTCAAGGTGTCAGCATATTCAAGTCCTGGTGAGGTTTTCTTCCTTGCTTGTAGAGGCGGATGTCACTTCTTATGGACACTAGGCTGATTGGATTGAGTTCTCACCATTATGACCTCATTTAACCTTAATTATTTCCTTAAGGGCCCCATCTCCAAATACAGCCACATTTGGGGGTTAGGGCTTCAACATATGAATTTTTGGAGAAGAGGTCACAAACATTCAGTCCATAACATCTTAGTAATATGGGGCTTCCATGTTTGATCTGGGTTATTCAACTAACTTCTAAACATAAGAATCCTATGGGTACTTTGGAAGAGCTGAAGTCTAGTAGCACCCTAGTGACACAGATGTGAAGAAATATAGTGGTTGTATTTATTTGTTTTTCAGAAAGTGAGATTCACTTGTGGAAAACTATCCATCTGTATGACAGATGTTCAAAATATTGTAGGTAACCACCAAAGACAGAAAGTGCATAAAAGTAGATACAGAAGAAATATGAAAATAAATGCATTCTGTAAAAATCTCATTAATTTCAAGGCTTTTTTTGTGAGATAGATGAATCAGCAGAAATTATCAAAGTTGACTAAAGTCATTATAGAAAACCTGATAAAGCTGAAGTAAATGAGACTATTGCCCTATCCCCTAAAAGAGTGGATGCAAGTCATTTTATAAGATACTTTTTTCAAATCCTCAAGAAAAAGATAATTTTCAGCCTACTTAAATGTTTCCAGAACATAAAGAAGAAAAGCTATGCTGTAATGCTGATAAGACCTAACAAAGAGTAAAAAAGAAAATATCAATCTCAATTATGAACATAGATGCAAAAATAGCAAGTAAATTATCAGCAAATGATACCCAGCTGTATTTAAAGAACTTAATCCATCATGGCCAGTGGGGGTTATTTCATGAATGCAAGAATAGATCAATACTAGGAAATTTATTAACCAAATCCTTCGTTTTAACAGATCTAAATGGAAATATATTTAACTATCTACATGTGAAATTTGACTGAATATAATTATAATTTCTGCCTCAAAAGACTAGAATTTTTGCTTTGACCCAATAAAACTATATACAGTATATATCTCAGACTCAAAATCTGCGTTATGCTTCATGTTTAACTTTAATCTGTTTAATTGGTTACTTCAGTTAGCACAAATTAAAAGATACAAATATTCTGAAACAGAGGCAGTGATTTTGTTATTTACAGATGAATTATCTATGTATCTTTGGCAGCAGAATCAACAGAAAAACTAAAAGAACACATGTAGCATCATGTAGCATATATAATGATGAGCCTGTGTTTGAGGTTTGACATCCAGCTGGGCCATTTGTTGCCTTGGACAATTCTTTAACATTGGACACTAGTTCAACTTCTCTAAATTTCATTTTGTATGGGTTAAAATGGACATGCTACTTGTGCTTATCCTTCATTTTGAGAAATTTAAATGAGATGATATGCCTCAAAAACTAATCATGAGGCTGGCACAGTGTGAGCACTGGGGTTGTTATTATTTTACTATTATTATATTGTCATTATTTTTATTATTGTCAGGATACATAGAATAAGAGTTAAATATAAAGTAGATATAAAAGAATCATTAAATTCCTTATATACCAGCAATATCTAGTCTGAATAAAAAAAAATCAAATTCAACTTCCTTTGTTTTACTTATGAAAACATGAAAGTTGTCATCATTACATCATCAGAAAAGCAATCCCATGAATTTTATATTAATGCATGTACAGAATAATAACAAAAAAGATACCTCATTGACTTGAAAGACTCAATTGACTAAAATGATGACTTTCAATTGATGTCTACAAATTTGTGGAGAATTGGGATGACTAATTGACTTTAGGTAATAATGCTAAGTGTATTTGTAGTGGTATCATCACTAACATTGTTGAAGAATTAAGGAATCACATACAATCTCTGGGACCTCCTAGTCCATTCCATTGATTCTCCAGGGCTAGGAGAATGTGAATACCTCTCTCAAGTATAAATCAATTTCCTGTTGTGATTTCATATGAGTAAACAATATGTAAGCGTATCAGAAGGAAGTCCAGTACAAATATCCCTACCATTTACTCTGTCATTTTCCTTTAATTTCATATATATGTTACTTCATGGCTATATTGATTTTATTCTTCCTGATTCAACAGTCCCAAATGAATAAAAATTACCTCTAATTCTTTCATTTAACCAGTAATTCATTCACATAACAAATATTTACTGAGTACCCACTCTGTGTCTGGCACCATACTAGATGATTAGAACACATTAGTGAACAAAAATGGTTTTCTGCATCTTATATTCCAGTGGTAATTTCCTTCTATTGCAGGTGTATTATTCCTGGGACTATGTGAATTAAAAAATAAATTATGGCATATCTGAAAATCTCTCATCAAAAGAAGTCAATATTACTTTGCCAGTAGAAGTCACATTTTAAATGTCTTTCCTATATATATATATATATATATTTTTTTTTTTGGCAGTACACGGGCCTCTCACTGTTGTGGCCTCTCCTGCTGTGGAGCACAGGCTATGGACGCGCAGATCCAGTGGCCATGGCTCACGGGCCTAGCCGCTCCGCAGCATGTGGGATCTTCCTGGACCAGGGCACGAACCTGTGTCCCCTGCATTGGCAGGCAGACTCTCAAGCACTGCACCACCAGGGAAGCCCATTTCCCATATATTTTATACCATAAAACTGAAGCAGCCTAAATGTCCATTGACAGATGAATGGATAAAGAAGATGTGATACATATATACAATGGAATATTACTCAGCCATTGAAAAGAATGGCATAATGCCATTTGCAGAAACATGGATAAACCTGGAGATAATCATACTAAGTGAAGTGAGACAAATACAAATATATGATATTGATTATATCCAGAATATTTAAAAAATGATACAAATGAACTTATTTACAAAAAAGACACAGACTCACATACTTAAAGAACAAACTATGGCTACCAGGGGGGAAGGGCTGGGGAGTAGGGGTAGAATGGGAGTTTGTGATTGACATGTACATACTGCTATATTTAAAATAGATAACCAACAAAGACCTACTGTAGAGCACAGGGAACACTGCTCAATATTCTGTAATAACCTAAATGGGAAAATAATTTGAAAAAGAACAGTTACATGTATATGTATAATGGAATCACTTTGCTGTACACCTGAAACTAAGACAAGATTGTTAATCAACTATGCTCCAATATAAAATAAAATTTTAAAAATTAAAAAATAATACAACCCAGTGCATTACCTGTGTCAGATTCAACTTAGCAGATTCAACCATAGATCTGTATCTTCAAGACCATTTTTTCATATATTAACTATAGTATTTATAACATTTTTTCTGTAATAAATATCCTTTGTCTCTTGACAAGCTTTAAATTTTCTCTCTGCTGTAACAAAGTAAATATTTCAGTCAACAGATATTTTGAATAGGTATGATTGTGTTACATCTTATTTAGAGAAGAGATTAATCTAGAAACCCATTTCTTAAGGATCTTACAGCTGAGTGTGTAAGATTGTCAACAAATAATGAACTTTAACATAAATAAGGGAACTTAGGGGAAGAGAAAAAAAAAGGAAAGCAAAACAAAACAAATAAAGGCTAAGAGCATCATCATAAAACTCAGCCTTGAAAAAATGGGCAAATATTAACAGGCAGATAAGGAGTGAAGGAGGAAAGGGAAGTCCAGTGTGAGAGAACGGGATAATTAAAGTCATAGAGGTGTAAGAGTGAATATATATTTTAACATTAAACAGTGTTTAGAAATTACAAGTGGCTGGAAAATAGGGTTCATGGCTGGAGCAGCAAGAGATGTGTCTGCAAATGTGTTACTGTGAAGAGCCTTAAACACTAAGGGTAAGGAGTTTAAAATCTTATCCTTACAAGAAATAGAATATGGTAAAATTTTTGAGGGCTACAAAGATCTAACTTGTACTTCAGTTTAATGATGGTTGACAATTTGGGAGAAGGTAGAAATTAAAGATATAAAGACCCAGTTAGTAAGCTACCACCATGGTTCATTTGAGATGTGATGTGGATCTGAATTACAGTATTGGAAGAAGAATGGAAAGGAAATAGAACAAACAGATTGGACTTAGATGATAGGAAGAACTGGATATGACTTCATTATTGTCCAGAATGACTTGTGAGGGAGGAGATGTCATTAACCAGTAAAGAGAGCATAGGTAATAAAGGAATTTTGGGTGTAAAGAAAACTCTTTGCTTACTTTTAGCTTTGGATATGTTTAATTTTTGATGTGGGAGGAGTTTAATGTGGAAATACAAGCTGACAATTGTACATTAGAGTTAAGACAAATATTCAAAATACTACCTTATACATACCTTAATATTTTGAATATTAGTGACATTAGCTATACTTTTTATAATGTTACTTATAATTACAAAATATGTTATATATTGGTAAGGAATTGAATATGTAAATATTCACAGTCTCATCATTGGCTGTGTTGGTTTTGTGTTAAATTTAAAGTAATTGTTAGAAGGGAATTGAAGAAAGAGAGAAAAGTTAGTGAAGAAGGAAAATTAATATTCAGTACTATCCAAAGAGAATGTTGAATTACTTTTACTATTTTCACTTAAATTAAGTATCAATAGAAACACAGATTTTCAAGGATCACTAAAATATGTCATTAAGATACCATACACAAATAATCAGTGATCTATGTTCTCCAAGGGAAGGACCCATAGACTTGGTTGACTATCAAGGAAGCAGATTTTAGATTAATGTATTTCAAACTTTAATTCATACTAATCTAATGCACTTTAGTCTTAAGATACACATTCTGATATAGTAGGTCTGGAGTGGGATCCAGTATTTGGCATTTCTAACAAATGCCAGATGATGCTGAAGCTGCTGGTCAAGATTTACAGTGTGAACTTTGTGGGAGAAGAGGCAAATTTGATGATTTAAAATTCCCCAAAGAATGTTCTAGCAATCCACAGAAAAAAGTAAACTGTGGAACTTTTTGTATTAAATTACTGAACTCAGTTTTCATACCTGGTTTGATATGATTCAGATTCTGAACATTGGCCCTGTAGCTGGAAATGGCCGATCACATTGCAGAATGTGAAGTCACAGGTCTTTTTCAATCTCAGTTACCTGAAAATGGAATCTTGAGTTGTAACGAATTCTTAATCTTGACTCAGCACAGGATGGCCTCAGGTGCCACACGTTCCTGGAAGCAGTACCTCCTGTTCTAATGTTGCTGTGAGATTTTCAATAGCCTCTTCAGTTTTTCCTCTTTGCTTTGAAGTCTCTTTGATCTCTCAGGTACCTGAAGAGAATGGGCAAACTTTCTAGCTTATCAGGAGAATATCTCTCAGCCACCTTTACTGCAAATAAAAATAAAAAATAAACCTCAAATGCACAATCTATTTTTTTCCTTCTGGTTTTCTTTGCCGAATATTTGATAATGGATTCAGTCACAGACGAATCTGTGAAGTAGCTAAAGACTAATAACTTTCCAACCCTCAAAAACCCCTTTTTTATCGATTCCTAGAAATCCATAATCTGTTTTTCCCTCTGCTTGTTAACAAGTCATTTGTTTGATCGTCTATGCACATGAAGGTAAACATAATTAGCAGTTGAAGAATTACTTCTCCCTTGAAGAATTTACACTGTAGTTAATAGACTAAGTTTTAACTGCTAAATTTCAGACCTAAAATCAGAAACACTTAAGAATTAATTTGGGATATTCAGTCCTTCTCTATGGCTCTTAAACCACACCCATTTTCTAATAGGTCAATAGAAGACTATCAGACAAGACAGTGTCCTGAAAGAATTCACACACATGTATGACTTGATTAATGATGACAGTGAGCACCTGATTAATAACCATTAGTCATTGGAGATCATTTCTATGAATGTAGAACAAGGAAATTTGGAGTCCACAATGTACAATGTCATTGCAATAATGGGCAACTGTGGGAAACAGCAAGAACCAAAAAAAAATTAGGATTTTATGTCTGGATCCAAGTCAAATTTGCCACCTTGTTTCACTAATTGGATAGTTTTTACAGTTGAAATTTTGTTTAAGCAAACAATTAAATCATTTGCACTGGGAGAACTGCCATCTAACCCATGAATGTCCTCAACTGATACTTAGTATCTGCATATCAATATGACCTGTCTTTCTCTATCCATCCTTACCTATACAGTAATTCTTATGTTATCCTGTACTGCATTGAGCATCAATATTTTATGTTATAAAGATCTCAGAAATTATTCTAAGACATATTAAGAATCTACTGAGCTTAGACTGAAAATGGGTACTTTTTTCACTTGAGTGTTTCTATTTTAGTTTCTTGCCTAACTCTTATTCTAATTGTGACTTTGTGTTTCTGAAAACTAGAACACTAAATCCATTAAAACTATTAAAATTGGTCTAAGAAAGTTTGTATATATAGGAAATTCCATACGTACATAAATTTTAGGGCACTAGAGGAGATTTCTCCAACACATGTTTTTCTTATCACAATTTCTTAGTTATTTAAAAGACCATACAATAGTTTAGTATCCAATAATTTTGAAGACTTTAGGGATTTTTTTCCCTAACACTTATGCATATTAAAACATCTTGACTCATTATTCTGAATGTTTATGGTTATTCTACCTCATGTCTTTCATACTTAAATTGCATGAGTTATTTGTGCTTCAATGGAATACTTGTTGTCTTATTTCTTTGTACTTCAAGAAAATAATTATCATAACACACAAGTAGAATCTTTTAGATTTTATTATTTCTCTAAGTTTTGGTATACTCTTTTGTATTTTGCAAACCATGAGCGCTTTGTTCTTTATCACTGTATATGCTGTAAGTTGCTGGTAGTAGGGTTTATAGTAAATATATGAAAACAGAGAGAAGCAAATCTTTGCTAGAATTTATTACCCTAAACAAAGGGATCAAGAACACTAGTATTTCTATGTTGTATGAGATTAATTATTGATTCAATCCCATATCTTATCTCTAAAGGAAGTATTTCGAGTCTTGGGAAAAAGGCAGAATATTTTGATACTAAATTAAAGCCAGAATATATCTGAAATTACTCATGAAGTTACTTTTAAAACATTTCAACATTTGAATATTTAAAATAAAATATTTTCCAATTATCCATATCTTGGAGTAGTTTTTATTATACAAGTAAATTTTGTGGGCTTATGGTGGTGTAGAAACAGATAATCTAACTTTATCCATATATAGAATTTTGCAGATAGATTTCTGTTCATCTTTTCCTACAAATCTTAATTTTACAGCCTCCTGTTTTCTCTTAATAGTTATTATTCCCAGTGAAAATCCTAATCATTTTTCTATATCTCTTGGTAATTCTAGCTGCCTATTTTTGAATATTCTTTTGCTTGAGAAATAATAAACAAAAATAAATACATTATTGTATATTAGAGTATTTGTTAAGATTTTTAGAAAAGGAATTTTAAAAGAGACCAATTGGGAGATTTAATATAGATTTGGAGATAACCTTCCGAGCAAATGATATTTAAGCAGTATTTTCTGAGAACAGGAAAATAGGTAAGATTTAGCTGATTGAGAGTGAAAGGAATTACCTTGTAGGTAAAGGAAAAGCATGTGCAAAAACCCTGAGGCCAGAACATATGTGGTGAGTTAACAGATTGAAAAGTGCCAGGGTTTTTAGAATGTAGTGAGAAAAATGTGAGAAGGGCATGGGATGTTACTGGAACACTAGTTATTAAAAGCTGTGAGAAAAATTTGGTCTTTGGAGCCTTTGGAAGTCATTGACATAAAATTGTATTTTAATATTTATAATGAGGGAGAATTTTGTTTCTTTCCTCAGGTTCCCACAGGAAAGTTATCATCATTTTCATAAGTTCCCTAATAGATTTTTAAAAGCACTCTTCTAGAAAGACTAATGAAAATCCCTGGGTTCTCCTTCCATACATATTTTTATTTGTTCTTTTCATATACATTCTTAAAAAATGTATGTGTATAAGTAGAAAATAGAACTATTCCCATTTTTGGAACATTTTTATCTTTATAATTTTTATAAACATTACTCTCTCTAACATAAGGGTATCTTCATAATATTACAACTGATTTTCTATTGAAAGCAGAAAGTCATCTTCCATTGACACAAGCACTGAAAAGCCACTTCATTACTGTATCCTGAGTAATATTTATTTTAAACTTCCTCATACTCTGATGGACTGCTTTTGTTCTTCTTAGACTACATAGGCATTTTATTAATGAGACAACTCACTTCTTGAAGCTTTGGGTTTAGATGTATTTTAATTATGCCATATGCTTCACTACAAATGGAGCTATTATAGATATCATTAAATTCAAACTTTTATCACAATTGTTCCAATTGGAAGGCTTTGCACAAAAAAAAAGATGTGGAGAAAATATAGATACTGAGAATAATATTATACCCATAAAATCCTTGTTGCATTAAACCTTTATAATTTTAATTGATATAGGTATTGGACTTCTGACGTTTTGCTAGAGAAGATCCCTTGGATCAAAATGATTCTTTATATTACCAGCAAATTTAAAAAATATTGACCACATATTTATTCAGTTTCAAGTGATCTTCTTAGCCAATCTATTAGCTGCCCTGAAACAAACTCTCTTTTTATTAATTCCTAACATATTTTGATATGTAAGTATTTTAGTTTCTTTGTCCTTCAAATTGATACCATTTTAAATTAATTGGTATACATTTAATGTATTTCCATGATTTTTATGAGTGATTTTGTTGACTTTTACTAATTTTTCATCTCCATAATTCTTTTAGATAACTCATCTCTTTATAGTAATGAAGGGCTGATTGCTGAATTAGCTATGTTATCTAACCATAGATGATATTAGATGATACAGGAGATATAGAGGATGCAACTCATTCTTTGATAATAACTTTTTCATCTCAATCTGTTCAACACTGTGTATTTCTATCTTTTTTGTCTCAAATTCATCCTTCCTTGTTGTTTCATTTGCTCTGCTGATTTATTTTATTTTCTTTGAACCAGAGATTTAAAAATTGTAGTTAGTTTTATAAAACTTAATATTGTAAAGATGTCCATTATCCTTGATGGATGAATTTATAACTTCAATGCAATCTCAATTAATATTGCATCATGTTTTTCTTCTGTATGAAAATTACAAACTGATTTTTAATTTTATATGAACCAAGAATTCTTGGACCAGGTATAACCAAGAAAATTTTGAAGAACAAGATATCAAAGCATTTAGTAAAAGTACACTAATGAAGACAGTATAGGATTATTCCAAATACAGACTAAAGGAAATGTAGAGATTCTAGAAACTGACTGACAAAGGTGATACAGCAGAACATCAGTGGAAAAAGGTTTTTTTTTTTTTGTTTTTTTGTTTTTTTTTTCTGTGGCAACAGCCATAAAAGCTAGCACTCAGGGCATGAGTACAAGCTTTTCCAGAGAGATGTCTGTGACCTGGTTTTACCATTGGAGTGAGCAGGGAGAGAGAAGGCAGTGGAAGTGCCTACTGGCTAATAAGAAGCCGGACCCTCAGACAGCAATCTGTAAACTATACAGTGAGTTCCTTTTCAGAGAAAGACTGGAAAATGGATGTTTTTGCATACTTACTCTGCACTGAGATCTGGGGGCATAGTCTGAATGATCAACCACTAGCCCTTTAAGAACTGCTTCTTTGTTTGCTACAGTATTTTATGACTCATGAATGTTAGTGCCATTAGCTATTAGAGCCAGGTGATCCAGGGGCTATCTCTTGGGTGTCAGATACAAAGGCTGGAATGTGAGTAGCTAAAATCTAGAAGACTGATTCTGCACAGATTTTGGCAAGAATGTAAAGTAAGTGGAAGTCTCATTTGCTACTGGCAGGACTGTACATTGACATAACCACTATGGAACACTATCTCACAGTATTTACTAAAGTTGAACATCAACTTTTGTTATCATCCAGTAATTCTACTCCTAGGTATTTTCGAAAGAGTTATTAATGTACCAAAATACATATACAAGAATGTGCATGGCAGTGTTGTTCATAATGTCTCTCAACTAGACTCTACCCAAGTATTCATCAAAAGTAGATTTTGGCAAATATATACCTATGAAAGCCAATGAACTATTATTATTCACAATAACATGAAAGAATATCACTAATTTATTGCAAATTCATCAATGATCTTAGCATATGTGATTTTAGCATCTTATTTGCTTGCATAGTAGACTGAGAAAATAATGTAAGTATAGTTAAATATAAGCACTACACAAACAAATTACATTTTAAAAAGAAAAATATTTTTAATTTAAAATTAGAGGTAATAGGGAATGATAAAAAGCAAAGAAAAAGGAAGAGGAGAGAAATAAATTAGGAGTTGCAATATTTATTTATATAAGTTTTTTAGGTGGTTATTATTTTCATTGGAAAGCAGTAAGTGCTGTAAAAAATATAAAATAAATTAGTTCTCATCCAGACTAAGAAAAAAATTTAGTTGATAAAACTAAACAAAATGAAAAGCAAAGCAAATGAAAGTTTAAACAAGTTTTGATGGATACAAAGGGGAGGAAGGGTCTAAGTATAGCCAGGAATCAGGAATCCTGGAGGAAATGGCATTAGCACAGCTCTTGAAGGATGGGTAAGGCACTGACTGACGTGTTTTTATAAGGGAGGGTCCTTCAGAGAGGTTAATCTATTGAAGGAAGAAAGTGTAGGGCAGATTTGGGAAATGAAAAAATCAGGGATTTCTGGATTGCATGTGCTTGGAAGAAAAAAGTGACAGAAAATGATGAAAAGTTAGGTTGGGTACAGATGCTGGGTAGTGCTGACTCCCATTCTAAGTAACTTGGATTTTTTTCTGTTGACATTGAGTTCCTGTGGGAAGCATTTGAGTAGGAAGTTGATATTTGATCTACATTTTGAGAATATAATGAAATGTGAAGGGAGGTTTTAACTGGGGGAAAATAATATGATTTTAGGGGAATTTTGAGAGTACCCATCCTTTTATTTAATAGATGATAAAAGAGGCTCTTTTCAGTTGATAGCTCAGGAAATTATAGAAGCCAGGTATCAGTAATTTTAACAAAATAAATCTTTTCTCCAAAACTAGAATTAAGAACAGGTGGCAAGGGACTTCCCTGGTGGTGCAGTGGTTAAGAATCTGCTTGCCAATATAAGGGACACAGGTTCAAGCCCTGGTCCAGGAAGATCCCACATGCTGTGGAGAAACTAAGCCTGTGAGCCACAACTACTGAGCCCACGTGCCATAACTACTGGAGAATGCGCGTCTAGAGCCTGTGCTCCACAACAAGGGAAGCCACTGCAATAAGAAGCCCTCACACTGCTACGAAGAGTAGCTCCTGCTCGCTGCAACTAGAGAAAGTCTGCACGGAGCAATGAAGACTCAATGCAGTCAAAATTAAATAAATAAATAAATTTATTTAAAAAAAAAGAACAAGTAGCAAGCTATTGTGTAGTCTAGGTAAGAAGAGATGATGACATGAACTAAGGTGGTGGAAATAAGAATAAATTGACACATGAGAGGGACTTTGAACAGGTGTGACTGACAAGGTTTGATAAGTTATTACATGTGGGGACTAAAGAATAATATTTTTGGATTCCAGCTTGAACGATTGGAAGGAGGAGGGAGTTTTTAATTGGGCCAGAGAAGAGGGGAACCAGTGGGTCTGGGAGGGAAGAAGAGATGTTTAATTTACCTCTGTGTACAAATCACTAGCTTTACTCAGGAGTCAGCAGTAAGTTCAGAAGTCCTGTTCAAGACTCCTTTTCAGGGATAAGATAATATATCAAAATGACTGGTTCAGCCTTCTGAATGATTTATTCATATCAATTGCTAAGAACATGATTGATTGTTTGGGTAGCCAGATTTATAAGTGCACCTTTTTTTAAATTTAGTTGTTTTAGTGCTGTATAGGCCTGTTAGGACTTCCCCCTCATAAAAACATTTTGTGTTTGTTTCTTTGAACTTTGTTTTGGGCTTCATCTATGTTAACTGTGGTAGAAGGAAAAACAGCAGCTGTATTTTTCCTTCCAAAGCAGCTTTTCAAATACTCCATCATGAATTCTCTATCTATAATGATTCATGTATTCAAAAATAATGATTGAGTTTTTCCTGTGATCCTGGCATTCCGCTATGCCTAGGAATAAAAAGGTGAGTGAAAAAGTATATGCAGACCTTGCACTCATGGAACTGATGGATTAGTGTGGAATCCAGGTATCAATCAATTTATCACAAAATATAAATTTTTAATTATGAAGTCTCATTGTATTATGTGAGTATGAAGCAGAGAAAGGTATGCATCTCAATCTAAAGTCAGTGTATAAAAAAGAATTAGCCTGAACAGTGTTTGAGAATCTAAACTGAATATGTGTTTTGAAATAATATAAACAGTATTACACTGAGAATCTAAACTAAATGCTGATCCAGATCAGTGAAGTTTGTGATTAAATCTTGTTCTAATATATTACAATTTACTAAAAGTTGAATATATGGGCCATGGCATATCAGGAAAATTAGTATATTTTTTCTATAAATGCACTTTTCATCTCAAGATATTTAATTCATTTGAATTTCTATGTGAAGCAAAAATCTTACTCAATTTAATTAATTCTAAATGATACTTGAAAAATACTACTTTCTAGACTTTACTCGAATCATTTGGTCTACTTAAATGTTACCTTATTTTTGTAGAATTTTAGCATCAAGAAAATTATCTCTGTTTATTCTAACAGGGAATTTAAAAAATGACCTATAATCTCCCTAAACCCAAAACGTAATATTTTGTGTTATATGAAAGTTACTTTGGATTCTTGGAAGACACATCTCTGGGTTGATTACTCATCTCCTTTGCTGTTCTTCTCCAACCTCTACTTAAAACTGGGTTTCTACAAGTCTTAACCTCAGCTCCTTCTCATGCTATATGCCTTCTGGTGTAACCTCATTCAGTCCTACAGTGTAATTATCATCAGTAATATAACTCTGTCTTCATTTCCAGAACATGGTGATTTGCTGATTGTACATCTCTAACTGATTTTCCTCCAGGCAAGAGTTCATTGTTTTTTTTTTTTTAATGTGATTCCATGTCTTTTTTTTTCCTCTTCTAGTTTTATTGAGATATAATTCACATATAACACTGTATAAGTTTAAAGTGTACAGCATAATGGTTTGACTTACATACATCATTAAATTATTATTGCAATGTTTAGTGAACATCCATTATCTCATGTAGATACAAAATTAAAGAAAAAAAATTCTTGTTATGAGAAGTCTTAGAATCTATAACAGCTTTCATACATAATGTACAGCAGTGTTAATTATATTTATCATGTTGTATATTACATCCTTAGTGCTTATTTATAACTGGAAATATGTACATTTTGACTACTTTCATCCAATTCTCCCTACCCCCAATGCTGCATCTGGTAACCACACATCTGATCTCTTTTTCTATGAGTTTGCTTGATTGTTTGTTTTTTTCTGAAGTATAACTGACTGACAACATTATGTTAGTTCCTGATGCACAACCTAGTTATTTGGTATTTCTATACATTTCAAAATGATCACCATGATACGTTTAGTTATTATCTGTCACCATGCAAAAAAATATTACAAAATTATTGTCTGTATTCCCCACTCTGTACATTACATACTCATGACTCATTTATTTGGTTACTGAAAGTTTGTACCTCTTAATCTCCCTCACCTATTTCTTTATTTCCCTCACATCCTCCCCTCTGGCAATGACCTGTTTATTCTGTAACTATGACTCTGTTTCTGCTTAGTTATGTTTGTTTATTTGCTTTGTTTTTGGATTCCACATAGAGTGAAAACATACAGTATTTGTCTTTTATTATCTGACTTCTTTCACTTAGCATAATTTTCTAGGTTATCCATGTTGTCACAAATGGCAAGATTTCATTCTTTTTTATGGCTGAGTACTATTTCTATATATACTACAACTTCTCTATTCATCTATTGATGTGCACTGAGGTTGCTTCCGTATCTTAGCTATTGTAAATAAGACTGCAAAGAACAGAAGGGTGCATATATCTTTTCTAATTCGTGTTTTTGTTCTCTTTGGATAAATACCCAGGGATGGAACTGCTGAATCTTATAGTAATTCTATTTTTAATTTTTTAGGAAATTCCATACTGTTTTTCATAGTGGCTGCACCAATTTATATTTTCACCAACACAGCAGGAGGGTTCCCTTTTCTCCAAATCCTTGCCAACACTTGTTATTTGTTGTCTTTTTTGATAATAGCCATTCTGACAGATGTGGTGGTGATATCTCAATGTGACTTTGATTTGCATTTCCCTGGTGATTAGTGATGTTGAGCATCTTCTCATGTGCCTGTTGCCCATCAGTATGTCTTCTTTGCTAAGATCAATATCAAAAGAGTGTATTCCCTATATATTCTTCTAAGAGTTTTATGGTTTCAAGTCTTAAATTTGTCTTTAATCCATTTTGAATTTATTATTGTATATGGTGTGAGAAAATAGTCAAATTTGTATCTTTTGCATGTAGTTGTCCAGTTTTCCCAACACTATTTGTTGAAGGGGCTCTCTTTCCCAATTGTATATTCTTATTTCCTTTGTTGTAGATTAGTTGACCATATAAATATGGGTTCATTTCTGGGCTCTCTATTCTGTTTCATTGATCTATGTGTCTGTTTTTGTGCCAGTACCATACTGTTTTGATTACTGTAGCTTTTTAGTATAATTTCAAATCAAGAAGCACAATGCCTCTAGTTTTGTTTTTCTTTCTTAAGGCTGTTTAGCCTATTCAGGGTCTTTTGTGTTTTCATACTAATTTTAGAATTATTTGTTCTAGTTCTTTGAAAAAATTCCATTGGTATTTGATAGGGATCACATTGAATCTATAGATTATCTTGAGTAGTTTCATCATTTTAACAATATTAAGTCTTCTAATCTAAGAATATGGTATATCTTTCCATCTGTTTGTGTTGTCTTCAGTATCTTTCATCAGTGTCTTACAAATTTTTTACAGGCCTTTTACCTCATTAGTTATATTTATTTCCAGGTAATTTATTCTTTTTGATGTGATTGTAAATGTGATTGTTTTCATAATTTCCTTTTCTGATAGTTCATCATTAGTGTATAGAAATGCAACTTTGTATGCAATTTTGTATCCTGCAACTTTACTGAATTCATTGATGAGTTCTAGTAGCTTTTTGGTGGCAACTTTAGAATTCTGTAATATGATTTTTATTTTTCAAATTTTTAATGTGGCTTATCACATTGATTGATCTGTGGAACTGAACCATCCTTGTATCACTGGGGTAAATCTCACTTGTTCATGTTGTATGATTCTTTTAATGTATTATTGTATTTGTTTTGCTAATATTTTGTTAAAGATTTTTGCATCTATGTTCATCAGTGATATTGGTCTGTATTTCTCTCTTTTTGTGGTATCTTTGTTTGGATTAAGTATTAGGATGATGCCAGCCTAACAGAATAAATCCAGAAGCATTCCTTCCTCTGCAAATTTTTGGAATAGTTTGAGAAGGATAGGTGTTAACTCTTTTCTAAATGTTTGGTTGAATTCACCTGTGAAGCCCTCTGGTCCTGGATTTTGTTTGTTGAGAGTCTTTTTTATTACTGATTCAATTTCATAACTGATAATTGGTCTGTTCATATTTTCTATTTCTTCCTAATGAAGACTTAGGAGATTGTACATTTATAAGAATTTGTCCATTCCTTCTGGGTTATCCATTTTATTGGCATTTAATTGTTTGTAGTCATCTCTTATGCTCCTCTGTATTTCTGTGTTGTTAGTAGTAACTTCTACTTTTTCATTTCTGATTTTATTTATTTGGATCCTCTCTCTAATTCTAGTTTATGAGTCTGGCTAAAAGTATAACAATTTTATCTTTTCAAAGAGCCAGCTCTTAGTTTCATTGATCTTTTCTATTGTCTTTTAGTCTCTATTTTATTTATTTCTGCTCTAATCTTTATGATTTCTTTCCTTCTATTAATTTGGGTTCTGTTTGCTATTTTTCTACTCTTTTAGGTATAAAGTTATATTGTATATTTGACATTTTTCTTGTTTCCTGAAGTAAGTTTATATCGCTATAAACTGCCCCCTTCAAACTGCTTTTGCTGTGTCTAATAGATTTTGGAATGCTGTGTTTTTGTTTTCATTTGTCTCCAGGTATTTTTAAATTTCACCTTTGATTTTTTCTGTTAACCCATTGGTTGTTTAATAGCATATTGTTTAATCTCCATATGTTTGTGCTTTTGCAATATTTTTCTTGTAGTTGATTTGTAGTCTCACAGTTTTGTGGTCCAAAAAGATACTTGATATGATTTCAAACTTCTTAAATTTACTGAGACTCGTTTTGTGACCTAGCATGTGTTCTATCTCAGAGCATGTTGCATGTGCATTGAAAATAATGTGTATTCTGCTGTTTTTGGATGTAATGTTCCATATATAGCTATCAAGCTCATCTGAACTAATGTGTTGTTTAAGGCCAATGTTTCTTATTTTTTGTCTGGATGATCTGTCCATTGATGTAATTGGGGTCTTCTTATAATCCCTTACTATTATTGTGTTTCTGTTAATTTCTCCTTTTATGCCTATTAATATTTACTTTATGTAGTTAGGCACCCCTATGTTGGGTGCATATATATTTACAATTGTAATATCTTCTTGCTGGATAGATCCTTTGATCACTTTGTGATATTCTTCTTTGTCTATTGTTAGAGTCTTTGTTTTAAAGTCGTCTATTTTGTCTGATATAAGTATTGCTATCTTGGCTTTTTGTTTCCATTTGCATGGAATACCTTTTTCCATCTGAAATGAATCTCTTGTAGACAGCATATATATGGGTCTTGTTTTTCTTTCTATTACCCACTATGTTTTGATTATACCATTTACATTTAAAATAAAAGTTCATTTACACTTAAAATAATTATTGATAATTATATAATATTGCCATTAAAAATTGTTTTCCAGTTTTTTTTTATAGTTCATTTTTGTTCCTTCCCTCTTCTTATGTTCTCTTCCTGGTGATTTGAAAACTATCTTTAGTGTCATGTTTGGATTCCTTTCTCTTTTTTGAGTCTTGGAGCGTGTATCTGTTATAGATTTTTGGTTTGTGGTTACCATAATGTATATATATAGTTCTGTTTCTGATTTCTTAAGTTCAAATGCATTTTAACAACCCTGCATTTTTACTCTCTCACCTACATTTACTTCTTTTGACGTCATATTTTATATCCTTCTGTTTTTTTGTATCTGTATTGTGGATATAAATTTTTTTTTACTACTTTTGTCTTTTAAGCTTCCTACTAGCTTTATAAGTGGTTGAAATACTTCCTTTACTGTATATATGTCTTTATCAAAGAGTTTTCTCTTTTGTAATTTTCATATTTCTAGTTGTGGCCTTTTCTTCTCCTTTTAAAGAAGTCTCTTTAATATTTTTTATAACGTTGGTTTGGTGGTGAACAACTCTTTTAGCTTTCGCTTTTCTGTAATACTTTTGATCTCTCTGTAAAATCTGAATGAAAGCCTTGCCAGGTAAAGCATTCTTAGTTGTGGTTTTTCCCTTTCAACGTTTTAATTATATCATGCTACTCTCTCTAGCTTGAAGAATTTTTTGCTGAAAAGTCACATGATAATCTTATGGAAGTTTCCTTGTATATAACTATTTGCTTTCCCCTTGCTGGTTTAATATTCTCTCTTTATCTTTATTTTTTGCCATTTTAATTACAATGTGTTTTGATGTGGTCCTCTTAGGGTTGATCTTATTTGGGACTCTCTTTGTCTCCTGGACCTGGATGTCTGTTTCCTTTCCCACATTTGGGAAGTTTTCATCTATTAATGTCTTAAAATATGTTCTCTGGCCCTTTCTTTCTCTCTTCTCCTTCTGAGATCCCCATAATGTGACTATTAGTATACTTGATGTTGTCACAGTGGTCTCTTAAGCTGTCCTAACTTTGGAAAAAAATTAGTTGGTGAGCTGGGCCCTGGCACTAATAAGCTAAAGGGAGGGTTTCAAAATGGCACTTGCCAGCACCCATGTCTTTGTGGTAAAATTAGCTCCCACAAATGGCTTCTGTCAGCATCTATATCCCCAGGGTGAGTCTCAGTTTCTCCTGCCATTCCAGAAGTCTCTCCAAGATGAACAAGTATGTCTGACCCGGCTGATTTAAATTACTGCTGCTGCCCTGGGTCTTGGAGCATGTGATATTTTGGGTGTGCCCTTTAAGAGTGGAGTGTCTATTTCCTACAACCCTCTTGGTCTCCCCAAATTAAGCTCCACTGGCCTTCAAAGCAAAATATTCTGGCTTTTCTTTCTGGTGTAAGACCTCTGGACTGGGGAGCCTGATGTGGGGCTTGGACCCTTCACTCCTTGAGAAGAACCTCTACAATTATAATTATTCTCCCATTTATGGGTCACCTACCAGGGTTATATGTTTTGACTCTGCAGTGTCCCTACCACTCCCACCCATCTCATTGTGGTTCCTTCTTTATGACTTACTTGTAGAAGATCTTTTCTGCTAGTCTCCAGATCATCCTTACTGATAGTTGCTCTGTAAATACTTGTAATTTTGGTGTGCCCATGGTAGGAGGTGAGTTCAGGGTCTTCCTACCATTCCATCTTGGCCACTCTCCCAAGAGTTTGGTTCTGAAGTTAGATACCTAGGTTTGAATTCTTGCTTCACAAATTAGGAGCTGTGTGTCTTTTAAAGATGTTACTTAACTTCTCTGTGGTTTGGTTTCCTTGTCTATAAAATGATAGAATGATGGCATATATATTATAGGGTTGTTTTGAGGTTTAAATAAGGTAATATATAAAAGTGCCTAAAACATTAATGTTTATGAAAAGAAGTTGCATTTCCAAGCTGCAGAGATGGAAAAATGATTATTAGATTCACTTATTATTAGATTTGTTAGATTCTTATATATTATTTCTTTCATTAAATAATTTTATGTCTGTTTACAGATGCTATTATTTGTTGCAATGACAGTCAAGGCAGTACTACATTATTTATCATTTAATGTGACTCTCAGATATTTAAGGACAAGATGGTAAAATGAATTAATGCTTACATTTAAATCTAAATGCTAATAATATATAACATAATAAAAACAAATACAGAGATATAGATAGGCTCAAATAAAGGGCACATGTCTCTATAGGACAGAATATGAACAGTGCTAAGAAGAGCTGACTTTGTGAATCTTGCTGGCCTCTTGGTTAATAAATGAGTGGCAGATGCCAGAGTTTAGTTCCTATCATTAAAGATCATTGAGGTTTCAAACATTGGGTTTTCACATAAAATATTTCATTGGTTGAAAACAAAGATTATGGTGGTACCCTGCTCACAAGATTAGCAGAGAAAAACTGCCTCCAAGTTCGTCTGGGGGTTATGCTGATCTCCAAGAGCCCAAAGTATCTTGATTGGATTTGTCATATCCCTCAACACATCAGGAGTATAGCCATATTCTTGACGGGTAGGGCCGGCTACAGGCATCATTAAAAGAGCTTGACAGAGGCGGGTGACATACAGAGGATGAGACAGTCCAATAGTATATGCCACATACAAAACACTCAGTAAATATTCCATAAGTAAATGAATAAAAAGTATAATGATATAACTTATGAATATAAGTTTAAAGATGGGAAAGAATATATCAGCGAATAAAACTCAGTAGTGCTTGTAAAACAGTTTAAAATATTAGCAAACTGAATTTATCAGTATGTATATAAAAATCACATTATGATCAAATATGTTTTATCCCAGTAATCTGAGGAAGTTCAACACCACAAAATTTATTATTGAAGTATATATTTAGCTGATACTGTGATGTACCACTAGCTACTCCTTCTGGACTTAAGGACTATTTTCCTACTGTCTGGGAATGCTACGATCAGTTAGACCTCAGTTATTGGTCAGTTTCAGAAAAAAATGACTGGCTGAAGAGAGTCACCTTGTCCATGGTCAAATCCCTTTTCCTAAATAACTTGCATCAAATGACTGGTCCATGGGGGATTTCAAGTACATGACCCCTTTGGAGATTCTTGTGGTGTTAGCTGATGTTTTTCTTGAGATTTTTGTTACAGCCTAACTTCTCCCTCTGTCCAATCCTGCTTCTTTCCCTTTCTTTTCATAGATGATGACTCCAGAACTAATCAGCTTTCTATGTGTTAACTTCCATCTCAGAATCTTCATGCTGGGAAACCCAACCAGTAATGGAATAATAGTAATATATTAAAGAAAAATATAAAAGGAAAACCTTTGAACAATTTAACATTTATTCAAGATATATATCTTAGGAAACTAAAAATTGAAGATTATATCCATAAAATGATAAAATATATTAAAACCAGTAGCATACCCAAGAACATCACAAAAAAGCCTCATGAATAATAAAAAAGTGAAGTAAGTGTTCTTACATACAAAATCAACAAGAAAAACTCAAAATCATCCTTATACAGTATTAAAAACTAGTAGAGAATATAACAAAAAACACTTTAATAATGACAGTTAAGAGTTTTTGACTACTTATTGTTTGCCTGTACTTTATTGATAAAGACTTTACATATTCCCAAATAAGGTAAGGACAAGTATCTAGGAATAAACTTAAAAAAATACGGCAATGTGTACATGGAGAAAATTATAGAAGAGTATTATGAAGATAGAAAAGAAAATCTGATTAAGTGAGGAATACACCATTTTAAGGATTATAATATTCACAAAATTTTAACGAGCTGATCTTAATGTTTACACATAAGATCTAAGATCAAGAAGAACCAAGACATTTTTGAAGAAGTTGGAGGAAATTTCCTTATATATAAGCTTACTATAAATGTAGGAAAATAAAGACAGAGTAATATTAGGGTGGAGATAAAAATAGATCAATGTAACAAAGATCTCTAGAACAGTCTGTGAATATATGGAGGCCTGATACATGACAAATGGGGCATTGCACATCAATAGGGAAAGAATATAGTAAATGGCCTGGGACAATTGACTAACTTTATAGAAAAAATAAATTTAGATTCTAATTCTACTATGCATAAAGATCAATTCTAGCTAGGTTATAAAACCTTAATACAAAAGAGAAAATCTTTTAGGAGAAAATGTTGGCTATTATATTTATAATCTTGTGGTTGACAAGGCTAGTTTCAAGAGGAGAAAAAAGACCCACAATTCATAAAAGAACCAATTGATATATAGATTTCATTAAAATTTAAATCTTTTGCACAGTAAAAATAACACATGACTTTACTTCTTATTATTTCTTAACTTGCTTTTAATACTGTATAGGTTTTCAAATAATATATACATATTATTATTTGGCAGGATTTTGCACATTTTATAAATAATACCCTAACTTGGTTTTTCTTTTCATTTAATAATGTATTTTAAAAATGATAGATGTAGCCTTAGTTCATTCATTTTTAATTTCCATAATATATGGATTTGCAAGAATATTCCTCAATATACAGATCAATGGGACTTTATATTGTTTATAATTTTTTCCTTTTATGAACAGTGTGGCTATGAACACTGTTGCAATATGACCTTATAAAAGACTTTCTCTAAAGAGAAGGTACCTAGAAAGGTAAAGGATGGAGGCAGAGAAATATGATGAGGGAGGACACACAGAGTTCCATACACAAAAATAGAACAAAAGAAAAGAAAATCTGAAGTAGATATGGCATAAAGTTAAGATTTGCATAAGTTGAGTGGAGGGTACATAGTTGTTCATCATATTATGCTACATGGTTTTTAAAGTATATTTGAAACATTTCATGTATAAGACAAAGCTTGTTTTCTTAATGTTTTTTGTCTGGATTTCAATTTTGTTTGGTATTAATATCATGAATTCTGCCTTTTGTTTCTTTCTGATGTATATTTGTATAATCTGTTACTTGCAAAGTCTCTGAACTATTTTCTTTAGATGCAGTTTTTAAATATTACATAAAAATGGATATTTCTTCTTTATTTAGTCTGGCATTCCTTTTTCCTTCCAATAAATAGATGAGTTGATTCTACTCATATTTTTTCAATAGCTTCATATACAATACATTGCACTCATTTAAATTTACCCATTTAAAGTATGAAATTCAATCCTTTTTTAGTATCTTCATTCACAGGGTTATGCAGCCATCACCAATCAATCAATATAATTTTAGAACATTTTTGCCTTCTAAAAAAGAAATGCCATACCCCTTGCAGTTACTTTCCATTTTTTTCCCACCATTACCCTCGCTGCTAGGCAACAATTACTCTAATTTCTATCTCTCTAGGATTGTTTATTCCATGTAAATGGAATCACACAATATCTGGTCTTTTCTGTCTGGCTTCTTTCACTTAGAAAAATGTTTTTTGTGTTCATCCACATTGTGGTATATACAATCACTTCATTCCTTTTCATTGCCAGATAAGACATTTGGGTTGTTTCCTTTTTTTTTTTTCTATAGATTTTGAAGGCTTCTGTGAACATTCATGTACAAGATTTTGTATGAAAGTGTTTTCATTTCTTTTGGCTGTATACCAAAGACTGGAATTGCTGGGCACTGTGGTATCATTTTGTTAAACATATGTGTTTAACATTTTAAGGAACTTCCAAACTATTTTACAAGGCAGCTGCACCATTTTACGCTTCCACCAGCAATATATGAGGATTCCTGTTTCTTCACATCCTTGTCAATGCTTGTCATTATCAGTCTCTTTAATTTTAGGCACTAGGTGGGATGAAATAATATTTCATTTTAGTTTGAGTTGCATTTTCTAAGTGACTAATGATGTTAAACATTTTTCATTTGGCTATTGGCCATTTGTGTATTTTCTTTGCAGGAAATGTTGATTCAATCCTATTCCCATTTTTGAATGGGATTATTTGTCATTTTATTATTGGGTTATGAGTTATTTATATATTCTGAGTATAAGTTCCTTATCACATATGAGATTTGCATTATAGTCTCTTATTCTATGGATTGTCTTTTTACTTTCTTAGTGTTGTCTTTTGAAGCACAAAAGTATTTATTTCAATGAAATCCAGTTTATCTATTTTTTTCTGTTGTAATCTTAACATTTAGAGTCATATTCAAGAATGCTTTGCCTAATCCAATGTCAAAAAGATTTACTCGTACGTTTTCTTCCAAAATTTTTCTAATTTTAGCTCTTGCATTTAGATCTGTGCTCCATTTTAAGTTAATCTTTATATATAATATGAAGTAGAGGTCTAAACTCATTCTTTTGCATGTGGATATCCAATTTTCTGAGCATTATTTGTGGAAAAAATGATTCTTTCCCCATTGAAGTGCCTGGACATCCTTGTTGAAAATCAATTGACCTTAAGGTGTAAGAATATATTTCTGGGCTCTTATTTTTATTACAGTGATCTAAATGTCTACTTTATGCCAGTATCTCATTGTCTTGATTATTGGAGGTGTGCAGTAAGTTTTGAAATTAGGAGGTATATGAGTCCTCCAATTTTGTTCTTCCCATTTATAATATATTTTTATGAATTATAATGAATATAGTATAATGTATTACATGAGATATATATATATTCTTATTACTGTCATTTATTTATGTTGCATTTTTGTTTTAAGAATTCCTTACTTCTGTATTGTCTATTTACTGTTGTTATTGCTATTAATGTATATGTGTGTTTTCTTTCATTAATCTCTAAGGTAATCTGTAAACAAATCAATTTTTTGTTATTTTTGAGTTAAATTCATATGCTTGAAATGTTTAAAGTTTGAATTTTTTTTATAACTCCCAAATGGCATAGAGAATAATACTACAAATATTAAATACTTGTGTAGCTGCCATTCAGAATGAACATTTGTCAATATTTTATCATTTTTAAACTCAAATTTTTGATAAAAGGAATGTTTGTCCCAAAGTTATAGTCCTCTTTGGATCCCTTTTATAAGAAAATAAAAAGGCAAACCACAGCTTGTGAGAACATATTTTCTTTATCTCTCTCTCTGTCTCATTCACTCTGGCTGTCTCTGTCTCTCCTCTCTCTCGCCATAACTCATTCTCTCTCACACACACTCTCTCTCTCTCTGATTTTTCCTCAGAAGCAACTGTCATGGTAAATTTGATGTTTCTCTTTCAAGTACACATTTAAAAAAATAAGTTTTAATTTGTCATCCATCCATTCACTCATTAAGTATAAATTGAATGCCTGGCATATAATAGACATTATTCTAAATGCTAGGAATAAAGCAGTAATAAATATAGGAGAAATTTCTTCTTCCACTAGTAGAGCATATATTCTAGTAGAAAAGGTGGTAAACATGATTTTAGGATCAATTAATGCTATCTGAAAAAATCAATTAAGGGGATTGATTGATAAGTTGGTCAGGAAATGTAGCTGTTAGCATTATATGTGAGCGGAGATTTGGATGACACAAGTAATCAAAAATCATTAAGAAAATTTAGAGGTAGAGTATCTCAAGCAGACATTTCTCTTGACCTTATAAGACAGCCACCAGCATTTTAAGCTGTTGGTTTTGTGCTTATTTAACTCTGCTGAAATGATATTTGTCAACAGCCGGATGGTGACTGTGGTTTCTCTTTTTACTCTTCAAGTTCTTGTTACTTCTATTAATTTCAAACAGAGTCACAGAAAATGATAGGGATGGCATGTTTGAGTTTTATCACCTTTTGTTCCACTTTCCCTAAGGACCAATAGGAATCTTTCCTGACTCTGCCATTGGCCTGTCAATGGTGTTTTTCACATGGCTTCAAGAACAGGAGTGGTGTTAGAGTTTTTAAGGATTATGTAAATTATTTTGGGGGCCACAATATATGAGACTATGCGTCTTGTCAAACATCTTGGCTGGTATATGGTAATTGGTGTTGTCCTTGATTGGGCCACACTTCATTCCATTTTGTAGATAATCATACTATTTTAATTTCAGATAGTGTCTATTGCATAGTTACATTAAATGTAAAGTTTTCTTTTTTTTTAATATCTTTATTGGAGTATAATTGCTTTACAATGGTGTGTTGGTCTCTGCTTTATAACAATGTGAATCAGTTATACATATACATATGTTCCCATATCTCTTCCGGTAAAGTTTTCTTTTCATTTATTTTTTAAATTTAATTTTGTTTTAGTGTTAAGAGGGAAATGGGCAAAAATAGACTCTGGCATCTTTTATAGGAAGTCAAAATATAATCTATTTAGATTTTCTTTTTTTTTTCAAATTTTTTTTTATGATTTTCTTACATATAAATTTTACCTCAATACTAATTTATCTTATCATTACCTAATTACTGGATACTTTCAAATAATGCATAGAATTTACATGGTGAAACAATTTTTAATTTTCTGCTTTTATCCACACTATTTTTTTGTCTTATATTGTGAAGTAAAATTTAGATGGTTTACTTAGGTTATCAGCTATGTAGATTAATATCCTCAAAACCTCTACTATAAAATCATTATCATTTGCATGTTGTATGTATATTGTTATATACTGAAATTTTACACATAACTAAAATTGTCATTAATAGCTTTTTGCCTTCATTTGGGTGTTATTTTAAACTAAACCTATTATTCTTTAAAACCAACATTTTTTTTTATCACTTTCTCTTTTAACAACTAAGATTTTAATACCTGTTTGTTTTTTATTGAATGTCAAGTGTCATGACCTATGCTGAGACTTTATACACATATTGAATAACTTATGGTCTCTACATTTCAGGAGTTACATAGAAACAGATGAGAAACATAAAAGCAATATGCCAGGGTAATAAAGAATTTTGATTCACTGCATATAGGAATTTACAGTAGTAGGGGATACTAAAGGGATTTTACTTTTGCTGTATTTGTTTAAATGTCTTAGATGACACTTTCACCTGAATTCCATCTTCATTGTAAACAACAAAATATGAATAGGATACAATTTAATTTTTAATCTCCATAAAAACTGAAACAAGTATATTTACATACATTTTTTTAAATTTATCTTTCTGTTTTGAAACTTTTGAAATAGTGAAAATAAAAGTACTCAATTTATAGTATTGTAGAAATATTAAGGAATTAACATTTCCCAATATGTCAACTATAGCTTCATTATCATGGGCAGGAAATATCATATATATATATATGATTTCAATAGGTGATTGGTAACAGCAAAAGGAGAATTGCTATTTTGATAATAGTATTTGTTAGTGTAATCTTTTAATCTTTGATATTTGATTACATAGCCTAGGCCATAATAAAAAGTTTTATAATCACCACAGGCCATACAAGAAGAATAAGTGAAGTACGATGAGAATTAGATGTACAGAGAAACTTTGATTTTTTGGTAAGTATGGTTAATTAGAAAAGCTTAGTTGTCTTAGGATACTAACTGGGAATTGAATAATTAAAGGTATAGAGTGAAGGACAAACTTAATATCAAAAGTTTAAAGTTTAAATCTTGACTTTGCCATTAAAAAACTTTATTAATATATATTTTTTCTTCATTTAATTTTACCTTGGATAAGATGTTTGAACTGTCTTGGAACTCTTTGAATTCTCTCTGTTTTAAGCAGCAGTGATTGGTTGGTTGGTTGTTTGAATGATAATACGTTCTTACACAAAGTAATCAGATTACATTGTTAGCAATTTTCAAGACAGAGAGGCAGGGTTGAATTCGCAAGGGCTAGCTCTGTGTAAATGGTCAATCTGTTTCCATGGTTACTAGCTGGCTGAGTAAACTACACATTTGTAGGTGTTGGTTTGTGCCCTCTTATCTTAAAGAATCTCAAGAAGATTGTTTCTATAAATATGGTTTCCATCTCTGGGCTAAGTATGGGTTTAAGGATAAAATTAGAGAAGAGACAGCTTTTAAGGTATATAAATAGCAGTTCAAAAAGATATATTTCCCTGAATCTTGCACCATGTTTTCAATATTGAACATGAACATATTTGTAGTTTCCACTATGCAAACTACAAGGAAATCCACCTTATCACATCTTTTCTGAAGGCATCAATTTTTATGATTTTCTTGGCCACATGTGCTAATGCAGTTCTCAGTAACAGCAGAAGGCTGTCTTTTTAAATACAATCTATTACCATCTTTTCAGAACTATTACAGGAACCAATTTTAGCAGACACAAAGAGGATTTTAAAATATGATACTGAAAAAGATATTTTCACATCCAAAGTAAGGTTTAGGAACTTGCAAGAAACATAAATGAACATATTTAAAAGAATGGAAATTTTTTATTTCTTATACAAGAAAGTGCATGGCTATTTTTTAAAAATTTATTCTTTTATGTTTATTTTTTTCCTATGAAATAATACTTAGAATTTTGTTTCTTTAATTAAAAACAGCAGTCGTATCTTTTTTTTTAACTTTAAAACCATTGAACTGTGTTTTTTTCTATTTGCTTTGATTTTTATTCAGTGTTATAGTGCAATTTTCCTTTCTTCCCCACTCTCCTCCCCAGCCCCCTGCCGAGTTGAATTGATTGCAGAGCTCCCATTGATTTCAAAGGGAATTCCAGACCCCCAGAACCTCCCTGGCTTTGTGTATGTGCACATAGCCAAGTGGTAAAGTGACTGAGAATTACTTACAGCATGTGCAAAATGAAGATTAGAATAATAATTTCATCATTATCATGATTATTGCTATTTAATATTTATATAGCACCTTACTCTGAGAAGCTCAAGAATCTTTATGAATTTTAAATTATCCAATGGACTCTAATCTTAACTACACCTCTATGTGCTGGGTAAGGAACAAAATTAATAATAGATTTGAGTGACATATATTGCTAGGGAAATTTAATTGCATTGCTGTTCAGCTCTCTTCTGTTATTGGAAAACGTCATTATATATTTGCCTAGAGAGTTGGATTGCTATCTCATTTTTTTTAGCACGGGGGGGTCCATTTGCTATTTATTTTGGAATAACTCCAGATGACAGATTATTCAAAAGCAAATAAGAGATAAACTGATAATTTTTATTATACTTAACATTAGTCATCAACATTCCAAACTAATCCTTAATGAAAAAAGAAAATTTTATTGCTTTTCGTTTTGCACTGACTATACTAGTTTAACATTCAGTTCCTAAACTTAGACATATCTGAATAAATTTTCCTGGTCCTTTAAGGTAAATAAAACTGGATTCAGTATTCTGTATTTGAGTCTATTTTACACATGGAAGTGAATTTAAAATTATTACTAGAAAGTATTTGATGTTATTCTAATCTAAAATTATAACAGAATGTAAAGCATCATGCATTTCATGAATCTAATAAAGTTATTAAAATATTAATTTTCTTAATAATACATCACCAAAAAACATAATTTCTTAGACTTTTGAAATATAATTTTAGCTTTATTGTATTTAGATGCAGATTTTAGATATTTTTCCTTACATAATATACTACTGATTTTCTCTGAGACTCTTATCTTTCTATTTCTCTTTTTCCATTAAGTGGTAATAACTAAGAGCTTGAAAAATTTTATCCAGAATAGCTAATTATCCAGGAAGATATTTGAATAATCACATAGATAAATAAATAAACACTGTTATATAGGCCTGGACATATTTTTAAATGTTTTATTAGAATAAATAAATTTATGACTGTAGTATAATCAAGTAAAGAATAAAATTTTGCAAGTGATTGGGAAACAGGAGGGAGTAGTGTGGCTAAGAATAAGTGGGGTAACTTTATTGACATTACTTCATTTAATTTAATATTCATAGATTCCAAATATATATTATTTGACTATTTTAGAAATAAGAAAGTTGAAACTGAAGAAAGCTAAGTAATTTGAACAAGGTCATACTGAAATGACCTTGGTGAGTCATTAAAGAAATTATTCTCAAAAACCTGTGCCCCAAAACCTGTGACCTTCCTTGTCAAGGAGGCTAATAATAGAATAGATTTTGACACGAAGGAACGTATCTTGAGAGCATCTCAAAAACCCCGGTGTGTGAACCCAAAGACAATATGTAATGTCCCCAGGACTACTATTTTATGGCTTAGAATAATTGCTCTCTTTGTCTTTATACAATATTTTTTTACTTCTTATCCACTCCCACTGTGTGTTTTCATTTATAAACCATTTTACATTTTATATAAACAAACAAGGTTTGTGAGGATTTTCTATATGAATAAATAAATACAATTCCAAATACTACAACTGCTACTCCAACCTCACTGGTAGTGGTTTTTGGCAATCAGCTTATCTCCCTTGCCTGCTTGCCATGAATGTTTTTTCAAGTTATATGAACAGCAAACCTAAAAATAACTACATGATATAGATATTCAAAGTTACTATAAACAGTGAGTCTGCTGTTGTTAAACCTCTACTAAAGTCATCCACATTTGGGTTTCAATTATTTGCTTATGTTTTTAAGCCTTGCAGTTAACTTAATTCTTTGAGGAATCAACCCACAGTAAATATGGTTGCCACATGAATTTCTCATCACTGGGGAGCCTAGATAGACATATGGGGGAACCACTGGAGAAGTCATTTGGTCATTATGTACCAGTAATTCCAACCCTTGGATTTCATATACAAGTGAAATATATATATATATATACACACACACACACACACACGCATATGTTTGTATATATTTAATGTACTATGTACATATATACACAGTCACCACCATTCTAATTGATCTGAATGGCTTCTGAACTTGCAAGAATAGAGAAGTCCTTGTTGTAAATGATAGTGAAAACTCTACAGACCTTGATGATATATCATCTCTCAAAAACTAGACTGTATTCATTAAGATAAGCATGAATGCTGCATGTTAAATTTTGAAGCAGAATCCTTAGAAATGGTCTGAATAAAACACTCATATGCCTATTAAAAATCCCTGCAATATAATTTTATATAAATATGTACATTTAATTTACTAATATATTATTTATAATTGTTTCTGTATTCATTAGTAAAATTGATAATTCCCTTTTTTATATATTTATTAACTATGATAATTTAGTCCTGAGATTATAAAGAATAAGGATTAAATGAAAAGTGCAAAGGGACTATGGTTTCTCTGTAGATGTTGTTATTCATTCCTCCTCCTTGCTGGCCACTAGTCAACTGTAGTAGAAAAGAGACGTACCACCCAGACACCACTTCAAGAAAGGACTTCCTGCCCAGGTTTGGGGAGTGTGGTGAGCCTCCATCTGTCAGCTCCTTCATGGCCTTCATCAGAAGTAGAGAGCTTCCTCAACAAAGTCATGTCTTTTCCAGTGAAATCTACATCCGGTGACAAGAGCCTGTCAGGGGTTTAAATACCAGCTTGATGCAGGGCACTTGTGATGGTAGTACTTTCTCTACAAATCTCTACTTGTTAGGCCAAAGGTGTGTCAAGCCTGCAACATTGTTTGATTTCTTTCTCTGTCCAAGCCTGCTTTATCATCCTTCTTTTCATAGGTATTGGCCTCCAATAAAAGCATTGTATTGATACCTCAAACTCTATCTCAACTTTTGCCTGGGAAAACCCTAACCTATAACAACTACCCAGATAAAATTAACCCTGTTGTACCTGTTTGTTCATGGCTTGTGCAGAGAGCAATGCTCAATCCAGTGTAATGTAGAGAGGAGAAGAACATGGTTAGAAGTTCTTCTTTCGTCTTTCTCTCCACTAGGGACTGCCATTTCCCTCCAACAAAAGGATATATATATATATATATATATATTCTTAAAATTTTTAGTTTCTCAGATCCAAGAATTTCCTTGTTGATTTTGCCACTTCACTAAGGTTGGATTTAGGAGAGAGTGCTAACAGTCTGCATTAATTCACCTTCTTGCCAAAAAAACTATTTGTGGGATGCTAAAAAATAAAAATATTTCAATGGTATTAGGTAGCAGTAGGCCTTCATATATTTTGTACTTCAATCATAAAAATACTAAGGACTTTTCATTTCACGGTTTGGAAATCAATTTAAAAAATTTTAGCTCATAAGATTTGACTTAAATGAAATTGCTATACCATTTGTCTCCACCAGAACCCTAGTCTTAATAGTTTATTTGTCTAAAGAAGTAAATTTAGTAGAGAATCTGTTTTCTAGCAGTTAAAATTTAATTGGATAAGTCGAACTAAACTCATTGAGGTTGACATTTTGTGTTTCCTTGTCATTCTTATCAATGAAATTCTTCCATAATAGCTGAATGGGACGTCAAATGTATAATTGTAAGGCTGAAAAATAGGTACTTCATAAAATTAAAGGTACTCTCTTTAAGAGTATACTCTTTAGTAACACTCCAAGTGCATCATTAACCTCAGTCTACCACTCTGGATTTTCAGTGTCAAATTGTGCAATTATTTGATAAAGGTGTTATGGTGAAAACAAAAACCCTGATAAAACTTTCTTAGTAATCCCCATGGTGTAGCATAAGGAAACAATAAAAGCATCGCCCCATAGACATTTATGTGAGTAAATATCATAGAGCCAACTCCTGGGAACAAGGCTGAGAGATACCACCAGGGGTTCCATTTAAATGAGATTGGCATGCCAGTTAACTATTATTAGGAGTCATTCCAATGCACTGAACTAAGTCTCTGCCTTGCTGATTATTCCAATTAAGCAGGCATGCCATTTAGCCAGCTAATGAATAAGTGGAACTCTCTTTAATTGGATCACTCAATTTCTTAGCCCTTTCTGCTCAGCAAGTTGTAGCATAGAAGTTTATTTTCTACTTCTTTCACTATACAAGTTTCCCCAGTATGGATTCTTGGACCTCGATAATTACTTGTTTGGAAGTGATTTCTTAATTCTCATGGTGCCAATTTCAAATTGACCACTGAAAATATGTGGTTGAACAGTTTTGAACAGGGACCCATTCTCAAAGTTCTTCAGTATCACTCAGTAAACCAGAATCTGGGAGCTTATTTCAAATTTCACATACATACACCTATGTAGAAAATGTTAACTATGGTTATGTCTGGGTGATAGGATTACAGATAATTTTCATTTTCCTTTTGTGAGTCTTTGTATTTGAAACAATGAACATGCAGCACTCTTCTAATAAGAAAAAAATAATAAATATGATAAAAATGCATTTTCTTTAATTGGTACATTTAAATGAGAGGAATGAAAAATGAAGGTTTTAGAATCAGGAACTGTTAGTATAATTACTTAAAGAAATAGCACAGAATGAAAAACAGAATTATTAGATTTCCTTCTTTTATAAAATGTTCAGCTATCATTAGTACTGACTTTTTGTTTTCTTTCACATTTCCCTCAGCAGAAGTGCCTGTTATCCATCTCTCTTACAATATGCATACATAATAGACACAAAATCTTACAGTTAAAAGAAAACTTAAATTTCAGCAATTCTCACAGCTTTATTTTATAGATGATGGTACTTGAGCTCCAAGAGCTTGTATTGTAGTGGCGGTGTTGTCTCCTGATTTGTAGGCGTGAACTTGACTATAGCTGATTTTATTGCTTAATTTTTGGAAATTCGGAGCTCTGGATAGAGTTTTTGTACTGTGACATTATTATTTTCACAGTGTTAATATGACCTCTCAATTCATTTCTTGGTTATGAAACTCTAGTTATGTTATTACCCCTTCCAGAGGTCACATGCTGACCCAGGTAAAATACCTGAAAATACTTCTTTAACCAGGGGTTAAAATCAAATGACATTTTCCTCTCATTTATAGCTATGACAAAGAGGCTGTCCACTTCATTTTACCATCTTTAGTTAAATTATCTTTTTTTCCCAGCAACTCAATAAAAAAAATAATATGATACTGAAGGATGAAATATGAATCTGAAGATTTAAAAGTAATAGAGGAATGAGTGAGAAGAATTGCTTGTCATTTATCCTGAGTTCTGTGCAGCTGCAAAGACCCAGTCCAACAGATGCAGCTGTTTAGGCCTGCTTTGCTTTGTAATTTTCCAGCAGCACTTCCCTTAAAAAGTGTCATTGACTATTATGATCATCTATCTTATGTAAAAATAGAGTGCTATTTAATTGGAACAACTCTTCATCACTGTCTTCTCATAATAGCAAAATGAAGTTAACGGGAAGTTTTGTGTTCTTGTCACTATAGGTTTGGCTGCAGTTTTTATTGGCTACATTTCATTAACTCGATATAGCTTGGTGGTTCCAGCCAGTGTAGACCCAAATTTTACTAATCTTCATTTGTATTAATCCATCAGAATTCATCTGGTTTTAAAAGGCAGGATAGCTCTATGGCCTTTTTTGTTTGTTTGCCTTGGTTTGGTTTTTTTGTCTCAAGTGGAAGAATTTATGTCCTGAGTTTATCCATTAGAAAGAAAAAAAGGAAACAAGTCACTACTAACATCTCTAAGCCAAGCGTTCTTAATTCTCTTTCTTCCCAGTTTTTTTGGTTTGCACTGAAAGATGGTGGCCAGCGAGTTCTTTAATTCTAAGTCTGTAGAGATGTAAGAGATGATAATTCTCAAAAATTGATTTGGAAGTATGGGTTTATTATGACAAATGTTGAGACACCTGAAAGTCTTTAGTATTAGTTATCTTCTCTAATGAGATCTTGAAGGAATTGAGAAATGTGATGGAAAGGTCATATGTGGAGCCAAAATATCACCTTTATTTTATAAATATTTGTGAGCCATGCCAAACCCAAGAAGTAATTGCAGCCATAGCTATAGGGCTGGACTGGGGCAGGCCTCTCCCTGGCCTCTTTAGGAGGATCTTTTAAAATTGGTGGAATGAAGGAGAAGATTGGTAGATATATTTCCTGAAAGCAGTTCACTTCCAAGGAGGCCAGAAGCAAGCTCTGTTCTACTCATGTGCAATTCTTCTTTCAAACTCATAATTAGGGGAAAAGTAAGAGAGGGAGTTGAGATCAGCCAGGGTTGTTATATCCAGTGAATCCTTCCCCATGGAGAGAAGTATTAGAAAGAGGGCATTTCCAATATCACCCCACATGTTGAAATAATCCAAAAGTAGGATATGCTATTTTATGTTTTTAATTGAAGAATAATTTATTTACAATGTTGTGTTAGTTTCTGGTGTACAGAAAAGTGATTCAGTTATGTATATATAATACATACATATGTATATATATATTCTATTTCATATTTTTTCATATGGTTTATTACAAGATATTGAATAATTGAATGTAATTCCCTTTGCTATACAATAAACCTTGTTGTTTATCCATAAGATATGCTGTTTTAAAAGAAACACTTCACCATTTTATCTAACAATATTTATATTGTGCTATTTAATATATAAGTAGTACTTATCCTTCCTTGTTTATCTTACTTTATTTTCTTATTTTGTAAAATAGGAGCATGATTGAAAATGTTTGGGGGGGAAACACCCTCTTTCCCTTGACTGACTGACAAGTAGAGCAGTTTGTGCCCACTGACAACAATATTTTATATGTCATTGTTCCATACAATAAAGGATTAGGGGACATTCTGATCTTATCCAGAGTTGCAGCAGACATTCGAATCTGATTTATTTATCTTCTTGGGAACTGCAGATGGTCAAGTCTCTCTTTCATTGCCTTTGGGATCAATCCATTTCCTAAGCTGATGGAACTAACTAGCCTGTTCTTCTTGGTACACCTGTCCCTGTTGATGGAAAAGATTGCTGCTTTGCCATCAATATTCTTTTTAGGGTTTTATGGCAGATGTTTGTTTGTGCTACCTGTCCAAAGTTAAATTATTGGGGGAAAAAAATGCCTGAACAGTATCTTTGATTATAATGGATAACCTCATTTATATGAAAAGGTAAACTTTTTCGTCACGTAAGTTTTTAATGTTGAATCACAATAACTTGTAGTTTTTTCATTTCAAACATAGTCTGATATTGGCAATTTCATATGGTTCAAACTACCATTATCTGAATTCATTCAAAATTTAGAATCTGCTACCTGTATGCTCTAAAGAACCTTAAATGTTTGTGCATATACACAACATAATTAAATATATGTGTAATATTTAAGGTATATACAATATATATGCTACATAGATGTGTGTACATTCAGTATTGTTTTTTAGAGTATGTGGACAGCATATCCTGACTATATAAAACAAGTGTTTCTTATAAATTAAGAAGTTTAAGAGGTTAGTTGCAATGTGGAATCTGAAGCCATATTAAGGAACTTTCATACTTTGTATACTCATGAGAGAATGAGAGTTTAAAAGGCAAATAATGTCTTAGTCTTATTATAAAAATAGTTTGGAATTTCAGTCTTCTTGAAGAAGTCTGGTGGTCTCCCAGAAGTCCTTGGACTACACTTTGAGAACCCTAACTTAATAAAATATTATAATATAGTACAACATAATAGGTGTGTGTGTGTGTGTGTGTGTGTGTGTGTGTGTTGGGGCAGTATTCTATACAAGGTGGTATTTCTCTGAGGAAGTAAACCTTGAGTCAATGGCTAAAAATGAAGAGGAGCCAGTACATGGTCACCTGGGAGAAGGACATTCTCTGCAAAAGAAGCAGCCAGCTTAGGTGCTCCTAGTAGAAAGGAGACGAGAAGTCTGAATTACTGACTTAGATAATTCCATACTCTATTCATAGAAAAATACATGTGTAAATTTCAGTCACTGGAAATGACTTCAGTTTCAATTTAATAAACTGTTTGTCAGAACAAGGAATGTGATTCTCCCTTACAAAGATACACTGATTTTATCAAATTGCTGCTTTACTAATAGCCATTCTGTTCTGACTTGTGGAGTCTAAAGGATGTCCCTTGCCTCTTTTTTCTACTAATTTTGAGAACTTAAATTACAGGGCATATTCATAGCTGGTTTCTCTAACTCAAGGAAGTAAAATAGTTAATAAAGATATATAGTAATTAAGCAGCTAAAATACATGTAATTTTCTTTATTTAACTTATGAATATGGGAAAATAATTTGTTAGAATTAGCCATATGTGAAAGATTTAAATTTGCCTGTCTCTGATACAATTATGTGTGGTTACTTCTTTTAAGAAATCTTCAAGTAGAACTTGCATTTATCATTGAAATAAGTAGGTGAGAAATATGACTTTTATAAAGCAGAATTTACAAATATCCTTTACCCCAGAACATACCTGAAAAATATTTATGGAAGCATAATATATTTTGCATTCATGTTTTTCTTCAATTTATTTGTTGTTCCCTACCTATTTTGGAATATTTTTATAGGAACATTTATCAGTGATGCCATTTTTTAAAAAAATCTCCAAAATGCCTTTGTGTTTAATTATACTTGGTATTAGAATTTGTTCAGTTTTAATTCAAAATAACAAATGAAGATGTTCCTCAACTTCTTTTCTCCAATCTACCTCAATATGTGAATTCTGTCCTATTAGGGAAGGGTCCTAAGCTGTCACATCTAAGCATTATCATTCATTGGTACCATGTCATTTAAGTGCAGCTTTCTGTCCTTAGCAGATGTGAAGGACAGATAGTCCAAACTGCATCCAAACTGCATCTACCATCTATCTGGAATTTGTTATGTCTCAGGTTGTAATAATCTGATTAACGGCCTTCCCTAGAAAGTCACCAGAGTTACCTCCTCTGCCAGGCTATCTCTGACAACTGGGAATGTTGTATAGGAGAACTGGGAAGGCTGTCTGAACCCTATCAAAGACTGAACATGGCACCTTTTATGGCTTTTGTTTCAAATATGATCCTTTCTGGTTTTGCTACTTATTATTCATTTTTATGTCTTTTCTGAATCATTTCAAAATCCTGCTATAGGAAGTGCAAGGCAAATACCACCTCCCTAGCGCAGAGTTCTTGAATTCTCTTTTATGCCTCTCTAACATTGCTTTTCACAACCAGATAAAGTTCTACTGAAAGATGCTTCTTTCAAATCACTACCACGACACCTTTTATTTGTTTTTATTGTCATGCCAATCACACTGTGCTTTGTGTTAGAGTTATCTGTGGACAGTAAGCTGTTGAGCTGCTGTGGTGGGGATAGTGGAAAATGTACTTGTCTTGGATTTAGACAGCGCTCGGTTGGAATCCAGTTTGATGTTAGAAATCGTTTGTAATCTCTTTGATCTTCAGTTTCTTCGGTGATAAAGTAGGGCAAATATATATTTCATGATTTGTTTGGTAATTATAAGTGATTTTGTTTGTAAAGCATATTGAATACGCTAGAAATATTTAGCCCATTTACCATTCCCTCCTTGCCTGGGGGTCAAGATTATGTTTTACTTGCCATTTAATCTCATAAAGTTCCATGACTAATTTTCTGGATTTCTAGAAAAAAATTTAAATGCAGCTGTTTCTTTTTAAGTATTGGGAGGATTGTTTCCATTATTATCAGTGCTTTAATCTGAGAACCACTTAGTTGAAAATATTACAGAGTTGAAGAAAGAGTAAGCTATCTAGGGGAAGAAAGGAGAGTATAGGTAAGGTCTTGAGGGTAGTTCTCCAGTCTTGAAGAAAAGAACATTTACGCCGCATCTTAGTGACTTAACCAAGTAGAGTAAGTATGACTAGAGTAGTTGGAGGGAGAAGGAGGAAGTAGGAAAATACATATAACTTGAGCATAGTTGGTCTTTCCAGATGTAATAAGGATTTAAGCCTTGATCCTCAGGGATAGAGAAGATATTGAAGTATTTTAATCATCAGGGTAATATAACCAGATTTATATATTTTTAGTAATCTTTTTAGTTATAAAATGGAGAAAAGGTGGGGTGGTAAGTAAGAGGGGCAATAGAGAGATCAAATGAGGATGTCGTGATATGAGTGCAGGACACATTGTAAGTATATGTAAATATATACATATTTTTGAAACATACATACATGTATATAAATATAAACATACCGTATCTTAAATAACTTCAATTTCAATTTCTTCTCCCTGAGTGGTGCTATAAGAGATTATTTCATTTATCTTTATGCTCTATTTTTTCTATAATAATTAGTTATTTATATATGTAATAATGAAATATAACTTTATATCAAAGATTACTTTGTACAATTCGATTTTACATTTTCATTAACACATATACTAATCTAGTATTGTTTTTGACAATTGCTTAGATTCTTTTTATTTAGATGTACAATATTTTATTTAACCCTTTCCATGTACTTTTTTTTGAGGACTTTTGTTCATTTCAAAATTCTCCTCTCTCATCCTTTCAGTATTTCATGTGCTCTTTTCCCTGCTACCCCTTGTTTTCCCATTTCTTTCTCAGGTTACATTTATTTCCCTTAGCTCAATTTGTATAAGGTTACATTTATTTATATTGTGAACTTTTATTTTGGTTTGACTTGTTTTTCTGGGATGGATTGGATTTTTCCCAATGATACAGTGGTCAAGGGCTCTTCTCAGACATACTTTACTGCAGCTGAGTGCCCATATTATCCTTCCATCCAGTCTTAAGTAGTAAATAAAAATCTATAATTACAGCAAACACTGCTCCAAGCGTTATCCGTTTCACTAAGCACCCGAATGAGCTTTGTGTTTAGAGAATACTCAAGCAGTTCCCAAACAGGACTAGCCATCAGCACATTTGTTTTACTGACATATATTCCTGTATCCTACTTAGGTGTATTTAATTCTGTAGTTCTGGATGGGACCTGGACATATGTATTTTTAAGTCTTTGTGGATGATACTTATATGAACCAGATTTATTTTTCATGTGTTAGTCATGGTCCTAAGCACTTTAAATACTATTTAATCCTCACAATCCTATAAGTACTGCTACTACAACAATTACAGGCATACGTCATTTAATTGTACTTCATTTCATCGCACTTCACAGATAATTGTGTTTTTTTACAAATTGAAGGTTTGTAACAACACTGCTTCAAGCAAATCTATGAGTGACATTTTTCCAACAGCATTTGCTCACTTCATGTCTCTGTGCCACATTTTGGTAATTCTCACAATATGTCAAACTCTTTCATTATTATATTTGTTAACAGTGATAAGTAATCTTTGATATTACAACTGTGACTTGCTGGATGCTCAGGTGATGGTTAGCCTTATTAAGCAATAATTTAAAATTAAGGTATATACATTGTTTAGATGTAATGCTATTGCACACTTAATAGACAAGAATATGGTATAAACATAACTTTTTTATGCACTAGGGAAACAAAAAATTTGTGTGACTTGCTTTATTGTGATAGCTGCTTTACTGAAGTGGTATGGAACAGAACCTGCAATATTTCCTAGGTCTGCCTATACTTCCTATTTTACAGGAGGGCAAACTGAGATATTACTTTCACACAAGTGTAAGTGGTGCAGCTGGGCTCCACACCTAGACAGGCTGATTCTGGAGAGGATTTTAACCTGTATGAAATCTATCTCCAGGAATGTACCTTTCAGTATGCATTAGGCTACTGAGAGTTTTTTTCCTTAATATTTGGGCAGGTGTTATCTGGATATCATGATTTTACATAGAAAACATTGATGGTGAAAATTATTAGGGAGAGCAGAAGTATAGGTTGACTTGATGGAATAAAGATCAAAGAAATAATGTGCTGTCATAACCACAAAATTGCTTCTGAGAAATTTAGAAAGTGAGCTGCTCCATTTTCTTTTTCTCCATCCATGTTTGAATTAGGTATTATGTGGTGAGGAAGGTGTAAATCATCTTATCATTTTCAAGCAGTTTCTATTTCACAGTGTAAAATCCACTACTACGGACTGAACTGTGTTCCTTCGAAATTCATATGTTAAAGTCCTAACCCTCAATGTAATGATATTTGGAGGAGGGACCTTTGGGAAATCATTAAGTTTAGATCCTGTCATAAAAGTGGGTCCTCATGATGGGATTAGTGCCTTTATAAGAAGAGACACCAGAAAGCTTACTCTTTCTTTTTCTCTCCACCATGTGATAACACAGTGAGAAGGTGGCCATCTGCAAGCCAGGAAAATATTCCTCATCAGATGTTGACACCTTGGTCTTGTACTTCTCAGCCTCCAGAATTATGCAAATATAAATTGCCATTATTTAAATCATCCAAACTATGTATTTTGTTATGGCAGCCCTAGATGACTTATATATCTAATCATAAGAATGGAGCCTTGATATAAAACTGGGCAAATTGTATTGACTATTTACTATATAACTAGGTAGTTGTAAGTACTTTCATATATCTAATTTAAACTTCCTCACTATCAAATGACATAGATTACCAATGTCCTCCATTGATCCATTCTTAGGCTTCATCTTATTTGACCTATCGGTATCATTGGACACATCTAATAAATTTAGTCACCTTGAGACACATTATTTCTTTGGTTTCAGGAACACTAGTCTTCCTTTTCCTGGCGTGGATATTCCTTTCTTTAAAAATTGAGGTTATAATTGACATACAACAATATATTATTTTCAGGTGTACAACATAATGATTCCATACTTGTATAACTTTGAAACAATCACCACAATGAGTCTAGTTAATATTCATCACCATACATAGTGATAGAATATTTTTTCTTGTCGTGAGAACTTTTAAGATCTATTCTCAGCAACTTTCAAATATGCGATGAAGTATTGATATAGTCACCATGCTGTTTATTACATCTCTATGACTTATTTATTTTATAACTGGAAGTTTTTACCTTTTGACTCCCTTCATCCATTTTGCCCACCTCTTGCCTCCCACCCCTGGAAAACACCAATCTCTCTTCTTTATCAATGAGCTTGTTTTTTCACTTATTTCACTTAGCATAATGCCCTCAAGTTTCATCCACGTGGTTGCAAGTGGCAAGTTTGCATTCTTTTTTATGGCTGAATAGTATTCCATTGTATATTCCATTTTCTTTATCCATTCTTTCACTGAGAAAAACTTAGTTTTTTTCCATATCTTGGCTATTGTAAATAATGCTGTAATGCACATGGTGGTACATATATCTTTTCAATTTAGTATTTTCATTTTCTTCTGATAAAAACCCAGAAGTAGAAATGCTTAATCACATGGTAGTTATAGTTTTACTTTTTTGAAGAAGCTCCATGTTGTTTTCCATGATGACTGCACCAATTTACCTTCCCACCAATAGTGCACAAGGGTTTCTTTTTCTACATATCCTCATCAGCACTTGTGAAGTGTCTATTCTTTGTCTTTATTGAAGTGGCTATTCTTTTTCGGTAACTTTTGCTAGTTCTTCCTCATTTTCCCAACTTCCCATTGTGTTTCAGTACTCAATCCTTGGACCTCATTCCAATCCATGTGCATTCATTCTCTTTGTGATCTCATTTAGTTTCGTCGTTCTAAATGCCATTGATAGGCTAATAAATCATACATTTGTTTCTATGACTCAGCCTGCTTTCTTTGAGCTCCAGAGTTCAACACAGAATTGATCACTTGAATGTCCATGAATGTCACCCTAACATGTCAAAAAACCTACTCCTCCTTAGTTTCTTCATCTCAATTTATGATCAGTTTGTTCTTCCAGTTCTTCAACCAACCATATTGACCTTGACCCCCACAACTAATTCATTATCTAATCCTGTCAGATACCATCAGAGCATATCCAGAATGAAACTACTTCTCAGCATCTCTGCCACTACTGTTTGGGTCCATCTCTCACTAGGATCATTGGGGTAAGCTCTTAACTGACCTTCCCTCTTCTACCTTTATCATTTAGTCTATTCTCCACACCAACCATAGTGATCTTTTTGTTTTTTTAACATCTTTATTGGAGTATAATTGTTTTACAGTGGGTGTTAGTGATCTTAAAATGTAGGTCAGAAAATTGCCAATTCTATTCTCCACATCTGCCAAAGGATGATCAACTCACTCAGAGTAAAACAAGTCCTTCAATAACCTACAAGACCAAGACCCCACTCAACTTGCCTTCCAGGTCTCCTAGCCCTATCCCTCTTTTATCACATGGTGCTCACCTTCCTGATTTCTTCCTTACTGCCCTCCTTCTTAATCCCTTCAGCGTTTTGCTGTTCTTGGCAAATGCAAACACACTACTGCCCTGCAACTTTGTCCTTATTGTTCTTTCCACTTGGAGTTATCATCTCCAGTTATCCTCAGGGAAAGAACCCCTCACTTCTTTCAGGCCATTACTTCTTGGTGAGGTTGTTAATGACTACCCTACTTAAAACTGACTCCAAATATTATCATCATTTCCTTGTGTAAATTTTTAGAGTTATTTTCAAAACTAGTTAAACCTACTTAAACATCTATCAGCATATACTTTTCACATCATATTTTTTTTGTAGGGGGAGGGGAGAAGGAGTACTTTTTTCATAAATTATTTATTTTGTTTTTGGCTGCATTGGGTCTTCATTGCTGCGTACAGGCTTTTCTCTAGTTGTGGTGAGGGGGGTTACTCTTAGTTGTGGTGCACGGACTTATTGTGGTGGCTTCTCTTGTTGCAGATCACAGGCTCTAGGCATGCAGGCTTCAGTAGTTGTGGCACATGGGCTCAGTAGTTGTGGCTTGTGAGCTCTAGAGCATAGGTTTTGTTGCTTTGCGGCATGTGGGATGTTCCTGGACCAGGGCTCTAACCCGTGTCCCCTGCATTGGTAGGCAGATTCTTAACCACTGCATCACCAGGGAAGTCCCAGGAGTACTTTGATATAACATTATTTTCCAAATTTGACTTTTTTTCTATTTTAGGCAGTTTTGATAATTCATATAATGGCAGTCTACTTACTCAAATTGTAACACTGACTTGAGGTAACTTATTTTAATTCTGGGAGAGTAGGATGGAAGAAACTATCTCATGTTTGAATTACTTGTGTAATATCCATAGAAAATAAGGTATTATAATATTAATTTTAGGAAGATTATTAAGCAGTGTGTATAGAAAAATATTTTCTTAGGTAAATTCAGATTATTTTGGAATATTTGGCTAAGTGCTTTGCATAATTTCAGCAATTAGTGCTTTATTTTATTTTTGTAAGTCCAGATTGGAAGATAGGAAACCTACCATTTCATCCTGGTTGCCTTCACTAGGCCTTCCTTGTGGAATCTGAGCCATTCACAATCAGGTGAAGCTAAAATTTGGAGCCTTGATTTCTATCACTTTCTTGATACATCAGTCTTGAACAGTGTGGAGATTTGTTTCCAAATTTTAGACATTAAAAAAAAATCATATGACACTTTAATTTAATGGAATAGTTGAGGTAAAGAGTAAACACATACCTTGCTAATGGAGAAAGACAAGATGGCTGGTTAGAAGATATACTCATGAAAATCGTGTTCTGAGTACCTGAGAGATTCCATACAGGTAGCACAGTCTAAGAGCTTGTGCCTATTTTTTCTGTTTAAAACATTGGGAGATAGTATCCTGACCACTGATGTGTACCCCAGAAACTAATATTTCATCCTCTATTTAAAAACTTGCTTTATAATTTATTTGAGTATTTTACAGGGCATAATTATCAGGCCAGTCTTTTCAAGGATGCATATTCATAAAATTTATCCCTTTTTGACCTCCACATACATTCACACAATTCATTATTTTCATCTCTGCTTTCTTTCCTTTGAAATCTGGAGAAAGAGTGCAGAATTTTGCTGATATAATTCAGTGTAATGCAATACCATTTCTTTTTTATTGCTTTTGATGCAGGCTAAATTTTTTATATAAGTATTTCTCAAATATTACATAAGATGTACTTATAAAAATTTATTCATTGTTTATCTGACATTCAAAATTAACTGCACATCTTATATTTTTATTTATTAAATCTAGCAACTCAAGGGAGTTTGTTAAATCTCTCCAAATGTTATAGAATACAAATATCAATAATTTTGAGTCAATATATACATAAGAAAAAATACAGTTGAGGAAACAGATCCAATAAAAAGAAAAAAATGAGTCAAACAGTATGTGGATCTTTCCATACCATTATAAGTCCATTTATTTTGACATTATATTGATCTATTTTAAGATTAATATGGAGAAAGCTCTATAAGTGGTTGAGAGTTCCATCTCTGTAGTTAGCAGGACCAGCTATACAATTTGCAGGGCCTAGTGCTAAATGAAAATGCTAAGCTCCTTGTTCAAGAATTTTTAAGAATTTAAAGGTAGAGACAATAGCACACTAACCCAAGCACACAGCCCTTTTGAGTGCGGGTCTCTGGGCAACTCCACAGGTGTTGAGCCGAGGAAACTGGTGTCGGTGGTTAGACAGGTCAGGTACATGAAGTAGGTATTGCTGTAGATATTGTTATGATTGCCATTTTGCAGATGCAAAATGTGAGGCTTTGAGAAGTTAAATGACAATATTTGAAGCTAGGTTATCTGAGACCAGAGTGCTCCTAACCAGGAACAATATTAAATTCTGCAGTGTTGGGCTTCCCTGGTGGTGCAATGGTTAGGAATCCACCTGCCAATGCAGGGGATACAGATTCAGGCCCTGGTCCAGGAGAATCCCACATGCCACGGAGCAACTAGGCCCATGTGCCACAGCTGCTGAGCCTGCGCTCTGGAGCCCCTGAGCCACAACTACTGAAGCCTGTGCACCTAGAGCCTGTGCTCGGCAACAAGAGAAGCCACCATGGTGAGAAGCCCAAGCACCACAGCAAAGAGTGGACCCATGTTCACCCCAAATGGAGAGGACCCACGCAAGGACCCAACACAGACAAAATAAACAAATAAAGTTAAAATAGAAAGAAAAAGAAATTCTGCAATGTTGAATCCTAGTAAAAAATAAAACCAAAGGAGAAAATTAGTGGTCCCTGACAAGGGGAGGTAACTGTTTAGTTGGAATTCAAATGTCTATGAGGATTAAGCAAATCAAATAAATGAGTAAAGCAGATTAGGAATCATTATAGCAGAATTGATGGGAATTGTAGCAAACTGGAGCTCATGTATAATGTGCAAATCCATTTAATTCCAAAATGCTAAATCATGCTTATGAACTAAATTTGACCACAAGGAGAGGCAGTTTGTGATCCTGTGACCCTTTGTTTAGATAGTGTGAATAATCATATTCATTAACTTTCTGTTTTTTTTTAATCCCACCCTTCTTAAATAACAAGCTTTGAAATAAATGTAAGTGGGTGTTAGGGAGCCTTTTAAAATGTGACAATAGCAGTCATATTGAAAAAAAAAACAACAACTCTCCTTCAATTTGATGAAAAGGAATTTACAGTATCTGCTCCAATGACAGTGTACTGGTTTGGTGTATACTGACCGTACAAAGCCTTTCTACTTTTGATGTTTTCGGCTTTAATCAACTGATTTTCATAAGGGATAACTAACTAGGTGCTCAAAATTTTCACATACTTTTCTGGTACTTCAAACATAAAACCTTTCTCTTACCCAGAGCTAGGATCTGAAAATCCTAAGCATTAAGCAAAATGGATTAGTCTTCAGAACGAGAGCTTCAGACTGTCAGTGCCAGAGGGGTTAATGGAAAATACTGTGTCATATTTGCCATTTCCCCTATATTATCTTGCCCAGAACACCTGCTTAATGAACTAGACATAAATTATCATACTATAAGCACATTCTTTAATAACAAAGCCTTGTGGAAGCATTCCTTCTTGTTGAAATAATAAACTCAGAAAAATGATTTTGATGAAATTTTCTCAAATGCTACAGGCAAAAAATGTAAAAAAAATCAATGGATGATGCTACTAGATTTTTCCTTTCTCTGGGTGTAGCAAAAATAATTATATGATTTTTAATTGTTTATTTCAACTGGAATTTGAATATTGCTTTGTCAGAGTCATAGCGCTTTTGATTTAGTATATTCTTAAGCCTGTAAATGGTTCTTTAAATATTTTCTTTTCCCCTCATGTTTCTTTCAGTTGTAATAATTCCTTTCTCAATTTTCCCTTTCAGAAATATAATATATATCTTGAATGTATAAGATATATATCTATTATATGATATATAGATATTTGTAAAAGGAAAATTTCAAAAATGTTAAATTTATACTTATCGATGTTCATATACCATTAGTTAAAAACAAACTATGTTAATTAGGAATATATTGATAAATATTTGTCTAAGTCTAGATATAATGCTGACACATGTTAATTTTTCTTTGTTTTGATATTTTATTAGAATTTTGGAAAATAGGTAAAGCTAAATGAAATCACTAAACTGAATAGTAACTCTTCTTAAAATGTGACATAAGAAATAAATTGAAATCCACCATATAAATTAATATTTCTCTTCCACAAATCCAAAGCACTTCTTCAAAGCATTGTGTGTTTTTACTCCATTCATATTGCTCTATTCCTCCTGATTCCTGCTGCTTTTTTCACACCCTGTTCTGTGGCTAAAATTTCTTCATTATGCAGACTAGGTGATATAGAGACATCAAAATCAAGAGGGAAGGTATTCCAAAACATTTAGTTTAAATATTTTCTTTCACTGAGAACTCACAACCAATAACCTTCACGTAAAACATCAAAATGAGATATCAAAATATTTTTAAAAAACCTGCAGAGTAAGAAAAAGTGTTTTGTGTTGTGTGCTTTCTAGAACTTTCCCTACTTCAGAATGAATTTCAGAATGAAGTGCTTCAGTGGCAATGGCACCCAGATTCCACAAGCTTGTATTAAAATGTAAGCTCCTCCTTCACTGAAAATTTTTCATCTAATCATCCAATTTATATTTTTAAAAAGCTGGAATTATAATTTCAATGAATTAGCAACAATTTTTACTTAGAAAAACTCACTTTATTGCCTCTATAATTGAAGATTATCAGCAGAGAAGATGCTACTTGGTAATTTTAGATCCAGAAAGCAGGGGTTCAAGGAAAGTAACAGTTATGCCAGAAAACTGGGTATCACTGTTTTCAAGTCAGAGGCAAAGGGGCTGAGATTACTTTATTTCCCCAACGCTATGGCGAGAAAGACTTATGGAGCCGCTCTTCAATGGGTCTTCAAAATTTCCAGGGGGATGCTTAGGGCTGAGACTGGAGTTGTTTCTTGATATTATCTAGGAATAGAAAATACTCTTTAAATTTGCTTGTATAATTATTTAGTGTGATTTAAAGGTGTCTTTTCATATAAATTCATTTGCTTTGATAAATAAGTCATAGGCTCACTTTGGAAGGTTAGGAAGTAGTGACTTGTTATGGACTAAAAACCTTCCCCAACAGTCCTTTTCTAGCTACCACTGATAATCACAGAGCAGAGTTGAAGAATTTCATTTCTGAATTGCATCCCTTAAGCCAAATGGTTTCCATGTGTATCAGAGAAAATTGTATTTTGTACCCAAATGTAAAAAAAGCAAAACTATGTCTATTCTTTGATTTTGCTCTCACTTAAAACAAAAATAATTCCAAGTAGCACTTATACAACCCAACTTTAATTTAAAAAAAAAAGGTCGACTCTAGATTACAGGCCTATAAATTATAGGCCTATAAAGTGAGATAATCAACTGCACAATTCATTAGTTTGGGGAAACTAGGCAAAAGTTACAGTTTTGGTTGATTTATCTATTGACTCAAAAGAACTTATATTCTAACAAATGATGTGGATGGGAGAAGCATGGGTGAAGAGAACTCTCAACTAAGCAGTTCATAAAATGGTCTTCATATTAGGTATGTTATGTTACAGTGAATGATACTTCGAGAAAATATTTCAAAAAAATGAAGATTCTCTAAGGGACTGAAGAAAAATGCTTTATTTATTTATTTTTTTTAATATGGAAATTAGAGTATAATGACAAAAAATAATAATTAATGTATGCAATAATTAATGTATTATCCAGTAAGACTTTGTAGGGCTGGTTTACAAATACACCAGGACTGAATTCTCCAGTGAATATTTAACATGTAGGAAAAAAACAAACAAACAAACAACTTTATTGTTGCTTTGAACAAGGGTCATATGGTTAAATTATCAGAAACAAGGGGAAGGGTTTATTCTATTTGACAGTTTAAAAGACGAGCTTCTATACTCAGTTTGATCTGCTGATCTATATAAACACCACCTATGGCAAAGATGAGAAATTTTCATCAACGAGAAATTTACATCACTCTATCCTACATAACAGAGATTTTTGGAGACCTCCACATTATGGAACATATAGCAGAACTTTCAATTAGAAAGTTCCTTTCAGCCTACAGATTGGAGAATATTTTATATTTTCTGTATTTTCTTGGAAATTAGTATGTGTCAAGAAATGCTTCGCACAGTGAGTATTACGATTTATTAATTAACAGTTGGTTATGATACCAGCATTTGCCAATATAGCACAGTAGATGAGAATAAATTTAACAAGCACAATTCAGACTTTTTCTTTTCTTTTCTTTTTGGCTTACATCACGCTATTCATTGCAGTCTAATTAAAAACAAAGATTATTATTACCATTATGATTCCTTCTTTCTCAGTCTAGTTTTTGTTATTTTTTCTCACCATGTCTGTTCTAATTTTTGTTTCTTTTAAAAGTTTCTATGTGTTATACACTATATTTTAAGCTGAAAATTTAATTTTGTTCATTTAAGATTAAGAAGATTAATTTTTATAGGACTTTTAACAAGCATTTTATGAAAAGTTGAATTTTGATGTTACCATTTGCTCATTACTATGTTTGAATATCTTTAAATAGCTGACTAAATATGATAAGTAATTTATGTTCTTATTCATCATTCAATTTACTTATTTGTTTAAACATTCTCCATAATTGCTAAAACACCGTACACACTGGCGATGACACAAACGATCAGATTGTTAAGTCAAATGTACAAAAATCAAAGGTCTTACTCAGGGTACATTTTATTAATGATTACTCAATAGTCAAGACACACAGGTGAAACAAGATGTTAAAATCCCCCAGTATGATTCCAGTCTTTGTTCTTTCATTGAATGCTCGCTAACTCAGGTTAACAGACAGAGACATACAGAGAGAACATTTTACACCAGGAAAGATCTCAATTTTGTGATCTGTTATGAACTGAATGTTCTTTTCAAATTATATGTTTGAAACCCTAACCCCCAGTATGGTTATATTTGGAGATGAGGCCTTTCAGAAGTAATTAAGGTTAAATGAGGTTGTAATGGTGTGGCCCTGATCCAATAGGATTAGTATCTCTATAAGAAGAGAGACCAGAGAACTCTCTCTCTGGATGAGGCAAGATCATGTGAGGACCCAGCAGGAAGGCAGCCAACTACAAGCCCGGAGGAGACCTCTGAAGGGGGAACTGAATTTTCTGGCACCATGATCATGGATTTTAGCCTTCAAAACTGTGAGAAAATAAATTTCTGTTTTTTCAGCCACCCAGTCTAGTGTTTTGTTATAGCAGTCCTAGAAGACTAATACATGATCATAAAGTTTTACTGCTTTTGTGACACTTTCCAGGGAACTATGCAATTTATAGATTGCAGGTTTTGTTATCATAGCAATCTTTGAAACATTCTGCTAAAAATATACTGAAGAAAAGGAATCTACTCCTAGCAAAAAACATTTAGCATACTTACAAGGAGAACAGACTGGACTACATGCCTTCTTTCTTTTCTAAGCATACTCCCCACCAAAATCCCTCCCTAGGTACAAGATATAAGTAGATTGAAATATGTGTAACCCATATTTCACAACACTCTTCACACTTTTCTTTACTTCTATTCAAGATATGTTTGTAATGTGTTTGTTATCAGAACCTACAGAAATAACACATTTTAAGTGGCTATATAGTTTGCCCATTACATGAAAACACTCCATTTTATAACATTTACTCACTACTTTTTCCCAGGGATTATACATTTTATTGTTTTGTGACCCAATATTTTATATCAGATTCATCAGTAACATGGAATCGAGAAAACAAACAAATGTTTCAGATTTCCTTCTCATGGGGCTGACAGAGGATCCAGAACACCAGTCTCTCCCCTTCATCCTGTTCCTGTCCATATACCTGATCACTGTTCCTGGAAACCTGCTTGTCATCCTGGCTGTCAGCTCTGACTCCCATCTCCACAAACCCATGTATTTCTTTTTCTCCAATCTGTCCTTTTCTGACATCTGTTTAAGCACAACCACAATCCCAAAAATGCTGGAAACACCCCAGCACAGAATCAGAGCATCACTTATGCAAGCTCCCTCACCCAGATCTGCTTTGTCCTGTCTTTTGCCTGTTTGGAAAAATTTCTCCTTGCTGTTATGGCCTATGACCTCTATGCGGCCATGTGTCACCCCCTGAGGTACATGGTCATCATGAATCCCCACCTCTGTGTTCTGCTGGTAAAATGTATTCACTATTGATAGACATCTCAAGAGTTTGTTAACAGAAGCTGCTGCAATGTGTTTGCATATTTAATTGTATTTGATTAGCTTGTGTGTATGTTTATTTACTCTCTTCCTCTTATTTTCATGGGGTCAACATATTTTCTCCTTTTTTATTTTAGATTCGGCTATATGACTCGCTTTGGCCTACAGAATGGGCAGAAGTGACTGGGTGCTGGTTCTCAGCCCAGACCTTAAGAAGCCTTGTATGTTTCTGCTTGATCTCTGGAGCTTCTGCTATCAGCCTGAGAGGAATACGCCCAGCAGAGCCAACCCTCTCTAGCTAAACGCAGCCGAGATGAGACAAAAAGACCCTCAGATGCATGAGAAAACCTAGTCTCAATCAGTAGAGCTGCCCAGATGAGCTCAGCCTAGAACAACAGTCAGATGAGGGTAAATTATTGTTTCAAGTGATTGAATTTCAGAATGGTTCATTACTGAGTACTTCACGGTAATAGCTACAACTTGCACGTCTATATGAAGGATATATTCCTAAACTAGAATTGTTGAGACAACGAATATTTCCCTAATTCAGTGCATTATAGATTTCATTCTTTATTGATGTTCTTAATAGATGTTTAATAATAAAATATAGCCTAAGTCATTAGGTATCTCCATTTATAGTTTCTATATTTGGAAATTCACCCAAGCATGACACCATCCTGAAAATGTTAATCTTAACAGTTTATTCTTACATTATTTGTTAATCCCATTTATCTGTATAAATTATAGACATAGATGTCTTATTTTTATAAGCACAAAGTTCAAGATAATATACTCTAATTCCTAGAATAATAAAGTCAAATACATAAATTCTGTATAAATAAATAAATAAATAAATACATTCTGTCTTAAAACCACTTCCTGAGGGTACTCTGGAAGAAGAATATGCTTGTTAAGGCTTCTCACTTCCCCAAGGAACTATCTATCCTCTCAGATCCTTAATGTACATAGCAGTGTAAATAATAGGAAGTGTAGTTGTATTTCAGATACCAGAGAGTAAAATCTTGACCTGAGAGCTGCTCAATAGCCACAAAAATCACTTTGAAAACAACTTTATTTGCTTAAGTATAGCTGATCCACCCACTTCTCTAGACATTCTAAGTACCTGTAAAGAGCCTGAGAGAGTTGTGTGTATCTGGATCACATTGGTTTCCCAATTAATTGCCTGATATTGAATTGTTTGTTGTCATTATTTTATACTGAGAGATATTAAAATAAATTTCTCTGTGAAGGTCATTTTTGGACTTAAGTTGTTGGTATTGTTTAGTGTATAATACAGGCTTCTCTTTGAAATGTCATAGTAAACTCTTTTCCCATCCTACTGCAACACCATATATTCCTTTGCCTCAAATTTTAAACTATTTTAAATTCACTTGGTATTCTGTGCTACGTGTATTTTTGAAAGCCACTCTGACCCTTACAAGTACATAGCAAAGTACAAATGTGAATATAAATAAAAATCTGGTTGAAGTGTGATAAGGTGAGGCAAACATCAGGATGTCCTTTCTATATGACATTAAATTATGAGACAGAGATGGATTCTTCCACTAACACTTCATTCCTCTGCATAGCTATTAATTTAACTGCCTACTTGTTTTGGCATTAGGTTAACAAGAATGAATGCGTAGCACAGCTGCTCCCTGGTTCTCTGTTCCTCTTTAGAATATAAAGGAGAAAATACAGCCTGGAGAGCAGTTGCAGGGTGATATTCATAAGATCTATCAAGCAACTCCACTGATTCATGACATGTCATGGCCCTTAGGACACTAAAAATTATATAATGCACCCAGATTTTTATTGGGTAGAGAAAGAGGAAAATCTTGGACGCAGCCATCACTACAGTACAGCATTTTAAATGATTGTCTTATTCTTTTAGACTCAAATGGTCTATACAGAGACCCCAAATCAGTATTTCCAAATCATACAGATATGTCACATATACCTCATAAGTGTTAAAAAAGGTAATGATTAAAAGTTCAGAACATTTAAAAAATACACAGATGTTTTTAATTATTGCTGTGAATTATTTTTGAGTACATATAATAATGAAAAACCTAGTATTTTTCTCTGTACAAAAATCTTCAAATGATTTGAACTATATATTTTTAAGATTTTGAGGTTATTCTTTGGCTTAACTTGCTTGAGTTAGCAATGTTTTTTTTTTTTTTTTTCTGCATTGAATCTTCGTTGCTGCGCAAGGGTTTTCTCTAGTTGCAGTGAGCAGGGGCTACTCTTCGTTGCGGTGCACGGGCATCTTATTGCGGCGCCTTCTCATGTTGTGGAGCATGGGCTCTAGGGGCACAGCCTTCAGTAGTTGTGGCTTAAGTTCCAAAAAATGAGGATATGTTAATAGAATAGTCATAATTCCCAGTGTGAAACTTGCATTTTAAAATATTGTGATAAATTGTATATTTCCAGAAAAATAAATAAAGAATTTAAAGCCATTTTTTTGAAGCAATAAAGACATTTATTTGCAGTTTATTTATATATTGGTTGATATATAGAATTATGAACTTATATATAAATAAACTTATAGAGTTCTTATTTTATGTCCAGTACTGTTCTACACCCTGTACAAATATTGACTCATTTAATCCATATAACAACTTTATTAGGGAAATAGATATACCATTATCCCTATTTTATAAATGTGAAAACAGGTATTAAAGTTTAAGTAACTATAAATGAGCACTTAATTACAACAAAAGGAAGGAACATGGTTCTTTGAAATCACGTTAAAACAAATAAATAGAACCTGACCTAGACTGGGATGGTGATGAGGTTATCAACCAAGGCTGCTCTGGAGAAGTGATGCTTCTGTTGAGAGCTGTAGGCTAAGTAGAAAATAAACGGCTTCTTCTCAAAAGCTGGTTCAAAGAACCTGTTGTAATTAAGTGCTAATTTATATTTATTTTATTTGATAATGTGTTCTTTTCTAATTGTTTTATCACCAAAATCTAGCACATTGCAGGGACTCGATAAATGATTTTTAACTTTATGAACGACTGAAATGATTCTTGCTGAATCCAAAGAGGTTGCTCTTTTCCATCGAATTTTTTTTTTCCTTCAAAACTGTGGGCTGAAAGGGGATACTTGAGTGCTTTTTATTTTATTTTGTCTTAAAATATATTATTACATAATTTCTTTTGTATATAGCCAATATTACATTTTAGAAAGATTCTTTCTATTTTCATTAATATGACTACTGGAATTGGGACTTATCTTCTTATCTGAGATAATTCTTATCTACATGTCTTCTGAACCAAGGGGACAGACAGGTTTTGTCAATTATGTTTGAAATGCAGACATCTTTGGAAGCTAGAGACATGTCTTTCTCCAGGTCAGAGGCAGACTTTTTTTTTCTGACCACGAATTTAAAGATAATGATTCTCTGTGGGCAAAGGTTTGGCAGTTTTAAAATTTTTTTAAAGATTAAGGGCTTCCTAATTTTGAGATTCCTTAGCTATGACAAAACCCTAACCCTTATGTATGTGGTGTTCATGTTGGCCTGCCTCTACATTACCCCACGGGACTTGGGAGGAGGGCAAAGGTAGCCAGTGTGGACATGAAGTTATTGTTGCTGGCTATGGCACAAGTAATAAACTGTTTAAACCCATTTGGGCTTGTTGTGTCCTTCCAAATCCATTCTATGGAACTGTGGCAAGCTGACCTAGCAACCGTAGTCATTGGTGTTATTTAGGGACTTGATAACTTTCTGCTGAAAGGTTTAAAATTATGAATATCTGTATATCTTTCAATCATGTTAAAAATATTGAGAAGTTTACAGGCTACCAAAGCATTAGCAAGCAAGATTTTAATGAAAGTGGGAACCCAGAATATTGTGCTAAGCAAAGGAATTATTTTTACTCCACTGGCTTTTGCCAAACTTGAAGAATTTGAGTTTAAATTTCTAGTCTATAATCAGGAAAGGAGAAAAGAGTGAGGAGGCAAAGCTGGTCTAGGTCTGCTGGAGGAAAGAATTCTTTGGTACCAAGAGTAGAGCTGGAAGAACTATAACTTCTTAGTATGTGTGAACCAGGAGGAAACCAACATCCTTTCAACACTTCCAAGTGCTACAAGAAAAGTTGCCTTTTCACTGAACAGAGTAAGGGACACAATCTTGTGAGACATTATAGCCACAAGATTGTCAATGATGACTTACAGGACAAATCACATCATCCAGGCTGCCCAAAATACCTTGAGATGTGAGTTTCATTTAAAGTGGGTGTGTTCCAAGGTGCCTTGCAGAAGCCAATGTCCATTCTGTCTGGAAGGAGGCCCATTGATTCTAGACCTCAAATAATTCCCAGAAATAATTGACCGAGGAAAAAGAATAGCTGACCATGAGCAAGAATTTAAAAACAAAATAAAACAAAACACTAGAAAGAGGAAATGACCTGCAAAGACCTCAAATATCAGAGCCATCTGTCATGTATTATTAAATTATAATACTTAACATACTTAAAATAAGACAAGTTTGGAAATATCTTTAAGGTGCAGGAAACTACTAAAATGGACCAAACAGATTTGCGAAAACAAAAAGAATATTTAAGAAATAAAGGATAAAATAATTGGAAATAAAATTGAATAGCTAATGGATGTATTTCACATGTAATTAGATGAAACCATAGGGAAATTAGTTAACTACTAGACTGAAAAGAAAAAAAATTATCTAGAATGTAAAACAGAGGTAATAAGAGAAGGAAATCATAGAGATAAAAAGCCATGGAGTAGTAACATAAGAAAGTCCAACATAGGTCTAATTGGAGTTCTATAAGGATAGGAAATAGAAAAGCAGAAGATAAATAATATTGGAATAAATAATGTTTGGAATATTTCTGGAAATAAAAATACACTAATCCACAGATTCTAGGAGGAGCAATTAATCTGACAGCTTCTTGGTATCAGCAGTAGCAACAGTGGAAGCCAAAGAACAGTGATATATTCACTAAAAGAAAAGAAAATAAGTGCCTAGGATTCTACACTAAGTGAAAATAAATGTCTAGAATTAGGGTAAAGAAATGACATCTTAGAAAAACCAAAATCAGAAAAAATGTTCCCACCAACAGATCCTCATTAAAGGCAAATCTGAAAGTTGTATTTCAGGTAGAAGAGATTCCAGGGGAATCACTGGAGATTGTGAGAAGGAATGAATAATAAAATAAGTGGTAAATATGTAGTAAATATAAATGATCTTTAATCTTTTAAAAACAAATAATATTTTGTGAGGTTAAAAGGTATGAAATAGAATTAAAACAAACAATGTGTAAGTGAGGAAAAGTATTAGTTGAAGTCCTTGTATGATCAAAGAGGAGAATAAGTGTATTTATCAATTTTCAATATTGAGAAATTATATATGTGTGTTGCAATTTCTAGACTAAACTTAAAAGAGTAGAATAGAGGGCATACAGTCCAATAGAGTAAAGGAAAAAAAAATAGAATGTGAGAAGAAATACTCAAATAAATTAAAAGAACAACAACCAAAAGGCAATAATGGAGAAAAGAAAAAAAAATGAACTAAATTGAAAGTGTGAAATAAGATGGTAAATATAGATCTATATACATATATCTGTAAGTAAATTAAATGTGAATGAAAAAAATATTCCAAATGAAACTTAAAAAGAAAAAGGCTGCAAAAAAACCCCAAATTCCAATTATATACTATTTAAATGATCACATCCAAAATCTTAGAAATCAGAGAATTGAAAATAAAAAGGTGAAAAATAACAATTCCTTCTGGTATGACTATGTTAATATGACACAAAATACATTAAAAGCAAAAATCATTACCAGACACAACGAAGATAAAATATTCAGATTATTAGAAATATGTAACAATTGTTCCTTTACAGACATTATGACATCCTGAAAAAGCCCTTAACTGACAGAACCAATACCTTGTAAACTATTTAGGAGTCATGATTTCTAAATGAAAATGCATTCTTTCCATATAATATTTATTTATTAAAAATGTTTTTTCCGGGCTTCCCTGGTGGCACAGTGGTTGAGAGTCCTCCTTCCGATGCAGGGGACGCAGGTTCGTGCCCTGGTCCGGGAAGATCCCACATGCCGCTGAGCGGCTGGGTCCGTGAGCAATGGCCGCTGAGCCTGTGCGACCGGAGTCTGTGCTCTGCAACGGGAGAAGCCACAACAGTGAGAGGCCCGCGTACCGCAAAAAAAAAAAAAAAAAAAAAAAGTTTTTTCTTCCAGTTTTATTGAGATATAATTGGCATACTGCACTGTATATGTTTAAGGTGTACAGCATAATGATTTGACTTACAACGTCATGAAATGATTATCCCAATAAGTTAAATGAACATCCATCATCTCATAGAGATAATAAATAAAAGGAAAAGAAAAAATATTGTGATGAGAACTCTTGGGATTTCCTCTCTTAACAACTTTCTTATAGAACATACAGCAGTGCTAAATATATTTATCATGTTGTACATGACATCCGTAGTACTTATTTACCTTATAACTGTTTGTACTTTTGACTACCTTCACCCACTTCCCCCTCACCTCACCACCCTCACAAAGGCTTTCTATATAATGTTTACACTTTAAAACTTCCAAATATCTTCAGATATTTAATAATGTAAACATACAACATTAACATTTATAATGTAACATACATCATTAATCTTATTGTTAGAGAATATGATTAAAATACCTACTTAATTTTTAATTCACTGTTATTTATGGATATCAACCACAAAATTAACTGATAAGGTGTGATTAAAAAAAAGTCATGGATTGTTTTAGTTAGTATTTTGCTTTACAATTGCTGTAATGACTGGTCATGGCTTACTCTACTACTCTTATGCTGAGCTAACTCTTTTTAGACTAACTTCCCTTTCAATTTGTTATGAGTATTTTTTCCCCTTACTATGTGGTTGAATCTTAACTATTATGCTGCATTTATTTATACAAAAAATTTCAGTCAGTGGATTAAGTATCTGATAACAGATTGAGATATGGATTTGGGATTTTAAAAAAGTACTTTAGTTTTGGCAGTCTTTGAGATTTTGGGTGGGACCTCTCAGGACTATTACAGCTTGATCTGGAAAATGAAGGAACTAGAAGAGAAGATTGTTTTCATCAAGCCCAAGTTAAATAACCATAGTAATGGTGACATTGATGGTGATAATAACTATTTCTATTCTGACTTCTATGCCTGCTCCCAATACTACCATATACTGAGTTCAAATTTTTTAAAAATTATTTTTGATTTGTAAACATTTTAAACATATTCTAGACACCATATCTCTACCAGTTATATACTCTGAAACTATCTGTTTCTTCTGAGTAGACTGTCTTTTATGGGGTCATTTGTTAAATGAATAATTAATTTCAATATGATCAATTTTATTATTATTTTCTTTTAGAGTTTGTGCTTTTGTGTCTTGTTAAGTGAAACTATATGAATGTTCTATCTTCCCATTTATTTACTACTTATTTTATAAAGTTTGTACTTATTTAATATTTTTGTCCTTTAATGCAGTTTTACATTTTTATAAAATGTACATTCAATGCTAGATATATTCCAATGTTCTTATAATTTAAGCTTCTTAGTAAATAAATCTTCTAAATTATGTGTTCTTTACTTTTTTCCCCTAATTTATTGTAACTCCAATTGTTTTAAATTATGGATCTTGTTATCTGGCAATTTTGTTGAACTCTTTTATACTAATTACTATCTACACATTATCCCATGTTTGTTATATAAATGATCAAATCATGTATACGTAATAACACTCTTCTTTATGATTCTTTTCAACCTTCACACCTTTATTTACTGTTTAATTTTTTTATTACTGCATTGAATAAAATCTCATTACAATGTTGAAAACAAATGATCCTAATCAACATACTTGTCTTCTTTTTTTAACTTAACAGAAATGTTTCTTACAAATCACTGTGAAGTACAAGGTATTTTGAAGGGTTTTGGAAAGAACTTGACCTTTCTCTTATACCACACTGCCTCAAAAGATCGTCTTAATATATTTTTTAAAGAAAAGAAACAATAATTTATGAGAGGAAGTCCTGATGCCCTTTGGAAACGTGATGAAATGTATGGATTTTCTCCACAGAAATAAAATGAACTTTTGTACATTAACACAAGCACTTTGTTTACAAATTTAGGGGTTAATTGATCTGTTAAATATTCTCTATTGACTCAGAGTTAAGACCCTTTGATCTCAAATTTTATTCATTAAAACATTCAATAAGTATTTATTGAATACCCTCTATGACAATGACTGTGAAATCCCGTGTGCACAGAAAAGAGCAATCAACACCCATGCACTCTAGATGCTCATAGTATAATACAGAAACTAATGCAGATGTTAAAATAAAATAGGATACATGATACCTTTGAGGAGGATACATGAATTCTTATCCCAGTGACTTCTTTCTTTGGGTGTTTTAGTGATAGTGCACAGTCTAATTTCAAATACCATTTTGTTATTATGTAAAAGTTGCTGATATCAAGACAAACACGAGTCTGGACAAATGAGAAAGAGTTCGTGTAATAATAAGTTTGTATACTCTATCTAGTCTTTCCATGCCTGTTAGTTTTTCTTCCCCCCTTCTAAATTTCATATTTCACCATCCTGCTCTGGTACTTACACTAGCACGTAGTGGGACGTGCTCTACTTTGGTTCAGCCAACATACTGGTACTCACAGCTTTTTTTACCAGTAGTTTTGCAAAAATGTCTGCAGGTTATTTTGCTCAAAAGGAATAACAGATCCCTTAGGCTTTTTAGAAGAAGCTTTGTCTGCCTTTGCTTTCTAAAACGTCGCTGACAACTTGAAAATAAATAAACGGATAAAACGCTTTGGTTGAACTGATTGTAGTGATGGACAAGGTGCCTTCTCGGGGGAAGTATGGCCGCAGGCCGGCTGCGCTGAGAATGGATTTAATGTCTGGAACTTTATCTTACCTGAAGCTCTTGCTGCCTCTCGGCGTGAAGAGCGGATGATTATTTTCGTGGGAACTCTCAGCTGCTTTTCAGACCTCCTGCACATCTCACCGGTTTATACACACTCAGAGGAGGCATTCTGCCTGTGGTTGGATTAAACTCACTTTTTCTTGGATCTTTACGAGGAGGATGTCAAATTGGTCAAAGCTTCTTTGCGTGTATTTCTATTCCATCAATCTTTTGAAATGAAATTTCTTACACCTGTTTCTAGGGAGATTTCAGGAGGGAGTTTTCATTTCAAATGATTAATACATGCAGTGTCTTCCTCACTAACAACTAAGGCTAAAATTAACACATAGAAATACACCTTTAAGCTAAGTTTGCAGCAAGTTTGGGGGCAAAGTATAATGACCAAATTTGCATATGTATCTTTGCTTATCAACTCATTTAATTTTCATATGTAAGAGAAAGTAAAAGATTTGAGGAGGAAGAACTATAACCACAATATAATAAAAAACAATTACTCAGTGCATCTATCACTACTGAAACTTAGGGCAACACATCAATTGACTAATCCAAAATATATATTTTCTTGGATATAATTATGTTAAGTGTCAAGTTTCTTACCTGGAATTAGTAAAATTAACTCTCAAAGTAAAATAGAATCCATTCCAAAGAGTGGTTCTGAGTAACAATTCCTTTAATAAATGTTTAATATTCATATAAACTTTGGATCATTAGTTTATGCTCAGTCTTGAACTTGATCTAAGACTTAAAACCTTGATCTTTTGTTTCATGAATATTTAATTGGACTGAACTCTTTTCCTTTTACAATGTGAGAGTGAAACATATTCTTTATTGCTAAAATTACGCGTTGTGCTTGGCATTTTAATTTACTTTCTTAAACTTTTAAACCCAGGACCATTTCAATTCCAATGAGCATACTTTATCACACTTTTTCAGATGATTACATTTTCTCTTTGAAGTTTTTTTTTTTTTTTTTTAATTCTTTGGAAGGCTGAGAACACTTCTCAACTATTTCTAGCTTACTAACATGACATTGAGGTCATACAGAAATCATTCTTTTATGGTATGGGGATTTTGGTTGGTAGGTGACTAACTATAGTTCAAAGAATGTTTCATCCTTCTACTAGAAATTATCAAATGTGGTCATCTTCATTTCTCTAACTGATTAATGGAATATGTGACTTATTCAGAATTAAGTGTGTTAATATATATTACTATACCTTGAAGAGAATTTAGTATAAATTACCTGCCATGGTTATGAAATTGTTTACACTTGTTTTGAGGGAGTTTTCATTTCAAATGATTAATACATGCAGTGTCTTCCTCACTAAAAATTAAGCTAAAAATAATACATACAAATACCCTTTTAAAATAAGTTTGCAGTAAGTTTGGAGCAAAGTAACTCTCCCTCACATGTGGTCTATCTTCATAAGGTGATGAGCTGGAGTGAGAAGCATTATGTTGGGCTGCTGTTTATATGTGGTGGAGAGAGGAGGAGGTGAATTTTTACAGTATACTTCTGTATATCCTGCATATACTATATATGTATATATATATATATATATATATATATGACATAAATCACAAAGAACCACACTGAAGTTACTGATTAAAAAGTAATCATTATTATTAATACAACTTAAATATGATGCTATGATTTTTTAAAGTATTTTATGACTTCCCAAGCATTTTCCTTTTCTCATTTGATTCTTATCAAAGAGTGATGAGTAAATGATGTTCCCATATATTTACTAAGTAATATAATCAGGATGAAAGAATATGTTTTCTGAAACCTAATCTGACCATCTTGAAGCTATATTGCTGTTACATAAATTTCAGTGTTTTGCACATGTATTAAGAAAATCATTGCCTATATTTGGAACTTCATTTATTTAAATCAGATATTTCTATACTCACTTAAACATAGACTTTATCCAAGTATTACAGAATTTCCAAAATGGTGATCATCAGCCTGAACTGAACCTGGAAATGTCCTTTGTCTTTTTCATGCACTGTTTAATATGTTAAAATAGGGAACAAAATTATTTCCAGCTTCTCTTGAAAAGAGGGAATATTGGGCAAGAAAGATTCCAAGTCTCTGTGTGGAAATCATCAAATAGTGCTAAAGAGTTGCTGTCTCCTTAATATAAGATATTCTATTTTCAGTAACCCAATACTTTGTATCTTTCTGACACTGAGACACAATGTCACATGCAGAACTAAGAACAAAATATGTTGACACTATATTACCAGAAGTTTTTTCATGAGTCTCACTTTCCTCTTTTGTGTTATGAGTCCTGACTACTTTAGGCTATTGATTTGTGACTTTTATTGAGTCAATTAATTCCTACTTTTGGGTTGTTTATAATGAGTTCTTATTGAAATTTCTTCACTGCTTATACATCCCTTAAATGATGCTGTTCCTATCAGGAAAAACAAATAGAATTGCATTGTAGAAGACTTTCTTTTCCCTCCACAAAATCTTCCTAAGAGACTTCTAATCTCAACTTTAGAGTGGAAAGTCTTACATCTCTATCTCTAGACCATCTTTCTCTTGATTTACTTTGATGTTTTGGTTTCTATATAACACTTCTTATTACACATTCTCATTTGAGTTTAGTGTAGATATCTCTTATTAAACTCAATTTTTCATACTATTACCAAGGTTTGATCTTCCTTCTATATTCCTCAACTCAGATTATGGCACTATCATACTCTAGCTATCAAAAAATAGAAACATTAATGTTTTTAATCTCTCATTCTTTTCAACTCCTAAGTCCTCAAAAGTAAACAGCTTATGTTCATTTGACCTCTGAAATTTACTTTTGACTTAAAGTTTTGATTTAAAATACACTTACCACCAATGTATGTACTAGAAGCATACAGTATAATGGAAATAAGAAAATTTTCTTGACTTCCAAATACTCTTAATTATACCTATGAATAAAAAATTGCATTTTAATGTGACATGAAAAATGTGAAAATTATACAGAGGATGTCACAGGACTCATAAGAACGTCACCTAGATTATATGGAGTGGACTGGTATGGGAACTGATGGTATTGCTTCAACTAAATGATGCTACAATTGAGTTCAGCAATAATAAATTTAGGGAATGGGAATTCCACGTATAGGGAATAACCTGAAGAGATAGAAGGGAAGGGTACATGTAGGAAAATTTAAAAACAGCATAGTTTGCTTGAGGATAAAGTTTAACATAGGAAGTATGGTATATAAGTTGGAGAAACAAATAGGAATTTCATTATGCAAGGCCTGGACTTTATCTTCTCAAGAGAGGATTTGAAAACACTTAGGCAAAGAAGTAATAAAGTCAGAGATGCAATTTAGTAAGAATATGGTTGAGTGATTTTACTTGGTACAAAGGCCCAAATGGAAGGAGTCCAATTAAGGAAATAATGCGACGGTTATGAAAATAACTTCTGAGGGAGTGAAATCAAGTGATTATAATAAGGACATAGAAAATTTAATCTGGTAAATATTTAGGAGTTAAAATCTGATGATCAAATCAAATGTAGGAGTGAGACAAAGAGACAAGTAAATAATAACTTTTTAGCTTTCTAGCTTTGGTGATTGAGTAGTTAGTTCTGTGGTTGACAATAGCAACAACAAATATGTATTGAACTGGAAAGGTGTTTGTGGTAACAGAAAAAGGCAGGTAGTTGTGTAATATGGGAGTAGGATCCTATTTTTTATAAAACATAAAACTCCTATAAGCATTCATAATTAATTAATATTAATAAATTCTTACAAAATTTTTAAGTGGAGAATTATAAGTAGAAATGCTGATTATTTGATATGAATATGGGTTATTCTTACTGGACCAGCTGAATGTGCTGAGTTTGAGAGCTTTATAAGAGCTCTAGAGCTATTTAGATGCTCAAGCCCTGCCATAAATATATGAGTCAATTTTCCACTGAACCAAATAAATATTTTTTATTCCTGTTGATAAAATCAGGTGTAATAATAATTATGATAAAATAATAGCCATATACTCAGCATGTGCAGGTATTGTGGTAGGTTTGCTATATTCTTTATGATTCTCACAGCAACCACAAAACATTTTACAGGACCAGAAACTAAAGCTTAGAGAGGCTAAGTGTAAAATGTCAAATTTACACTTAGGTGCCTAAATTTAAAGCCAGTTCAGTCTGAACTCTTAAACACTACTTTATATATCGCACATATATGTAACATGATCGGCTACAATTAGGAATTAATCTTTCTTCACAAGGGGGAAGACACCTGAGCAATTTCACTTTCCTTTTAGTTTATTTGTAGGTGCTTAGAAAAAAAAAAAAAGACTAATACAATATATAAGTACTATAATTTATTTTTGGTAAGTAACTCACATATGAGGCTTGTTTGGGCAGCTGCAAAATGAGTAGATCTCTGCACCCACTGGACAGAATATTTAGAGGTCTTAATAGGATTCAGTCACTATCCAGTCCAGATGGTCTCAACAACACATTACTCTCTCAAGACTGTACCACTGAAATGGCTCCAAGTATGGGAACAGTGGGCCAAATGTACATTCCAAGTACAGGGGATGGGGTAAGGAAACTCTGACTGCCTGTGTCCAGTTTATGGGTCAACAAGCATTCTTGTCCTCTCATTGACCTACTCTAAAAACACTTCATGCCTTGTGACCTGCTGTAACAATCTACATGCTCCGCCTCTTCTACAATGTGGCCTGAGTGGTCAGCAAAGTGGTTCATTAGCATGCAGGTAGCTAGTTTGTTGGCTACCTGGCTGCACTGGAGGTGGGTACAATAGCAACAATATTGGCATTCGTAAGAGAAGGGCATGGAAGATTTACTGAGGGATTAGGATAATGATTTTTCTAATTACAAAAAGTAAGGTGATTTTATTTTACTTCCTACTTTATTCTTGTCTTCTGATGTTTTCCTGTGGTCCTAGAATTTCATCCTGATCTTTGTTGTTGCAACGTAAGAAAATAACCCTTCTTGGGAAAAAAGTGCCTAATACACAGGTAAGCATAATGTCTCACAAATATGAATGAGATATTTAGTAAATGTTTGCAAGTTAAATTTATATTAAGAACTGGTATATCAGACACTAGAAAATAAAATGCTTAAAATGTGATTTTATTTTCAAATATGGCTTTTAGTACAGAATCTATCTTAAGAGCATGCTAACCTCTTTCTCATGGAAGTGATAAAGTTGTCCTTTTAAATTTAACATAAAAATTAAAAATATTATAAATATTCCCGAACTTTCTACATGCCATTATGTAGACTATATGACAAAGGTTCTATGTGGACTTGATCTAAGGAATCATTACTTATAATCATTAACATAAGTGAACAAAGAGCATGGCACAAGGATGACCCCAGCCTGGACTCCATTCAACAAAAAGGCAACAAAAATACATTTCAGTCTGTCTCATGAAGCTTCAGAATGCTCATACGATTTCACATTTGAAGTCAGTAAAGAACACAAAAGAAGAGAATAATAACAAGTAAATATTATAGCCATACTTATTTTGTCTTTTGCCTTTCACAAAACAAGCTGAAAGTGTAAATGCACCTTCAGTAATGAGATGTAATTTTACCATGAACAGAATATCCCAAATAATATGTAAGCTGCAAGGAACCATTATATGTATATATATATCCATATATATTAATGTGAGCATTTCTTCCAAATAATATTCCTTTAATGAATCTTTTTGTGACTCAAAATTACCTTTAAAAATATTATTAAATTACTGGTTTTCTATTTGATAATAGACAATCCACTTTCACAATTTCTTAACAATAACACTTTTCTAAAATTAAAATTCTCCATATAATTATGAGTCACGGGCTTCCCTGGTGGCACAGTGGTTAAGAATTCTCTTGCCAATGCAGGAGACATGGGTTCGAGCCCTGGTCCGGAAAGATCCAACATGCCACGGAGCAACTAAGCCCGTGAGCCACAACTACTGAGCCTGCACTCTAGAGTCTGTGAGCCATAACTACTGAGTCTGTGTGCCACAACTACTGAAGCCCACGCACCTAGAGCCCATGCTCCCAACAAGAGAAGCCACTGCAATAAGCCTACGCACCACAATGAAGAGTAGCCCCCACTCGCTACAACCAGAGAAAAGCCCGCGTGCAGTAATGAAGACCCAATGCAGCCAAAAATAAAATAAAATAAATAAATTTATTTAAAAAAATTATGAATCATTAGCTTGTATCAAATTAACTTTTCACCAAAAACAACTGTAAAGCGCAGATTTAAAAACAGAAAACAAACCAACCAACCGAAAAACCTTACTGATTGGAGGCATTGGAGAGTATCCAGGGCAGCCAGCAATTGTTAGGACAATATCTTGTAAACAGAATACAGAAGATGAGCCCTGCTTTCCACAAATTTTCCCCTTAAGATATTGTTTATTGCTAAGTGGCTGAGGGCATAGAGACCAAGCAGAAAGGAAAAACTCAGAACTCTTGCCAGTCTTACAGAGCTAAGGAGACATAGTAATATGAAGTACAAGTCTAACCAACCCAGTCAGAATTGGAAGGACCAAGACCCTCAAGAAACATAAAACACTGAGAAGTGTGTCTGATTTTCTAAGTTGACATTCACTGTAAAGCATTTGTCAATTTGAAACTGTTGTGGAATGAGAGACCAAGAAACCAAGAAGACAGCTAAAACTATGAAGCTAAAAGCTTAAGCAGATATTTTGTCTGGTTTAACATGCTGGGAAAACAAAATTGGGAGTTTAGTCTGTCAAGGAGGAAGGGTCCAAGTAATTGACGCAGTACTTTATTTGAACCCCTTGAAAAGCTGCACCTGAAGAATAAGGACAAGGCAGAAATAGACCATACCTCAAAGAGACTAAAACCCAGCTTCCTGGGGATTCCCTGGTGGTCCAGTTGTTAGGACTCAGCACTTTCAATGCTGAGGGCCAGCGTTCAATCTCTGGTTGGGGAGTTAAGATCCCACAAGCTGTGTGGTCAAAATAACCAAAGAAACAGCTTCCTATCATATTAAAAATTAAAATCCTGATTGGATCAAAATGATTTGTCCATATTCTAACTGCCAACTAGGGGGTAATTGAGGAGAGTAAAAATCTCTCTGAGAGAAGATAAAATCGCCAGAGCAGAGTTTTTCTAATATTTTATTCACAATGTCTGGAATTCAATTTAAAAAATTACCAGGCATATTAGGATCAAGGAAGAAATGACTGCAAACCAAAGAAAAAAACTGGTAATAAATACAGACCTACAACCAAATATTTTATTATCCTAGTCAGTCTAAAATATCACTCATTAATTTGTTCATGAAAACAGTGATATAATACGAAATTTTATCAGAGAAATGAAATCTCTAAAAATAGTCAAATGGAAAATACAGTAACTGACATTAAGATCTCAACATATGTTTAATTATAGATTAGACATAAGAAAAGGGATAAGTGAACTTGAAGAAAAGAAAGTAGAAAATATCTTTACTGAAACACAGAAATAAGGAAGAAAAGAGGAAGAAAAATACAAAAGTTATTGTAAGAGATATATAGGTTATGGTGACAGCATTAATATACATTCAATTTGAATCACAGAAGAAGAGAGAAAGAATAGACAAAAGCTGTATTTAAGTTGGTTCTAGTCAATTTTCCAAAACTGAATCAAGGCATAAAAACCACAGGTTCAAGAAGCTCTAGGAATTTAAAATGCCTAGGCATAGCTTAATGAAACTGCTAAATTTCAAAGATAAACTAAAAGTAGACAACGACGAAAGATTTATTATCATCAAATGGTTAACATTGAGACTGAGAACTGACCTTTTGAGAAGAGTAAGGCTGCAATTCAGAAAGTGATAGTATAGGGCTTTCCTGGTGGCGCAGTGGTTGAGAGTCCGCCTACCGATGCAGGGGACACGGGTTTGTGCTCCGGTCCGGGAGGATCCCACATGCCGCGGATCAGCTGGGCCTGTGAGCCATGGCCTCTGAACCTGTGCGTCCGGAGCCTGTGCTCCGCAACGGGAGAGGCCACAGCAGTGAGAGGCCCACGTACCGAAAAAAAAAAAAAAACACACAAAACAGAAAGTAATAGTATAACTTCATTGTGCTAAAAGGAAACAAATGCCAGCATAGAATTCTATAGCCAGCAACAATTTCTTTACAAATGAAGGTGAAATAAAATATTTCAGACAAACAAAAATAAGATTTCATAGCCTGCAGATGTATACTACTTGAGAAGGAAAATGATCCCAGATGAAAACACAAGAATTGAAGAAATCAAGAGTAATGGGAAAGATAAGTAGATTGATAGATGTAAGAAACATAATAATATCATCTGTTGATTTTAAATATATGTAGAATTAAAAAAAAATGACCATAATAATGCAAAAGACAGGAGGGGAATAAAATAAAATGTTGAAGACTCTTGTGTATTCTGTTTAACTTATTTTGCTCTGATTGTTATCATCTTTTTTCTTTTCTGTTTGTGAGTTTAATTAGCTTTCTAGTTTGTGAAGGTGAGTTATGAGGTCACTGATTTGAGACGTTTCTTCTTTCTACTATATGCATTTAGTGCTGTAAATTTCTCTTTAAATTTGGGTGTATCCCAGAGATTTTATATATTGTGTTTTCATTTTCTTGTAGTTCAAAATAGATTCTAATTTCTATTTCGATTTCTTTTTTGACCCATTGGGTATTTTAAAATCCATTATTGTGTCTCCAATTATTTTTGAAACTGTGGTATTTATTAAAATCAAGCAATCATATATCCTTGTTTATGACGAAGAATAGTTAGACTTGGTTGACTTAGATATATACATTTAACACATGATACAGAAATTAATAGATGGATAGATGAATAGATAAACAGTTGATTCTCATTATTTGCAATAGTTATGTTCTATAAAGTTGCTTCAAACAATGAATTAGTGCATTTCATTATTCCTGTGAGCACTTAAGCACAACATTTTATCTAACAATTTATATATAACATTGTTTTATGTGTGTCTCTGTTTAAAGTCATCTTATTTAATATATATTTTGATTCATTAACATTAAATTCACAGTACTATAAATCTTCCTTGAATGAACATACATATTTTCTTCAGAAGGCACATGACAGCTTTCTTGCACTTAGGAACATTAGACAACACTGCAATACTATGTTTGGGAGCATTTTAAATAGAGAAATCACCAATGAAAAAGAAAATGTGAAAAATGTGGTACTAAATCGACTGTGAAAAAGATACTTGTTTACAGTATGATAATTGAAATAAGAGTGCAGAACATAGCCATGTTCCACTGTACCATGTCCGTAGTAACTACAAAAGTGCTGCAAGTATTGATTTGAGGGTACAAATAAATTTTTGTGAGTAGACAAATTTGCAAATACTGAATCTCTGAATAATCAGGATCCACTGTATATGCGTTAGTGGTATCATTAAATTGAGTCTTGTGAAAGTTATATGGTTCAAACATGGAGGTGAAGAATTTAGGTCCCCTGTGAACTCTGAAACTGTCTATTGTGTCAGTAGGTACATTGACTGGAATCTTTGAGGATAGCAGACATTTTTTCTTGGATGACTTTTTGTGGTTTAACTTCCAGAATTCTGTACATCAACCCTCCCACCTTGCTCCACTCTAGGGTTTCTGGCCTACCTCTACTTTGACCATTTTGTACTCCTATAAACAAAAACAAAAATGCATTCCTCTTTTGTTCTTTCATAATATACTTTGAAATCATCAACAAAGTAAAAATGAGTTTCTTATTCCAGGAGGAAAAGAACAACTTAATCCTCCAACTCTCACAGGAAGTGAGTGATGATACTCTATCTTTCAATGCAATAAAAAAATAACCAAAAAGAAAACAGCTAGGTTTCCTTCCACATTTAAAAAGGATAAATATTTCTATCTTAAAACATATTTTTAAGGACAAATTCTCAAAGTATATATGAGAGTAATACACACACACACACACACACACACATATATATAAAATGTACAAAATTTTCAATTAAGAATTTTGGTAAGTGGGATATAACTTATAAATACTAGGTCAAATAGTAAAATGGTGAAATCCATAAAAGTCTGACTGAATGACTGTACTGTTTTTGTAATATATATAAAAAGTTTAGAGTCATATCTGAAAAAAGTTTGTTTCAAAAACCTTAAACATGGGTTTCATATTACAAAATCTTTAATTTGAATTGAGTTAAATTCTTCTTGTAATTCCAGATATACTTCCATTTATGTACTGATGAGAATTTTTTTGGAAATATCATTTGATTGTTTGTAATTCCTAAATGCAAAATGATTTGACTTGCAAAACAAACTTCAAGACACACATGGTTAAATAACCATAGTTTTCTGGTTTTACAAAAGATAATAAGAACTATTTAGATTAAAATGTCAATAAATATTATATCTCCTGTTGCATAGATTTAAATGAAAAAGATGACTACAGTTTAAGAAAAATATTAACGATGTGGATAATTACTTTCCTTTGGAACTTATACTTTTTTGAAAAATCATTCAGTGCCATAGGACCACTCTACTTTATTTGGATTTGGACCATGGATGCATAATATTATAATGTGCAGGACTGGCTCAATATATATTCTTCCCCTTTTAAGGAAACTGAGTGACATTAAATTCATGATGTATGGACAAATTTCAGGCTCAACAGATATTCATTAATCTGTCAACATTTATCTTTCTTTTGGGGCATCCAAGAAATTTAAACCAGTAAAGCTTGCTGAGAGGGTGCTAAAATATATATTGGAAAAAAAGGGCCATGTCCTCCTAAAAGCAGGTTTAACATGGGCATTAGTATATTACTAAGTACAAACTGCACATCCCTGCATATCATATATTATTATCCAGGATATCTTTGGGAATTTATGACAATTAATTTTTTGCTCTCTTGACATACAAAAATGCTATAGGTATTCCCAATGTGTTTTTCCTACATATATCAAATGTTTTTGTTAATAAAGAAAATGCATGACTATGTGCACATGTACATATGAGTGAAAGGAAATCAGACATTTTGCCAAGAAGTAAAATCCTGCATTTTACATTTAAGAAACATACATTTTCCTTTATTATTTATTATGTCATAGAGAAGAATCATTTTATTCTCACAGTTTACAAATAGCACTTAGTAGTAAGGGAGTGATTGATAAGTTAGAAAAGTTCCCAGCAATGACTTCCATTTTTTCAGCAATCAGTAGACAAGCATATAGATTTGTCAAGTGGAATGCTAAAGTACAATTTTAAATTGGGAGGTAGTGTTCTTAGCCATTATGATGAAGAGTTTTTTTCTTTTTTCATTAGTTTTTAAGAGAGTTTTAGGACATTTAATTAGCTTAATTCATGCTCTCTAATGTACAAGAGAAAAATCTCTTAGATTTGCTTTTATTACTTGCATTTTATGTATTATAAAATAAATCCACATTTATTGTAGAACACTTTTGAAAATATGCATCAGAAAATGAAGCAAACTAAAGTCTTTTATAACCTCACTAACCCAAAATAATCCCTCTTAAAATTAGGAATATGCAATTCCATTTTTGTTATATAAAAATACATATATTTATGGGGAGGGGAAGACAAAGAGAGAAAAAGAGTAAGGATGACACATATGTTATCTACAATTTTATTTTTTACAACTACATTGACTGACTATATTGTAGTTTATTTACATAATCCCACATTTCTTGTCAAATGGCTGTTTTCAATATTTAACTATTGTCAACAGTGCACCATTGTATATTCCTGTAGCTAAACTTCGGTTACATCTTTAATTATTTCCCTTGGATTAATTTCTAGTAGTAAAGTGTAGATCATAAAGCAAAATATCTTTTAACTTTTTTTATAAATGTTGATACAAATTGCCAAATAGGTGAATAGATTCATTTTTCCAAATTGCTTTTACAGTAAATTGCGTACTTTTCCATACTTACCTAGTTTGATATTAGCATTGAAAATGTTTTCAAAAATATTTAAATTAGCATTGATTTAAGTAAACAAGGAGTTAAACATTTATGTTTATTTATTATATTCAATATTTTAAAATTGTGTAGTAAAATCCTTTATACATCTTTATACATTTTCTACTGGGTCTTCATCTATTTTTTTAATAAATTTATATAAAGTCTTTAATTAAAAAGACATTGGCTTGTCATCCATTATATTTCATTTATTTTTTGTCAGTTATTTCTTTTTATATTATGTCAAATATTTCATAATCTAAGAAAGAATACTTACATATACACAGGTAAAAATCATTTCTCATTTTTTTCCCTTGGTATTTTTTCTCTTTGCTGAAAATGTTCTCATCTAATTATCCTATTTTCTTTTAGATATTTGAAAATATTTCCAATTTTTTATCAAGATTGCTAATTGATCTACAATTTATTTTTGTGTTAGTAGAAGGTGAGGTTAAAATTTATATATTTTATTGAAAAACCCATACTTTTTTGTAATAGAAAATGCTGTATTTGTCAAAATTTTAATTATTCTAAGCTGTTTTTGAATTTTTAAATTTCGATTCACAGGGTTCATGTATCAAGCTACATATTTCTTTTTCGTATTCTTTTTCTTGGCACTGTAAATTTCTTTTATATTTAAACAGTTAAATACTAACAAGAAAGATCTCAAAGAGAGTATCTGCACTTCCATGTTCACTGTAGCATTATCCTCATAGCCAGACATAGATGCGACATTAATGCCCATCGATGAAAGAAAGGATAAAGAAAATGAGGTGTGAGAAGGCGGAAGATGGCAGAAGAGTAAGACGCGGAGATCACCTTCCTCCCCACAGATACACCAGAAATACATCTACACGTGGAACAACTCCTACAGAACACCTACTGAAGGCTGGCAGAAGACCTCAGACCTCCCAAAAGGCAAGAAACTCCCCACGTACCTGGGTAGGGCAAAAGAAAAAACAGAGACAAAAGAATAGGGACGGCACCTGCACCAGTGGGAGGGAGCTGTGAAGGAGGAAAAGTTTCCACACACTAGGAAGCCCCTTCGCGGGCGGAGACTGCGGGAGGCGGAGGGGGGAGCTTCGAAGCTGCGGAGGAGTGCACAGCAACGGGTGCGGAGGGCAAAGCGGGGAGATTCCCGCACAGAGGATCGGTGCCGACCGGCACTCACCAGCCCGAGAGGCTTGTCTGCTCACCCGCCGGGGCGGGCGGGGCTGCGAGCTGAGGCTCTGAGGCTCGGGTTTCGGTTTCGGACGGAGCGCAGGGAGAGGACTGGGGTTGGCTGCTTGAACATAGCCTGAAGGGGTTAGTGCACCACAGCTAGCCGGGAGGGAGTCCGGGGAAAAGCCTGCACCTGCCGAAGAGGCAGGAGACTTTTCCTTCCCTCTTTGTTTACTGGGGCGTGAGGAGAGGGGTTTAAGAACGCTGCTTAAAGGAACTCCAGAGACGGGCGCGAGCCGCGGCTGAAAGCGCGGACCCCAGAGACGGGCGCGAGCCGCGGCTGAAAGCGCGGACCCCAGAGACGGGCGCGAGCCGCGGCTGAAAGCGCGGACCCCAGAGACGGACGCGAGCCGCGGCTGAAAGCGCGGAACCCAGAGACGGGCGCGAGCCGCGGCTGAAAGCGCGGAACCCAGAGACGGGAGCGAGCCGCGGCTGAAAGCGCGGAATCCAGAGACGGGCGCAAGCCGCGGCTAAAAGCGCGGACCCCAGAGGCGGGCGGGAGACGTTAAGGCTGCTGCTGCCGCCACCGAGGGGCCTGTGTGCGAGCACAGGTCACTCTCCACACCCCTCTTCCGCGGAGCCTGTGCAGCCCGCCACTGCCAGGTTCCCGGGATCCAGGGACAACTTCCCCGGGAGAGCACACAGCGCGCCTCAGGCTGGTGCAAAGTCACGCCGGCCTTTGCCACCGCAGGCCCACCCCGCACTCTGTGCCCCTCCGTCCCCGCCGGCCTGAGTGCGCCAGAGCCCCCAATCAGCGGCTCTTTTAACCCCATCCTGTCTGAGCAAAAAACAGACGCCCTCCAGCGATCTACACGCAGTGGCAGGGCCAAATCCAAAGCTGAGCCCTGAGAGCTGTGAGAACAAAGAAGAGAAAGAGAAATCTCTCCCAGCAGCCTCAGAAGCAACGGATTAAAGCTCCACAATCAACTTGATATACCCTGCATCTGTGGAATACCTGAATAGACAACCAATCATCCCAAATTAAGGAAGTGGACTTTAGGAGCAAGATCTATGATTTTTTCCCCTTTCCTCTTTTTGTGAATGTGTATGTGTATGCTTCTGTGTGAGATCTTGTCTGTATAGTCTTGCTTCCACCATTTGTCCTAGGGTTCTATCCGTCCATGGTTTTTTTTAATTTTTTTTCTTAATAATTAATTTTAATAACGTTATTATACTTTACCTTCGTTCTTTCTTTCTTTCTTTCTTTCCGTCCTTCCTTCCCTCCTTTAGACAACGAATCATCCCAAATTGAGGAGGTGGTCTCTGACAGCAAGATTTAGGATTTTTCCCCATTTACCTCTTTTAGTGAGGGTATATGTGTATGCTTCTGTGTAAGATTTTCTCTGTATAGCTTTGCTTCCAACATTTGTCCTAAGGTTCCTTCCGTCCCTTTTTTTTTTTTTTCTAAATAAGAATTTTTTAATTCAATAACTTTATTATACTTTATTTTATTTTTACTGTATCTTCTTTCTTTCTGTCTTTTTTCCTTCTTTCCCTCCTTCCTTCCTCCCTCCCTCCCTCCTTTCTTTCCTTCTTGCCTTCTTTCCTTCTTTGCTTCTTTCTTTCTTCCTTCCTTCCTACCCTCCTTTCCTTCTTTCTTTCCTCATACTTCTACTAATTCCCTCTACTTTTTCTCCCTTTTATCCTGAGCCGTGTGGATGAAAACCTTTTGGTGCTCCAGCCAGGAGGCAGGGCTCTGCCTCTGAGGTAGGAGAGCCAACTTCAGGACACTGATCAACAAGAGACCTCCCAGCTCCACATAATATCAAACGGCGAAAATCTCCCAGAGACCTCCATCTTAACACCAGCACCCAGCTTCACTCAACGACCAGCAAGCCACAGTGCTGGAAAACCTATGCCAAACAACTAGCAAAACAGAAACACAACCCCACCCATTAGCAGAGAGGCTGCCTAAAATCATAATAAGGCCACAGACACCCCCAAACACACCACCAGACGTGAACCTGCCCACTAGAGAGACAATATCCAGCCTCATCCACCACAACACAGGCACTAGTCCCCTCCACCAGGAAGCCTACACAACCCACTGAACCAACCTTACCCACTGGAGACAGACATCAAAAACAGGAGGAACTACGAACCTGCAGCCTGCAAAAAGGAGACCCCAAACACAGTAAGATAAGCAAAATGAGAAGACAGAAAAACACACAGCAGATAAAGGAGCAAGATAAAAATGCACCAGACCTAACAAATGAAGAGGAAATAGGCAGTCTACCTGAAAGAGAATTCAGAATAATGATAGTAAGGTTGATCCGAAATCTTGGAGATAGAATGGACAATAGATTGGACAAAATGCAAGAATCAGTTAACAAGGACCTAGAAGAACTAAAGATGAAACAAGCAATGATGAACAACACAATAAATGAAATTAAAAGTACTCTAGATGGGATCAATAGCAGAATAACTGAGGCAGAAGAACGGATAAGTGACCTGGAAGATAAAATAGTGGAAATAACTACTGCAGAGCAGAATAAAGAAAAAAGAATGAAAAGAACTGAGGACAGTCTCAGAGACCTCTGGGACAACATTAAACGCACCAACATTCGAATTATAGGGGTCCCAGAAGAAGAAGAGAAAAAGAAAGGGACTGAGAAAATATTTGAAGAGATTATAGTTGAAAACTTCCCTAATATGGGAAAGGAAATAGTTAATCAAATCCAGGAAGCACAGAGAGTCCCATACAAGATAAATACAAGGAGAAATACGCCAAGACACATATTAATCAAACTGTCAAAAATTAAATACAAAGAAAGCATATTAAAAGCAGCAAGGGAAAAACAACAAATAACACATAAGGGAATCCCCATAAGGTTAACAGCTGATCTCTCAGCAGAAACCCTACAAGCCAGAAGGGAGTGGCAGGACATGCTGAAAGTGATGAAGGAGAAAAACATGCAGCCAAGACTACTCTACCCAGCAAGGATCTCATTCAGATTTGATGGAGAAGTTAAAACCTTTACAGACAAGCAAAAGCTGAGAGAGTTCAGCACCACCAAACCAGCTTTACAACAAATGCTAAAGGATCTTCTCTAGGCAAGAAACACAAGAGAAGGAAAAGACCTATAATAACGAACCCAAAACAATTTAGAAAATGGGAAGAGGAACATACATATCGATAATTACCTTAAATGTAAATGGACTAAATGCTCCCACCAAAAGACACAGATTAGCTGAATGGATACAAAAACAAGACCCTTATATATGCTGTCTACAAGAGACCCACTTCAGACCTAGAGACACATACAGACTGAAAGTAAGGGGATGGAAAAAGATATTCCATGCAAATGGAAGCCAAAAGAAAGCTGGAGTAGCAATTCTCATATCAGACAAAATAGACTTTAAAATAAGGACTATTAAAAGAGACAAAGAAGGACACTACATAATGATCAAGGGATCGATCCAAGAAGAAGATATAACAATTGTAAATATTTATGCACCCAACATAGGAGCACCTCAATACATAAGGCAAATACTAACAGCCATGAAAGGGGAAATCAACAGTAACACATTCATAGTAGGGGACTTAAACACCCCACTTTCACCCATGGACAGATCATCCAAAATGAAAATAAATAAGGAAACACAAGCCTTAAATGATACATTAAACAAGATGGACTTAATTGATATCTATAGGACACTCCATCCAAAAACAACAGAATACACATTTTTCTCAAGTGCTCATGGAACATTCTCCAGGATAGATCATATCTTAGGTCACAAATCAAGCCTTGGTAAATTTAAGAAAATTGAAATTGTATCAAGTATCTTTTCTGACCACAACGCCATGAGACTAGATATCAATTACAGGAAAAGATCTGTAAAAAATACAAACACATGGAGGCTAAACAATACACTACTTAATAATGAAGAGATCACTGAAGAAATCAAAGAGGAAATCAAAAAATACCTAGAAATAAATGACAATGGAGACACAACGACCCAAAACCTGTGGGATGCAGCAAAAGCAGTTCTAAGGGAGAAGTTTATAGCAATACAAGCCCACCATAAGAAGCAGGAAACATCTCGAATAAACAACCTAACCTTGCACCTCAAGCAATTAGAGAAAGAAGAACAAAAAAACCCCAAAGCTAGCAGAAGGAAAGAAATCATAAAAATCAGATCAGAAATAAATGAAAAAGAAATG